>NC_142031.1:15721844-16027981 GCF_982192425.1 Myodes glareolus
ATTAAGCCATCTCTCCGGGTCTGATTTTATTTAATGTGTATTCTAGGATTCAAACTCAAGTTCTCACAACTTGTTCAGTAAGTGATCTTACCCTTTAAACTATCTTCCTGAATACAACACCTAAGGAATTTGTTCTTAATTAAGTCATCTGAATTAGGAAGACCCATTTCTTGGTTGCTTCTTGTTTTTGGTGTGTGTGTGTGTGTGTGTGTGTGTGGTATTTTTTTTTTTTGAGACAGGGTTTCTGTAGCTTTGGAGCCTGTCCTGGAACTAGCTCTTCTTTTTTTTTTTAAGATTTATTTATTTATTATATACACAGTGTTCAGCCTCCATGTATGCCTGCATGCCAGAGGAGGGCACCAGATCTCATTACAGATGGTTGTGAGCCATCATGTGGTCTGGGAATTGAACTCAGGACCTCTGGAAGAGCAGCCATTGCTCTTAACCTCTGAGCCATCTCTCCAGCCCTGGAACTAGCTCTTGTAGACCAGGCTGGCCTCGAACTCACAAAGATCTGCCTGCCTCTGCCTCCCGAGTGCTGGGATTAAAGGCATGCGCCACCATACCTGGTTCAGGAAGACCCATTTTTAATATGGATCTTTAAAGGTGGGAAGATGTGGAGGGCCGGACCACATTCTCCATTGCTTCTAGGAACAAAGGTAGAGATTGACCTCTGTGACCCCAAGGTGTGGCGGTACACGCCTTTAGTCCTGATGCCTGGGCGGCAGAGGCAGATTGACCTCTGTGACCTCAAGGCGTGGTAGTACACGCCTTTGGTCCCAATGCCTGGGAAGCAGAGACAGGCAGATCTCTGTGAGTTCAAGGTATTGTAGCACATGCCTTTAATCCCAGCGCATGTGCTTGGTAACTCTCTACCACTGCGTCCCTGCCTACTTCCGAGGCATCATCTGGGATAATGGGCAGCGGACCAATCCAAGAGTGACACGTCAGAAGCGAGGACTGTTTCCTTTATAAGGGCTGGGTTCCCCTCATTTTGGGTCTCCGCCATGTAAGCTTATGCTCTCCCTCTCAAGACGCATAAAGCTTTACTGCAGAAGAATCCTAAGTGTCCCGCGTCGTTCTTGCGGGCGAGGCCGAGCGCGGGACAGGAAGACCCGTCTTTAATCTGAGCCACACCTTCTGCTGGCAGCCTATATAAAGGGGATGGAACAAGGAAGCTCTCTTTCTGTGCCTGCTTGCCCTTGCTCTTGCTAGCTAGTCCGTTCCTTCACTGGCATTAGAGCCTTTTTCTTGGGGATTCTGGCATGCACTGAAGACCAACTGAGACATCCAGCCTTGTGGGTATTCTATTCCTAGACAGCCATTGTTGGACTAGATGGACCTCAGTCTGTAAGCCACTCCAATAAATTCCCTCTCTTGCTACACATAGAATCATTCTGTGTCTAGGATCAGTTCTGTCTAGAGAACCCTGACTAATACAGCAGCTTCCCTGGTTGTCCATGAGGTTCTTGATATAAATGAGTTAAGATCCCACACTACAGAGGTCAGAGTCATCTGGCCAGTTAGAGCAACATTGGGCATCCCAAGTCAGAGCCTCATCTTTCTTTCTTTCTTTCTTTCTTTCTTTCTTTCTTTCTTTCTTTCTTTCTTTCTTTCTTTTCAATTTTTTTCTTTTTTCTTTTTTCTTTTTCTTTTTTTTGTGTGTGTGTGTTTTGAGACAGGGTTTCTCTGTGTAACAGTCCTGGCTTTCCTGGAACTCACTTTGTAGACTGTTGTGGGACAATGGACTTATACCCTGTAAAGGTCTGTCAGTTGTACTGGTTTAATAAGATGCTGATTGGCCAGTAGCCAGGCAGGAAGTATAGGCGGGGCGACCAGAACAGGAGAATTCCGGGAAGAGGAAAGGTGCAGTCTACAGTCATCACCCAGAAGAAGAGGAAGCAAGATGAGAATACCTCGATGATAAAGGTACCAAGCCACGTGGCTGACACAGACAAGAATTATGGGCTAATTTAAGGTGTAAGAATTAGCTAATAAGAAGACTGAGCTAATAGGCCAACCAGTTTATGGTTAATGTAGACCTCTGTGTGTTTCTTTGGGACTGAACGGCTGTGGGACTGGGCGGGACAGAAACCTCCTCCAATGTAGATCAGACTGGCCTTGAATTTAGACATCTGCCTGCCTTTGCCTCTTGAGTGTTGGGATTAAAGGTGGACACCACCACTGCCCAGCTTGAGTCTCGTCTTTCTTTTTTCTTTCTCTCTTTTTCCTTTCTTCCTGAGACAGGGTTTCTCTGTGTAGCAGTCCTAGTTGCCCTGGACCTTACTCTGTAGACCAGGCTGGCCTCAAACTCACAGAGATCCGCCTGCCTTTGCCTCTCAAGTGCTGGGATTAAAGGTGTGTGCCACCACCACCAGCCAAGCCTCATCTTTCCACAGACTGTCATTTATATCAAATCAGACAGCCTCAGGCCTGGCAATCAGTTCCGTCCTCTGAGTTTTCTCAGTGTCGGTGCCAAGCACAGGATCTGGCTGCAGATCTAGCCATGTCTCTTACTTATGACTCTGAGTCACCAGCTTAGCCTTTCTGTGTTTTGTTTTGTTTTTGTTGTAAGGCTGATGATGGCGATAAAGAATGTTGTCAGCACAAGACAGGAAGGGGAAAGCAGAATGTGGATCCATAGTGCTGGGTTTATAAGATCTATTTATTAATTTTATTTATGTGCATGTGTCTGTGCCTGTGTGAGTTGATGTGTAATACATGTGCCATGGGCTCTTAGAACTGGAGTTACAGGTGGTTGAGAGCTACTTAAGGTGGGTGCTGAGACTCAAACTTGGGTCCCCTGGAAGAGCAGTATGTGCTCTTGACTCCTGAGCCATCTCTCCAGCCCTGTTTTTCTCTCTTTCCAACAGCTACAATTTCCCCAGCCCCTCTTGTGTCTGCTGGACATCCCCACCCCTTGTTCCATTGCTCTCAAGGCTCCTGTGGGATGTCTGAATCAGTCAAATCTTACAGGGCCAGTGTACAGCTCAGTACAGTTACCAGGGTTACAAGACTCTGGGTTCAGAACTCAACCCCACAGCCAACAAGTTCAACACAAAACAAGGCATTAAGGTTAAAATGACTAACATATAAAACAAAACAAAACAAAAAAATCAAAGGGCTAGGTAGTGGTGGTGCGAGCCTTTAATCCCAGCACTCGGGAGGCAGAGGCAGGCAGATTTCTGTGAGTTTAAGGTTGGTCTGGTCTACAAGAGCTAGCTCCAGGACAGGCTCCAAAGCTACAGAGAAACCTTGTCTCAAAAAACTAAAAAAGAAGGGCTGGAGAGATGGCTCAGTGGTTAAAAGCAATGCCTGCTCTTCCAAAGGTCCTGAGTTCAATTCCTGGCAACCACATGGTGGCTCACAACCATCTGTAACGAGGTCTGGTGCCCTCTTCTGGCCTGCAGACATATACAAAATATTGTATACATAATAAATAAATAAATATTTAAAAAAAACTAAAAAAGAAAAAAGAAACAGGGGCTCCAAGACAGACAACTGGCAGGTGATGCAGATCTAATGTCCCATGTCAATTTGCTTGTGAGGCCAAGCAATTTCTTTTTTTTTCAGGATTATTTTATTTTATTTTAAAGGCTGGAGAGTTGTCTCAGTGGTTTAGAAGGGTTGGAGCACTTGATGCCCAAGAGGATCCAGATTCAGTTTCCAGCATCCACATCATGACTTACAACTACTTGTAACTCCAGTTCCAGGGAATTCAACACCTTCTGTCTTCTACAGTCACTAGACACACACATGCACACACACACACACACACACACACACACGTGTGTATGCATGTGTGTGTGTGTTATATATACAAACTAAAAACTCTACACATAAAAATAAAGAAATCTTAAAAAATAAAGTTTTAAGTTTATTAATTATTTTGTGTAAGGGAAAGGCAGCGTAAGTGTGCCAAGACATGTGTGGACATCAGAAGAGGGCCACTTCTGGGAGTCAATTCTCTCTTTCCATGCGGGTTTCTGGGATCAAACTTAGGCCGTCAGGCTTGGTGAGAAGTGCCTTGGGTCACTGAGCTATCTCATTGATCCCAAAATTAGAAATTCCAAAGAAGATCTTCATGCTTCCCTTCCCCCCCAGCTTTTCTTTTCTTTTCCTAAGAGTTTAAGATTTATTTTGCAACTTTAATTATTATTTAATTAACATAATCAGTTAATGTTCATGTGTCTGTCTATGGATATGTGCATACAACTGCAGGTATCTGTGACAGGTGACAGTTCTTCCATCTTGTCTCAGCTGGAATCCCTTTTGGTTTAAACTAAAACTGATCCCTGCCTCCCTTTTCTACCCCAGCCCATGAAAAAATCCCCTGGGAAAGTACCCAACCCTGTCCTAGAAACTCCAGGTTTAAAACGCAGCTAACTGCACGTTTTTGGCTTCTGTTAAACTGCTCGCTTGCTTTACTTCCCCCTCCCCCACCCCCCTAACTGCTGTAGGTGGAGTTTCTCTGTGTCTCAGCAGCCATTCCCAAATAACCATTCAGGGATTTATTATTAATTATAAATACTCAGCCAATAGTTCAGGCTAGTTACTAGCCAACTCTTACATTCTAAATTAACCCATATTTCTTTGCTACCCTCTGCCATGTGGCTGTACCTTCTTTTAACATGACACGTTCGTCTTGCTTCCCTCTGTGTCTCTCAACACTTACGACACTGTTCCCTTCTTTTACCCATCATTCTCTGTCCACCTATATATAGTTCTGACCTAGCTACCAGCAAGTCAGCTCTCTTATTAAACCAATCAGAAGACGCCTTGGCAAAGACATGTCCTCTCAGTGTACAAAAAGATTATTCCATAGCAAGCTGCCAACCAGGATTTAAAAGCTCCCTGTAAAGTGCATTCGCGGCTCCTCCGTGAGAAGCGCTTCTCTCCAGGATAGGTCAGACAGTCAGTCTAAAATCAACTCTCAGCTGAGATGTTAGTCATGCTGAGTGGTCTCTGGATCGCTAACCTGCAACAGTTCCCCTCTGGAGCTGGAGTTACAGGCAGCTGTGAGCCACCTGACATGGGCGCTGGGCATCTAACTCAGGTCTTGTGTTAGAAATAAGTTCAGGGTCAGGCATGGTAGCATATGCCTTTCATTCTGGTGTGTGGGCTGGCAGAGGCAGGTGAATCTCTGTGAGTTCAAGGCCATATGAGGCTACACAGTGAGCCTCTCTATCAACAACAGCAGCAAACATTTTGGTTCATAAAGAGACCACCCCTCAAGCTGAAGTGTCTCCACAACACAGAAATTTCCTCTTGATCAAGAGTGTGTGTTTACAGCCCAGTGATTGTGATGCACACCTTTAATCGCAGCACTTGGGAGGCAGAGGCGGGTGGATCTCTGTGAGTTAAGTCCAGCCTCATCTACAGAGCGAGTTCCAGGACAGCCAGGGCCACACAGAAAGAATGTGCATTTGGAAAAGCAAGAATATTGGGCCAAGAAGAACACTAGTTTTCTTGTAAGGAAGTGACTGTGTCTTTTCCCATTGGCTGGGGTCTGACTTCACAGCCTTCCCAGGCTGGCTAGTTTTAGAAGAACCAGAGCTGGGAATGAAGGAAAGCAGAAAGGGCTAATTCACTTGAGTTCCAAAAATACAGCAGGGTCTTTGTATAAACCAGGTGGGGGATAGATATGATTAAAATAGTTGCATACAACGTGGGAGAGATTAAAAGATTTAGATTCCAGGCCGGGCATGGAGATGCATGCCTTTAATCTCAGCAGTTCAGGAGGCAGAAGCAGGTGGATCTCTGTGAGTTTGAGACCAGCTTGGTCTATAGAGCGAGTTCCAGGACAGCAGGGATTACACAGAGAACCCTGTCTTGAAAAGTCAAAACTAAATAATTTAAACAACAGAAACAACAAAGAAAAGATTTGAATTCCTTGTTCTGAGCACCAATTTTATGGTGCTGGGTAGTGAAGCCTCACACTTCTTATTTCTTATGCTGGAAGAGGAGAACATGCTCAAACTATTGAGTTGTCTCTCCAGCCCCCATGCATCTTTCTTTCTCTCTGTCTTTGGTTTTTCAAGACAGGGTTTCTCTGTGTAACCTTGGCTGTCCTGGAACTCACTCTGTAGATGAGGCTGGCCTCGAACTCAAAGAGATGCCCCTGCCTCTGCCTTCTGAGTGCTGGAATTAAAGGTGCACCCTACCACTACCCAGGGTTCAGCTCCTTTTTACATCAGAAAATGACCTTGAACTTCTGATCCTCCTGCCTCCACTCCCAAAGCACTGAGATTTTGAGCCCCTGTAACCACGCTCAGTTTATGCAGGGGGCTTGGAATCAAAGCGAAGGCTTGGTGCAGGACGGGCGAGCCCTGTCCCAGGGGAGCTGCACTCCCGGCCCTGCTCCTCACTGTTAAGAAGGGCTGTGGAGGATCCTTCAGAGCCCCAGTCCACTGACATCTTTTTAAATGGCCGGGAGTGGCATCTCAAGCCTGGGCCAGAATGTGATTCAAAGTCACAGCACGCACCCCTGGTTTGTCTCTGGAACCTTTCCCGACCACCTCCTTGTTTTTCCACCCGGTTACTCCTTGTGCAGAAATTTCTTGGTTCTCAACTCTCTTTGTTTTGGCTGCTGATGCGGTCTTTTTCCTCCACCCATCCCTTTGCTGGTCTGCTGGGCGTGACTCATTTTTCCGGATCTCTGCAGCCCTGGAGTTCCAAGCCATCGCTCTGGGTCTTTGTCCTTGAACCTCACCCCCACTTACACACTGTTCTGGGGAGCAGGCTGTCTATGGGGTCCACTAGCTGTAACTCACCTCTCACTAGAACCATGAGGGTGGTGGCGCTGCCCTGCAGCTTTGAGATGGTAGAATGTAGCCACTGTTGCTTCCTTAAAAAACAAAACAAAACCAAAAAAAATTACTTCCAAAGGATTAGGATTATAACTACTATCTTGGTGGTGCATGTCTATAACCTAAGTGTTTTGGGGCAGAGGCAGAAGGAAGAGGAGGTCAAGGCAAGGTCACCCCAGGACACCTAGCAACTGAGTCTGAGGTTATTTGGGCCTCTATTTCCAAAAACAGAAAAAAGAAAGAAAGAAAAGAAAAGAGAAAGAGCGGAAGAAAGGCAAAGGCAGACAACAGCACACACCTGTAATCCCAACACGTAGAGGCTGAGGTAGGAGAAGCACTGCGTTTTGGGCTAGCCTGTGCTAATGAGCTACATCTAGTGATACTATCTCCAACAGCAATGACAAGATGGGGAGGTGGAAAATTGAACAGAAACAAAAGTATTGTATAGGAAACTAGGAGAGAGCAGCCCCTATCCAGTGGACACAGAGATCATAGGGAGAAATAGGGCAAAGTCCCCAGGTTCTCCTCTTGGGTAAATGGGATTTGTAGAACTTAGGACCTCACACATGCAGGGCAAGTACTCTGCCACTGAGTTACCTCCCCTAACTACTCCCAAAGTTCTTTGTACGCTGGCAGCCATCTGGGAATGCTGAGAAACGTCGGGCCAGACTTTAACCTGGATCTTGAAGACAGAGTTCATTGTATGCAGGTCTTCACTTTTAATTCATATTTTACAGTCTCCATGTGTTTATCCTCAGAGGTGAGCATGGAACTGGCCCAAATCAAGTCCTTGTTAAACACCTAATCAAATCACTCTGTCTAGCTCATAAAACAGTCATCAGCATCTGTAGATTTTTTTTAATCATAAAGAGAACTGTCAAAAGTGCTTACTGCTGACTAGATGTCTCAGCAGTTAGCAGCGTTGGCTGCTGTTTCAGAGGACCCAGGTTTGATTCTCAGCAGCCACAGGGCTGCTCACAACTTCCTATAGCTTCAGTTCCGGGGATTTGATGCCCTCTTCTGGCCTCTGTAGGTACTGCACACAGGTCATGCCACACATATATACAGGTAAACACACACGAAATAAACATAAATTTAAAATCCATGTTTACTGCCTTGCCGAGTGGAGCTTCCATTCTGTGTGTGGGGGGAGGGGGTTGGGGGGTCTTTAGATCCAGAGGCTGAGGAAGAGAACTCTCAGAAACATGGCTGCCTGCGTGGCTGCTTAGCACTCCATAGCTTCAAACAGGTACATTTGCTTAGTACATTCGCTTGTATGTGTAGAGGGGGTTGTTATTGCTGCTTTGCAGAGCTGGGATGGAGTCCCCACCCCCACACCCGACCTCCATGCATAGCTAGGTAATTGCTTTGCCACTGATCTATACCCCCACCCCAAGGTACATTTTTAAATTCACAAAGCCCACCCTTTCATTAGCCCCGTTTTAGTCTTCCGTTATTTTAGTATGAATTTTGTTCCCATGGGGTCAGGAGTTGATAATTACATTCAGCCTTTTGCAATTATTGGTAAGGAACCAGGTAACGGCACTGACATTTAATATTTAATTGTTTTTGATCAGCATTAATTAGTCACAGATGCATACCAGATTCCCATTTAATTAAATACTCTTGGGAACATATTGCAGGCTCGGGGATTGTAACCACATCAAAAAGTAAACGTTCAACTTTAAAAGTTGGGCCCTAGAGATGCAGGCAGCCATGGAGAGGAGATTCCAGATGTCCAGAATTCCCTCTGCCTCAAAAGCAAACCCCCTGCCTCCAGGTCCCTAGACCTCGAATCCCAGTGCTTCTTCTGGGAATTTCCAGACTCCTCTCTTTTTTTCCCTTTCTCCTTCCTGCCTCCCTCCCTTTTTTCTCCTCTGTCTCTCTCATCACCACCACCACCACCATGATCACCTCTACCATCTCTGTTGAATCATTCTTCTGTCCATCCGTGCACAACAAGCCCTCTGTGGACCTCTCTTCCCAAGCCGCTGCTACTTCTCTTTGTTCCATTTTAGAGACGAATCTCACAGTGATGACAAGTGGGGCTGGGTATATTTAAGTCAGCTGTGTGGTAGGGTGCCTGTGAGCCTCAAATTCAGTTTCCAGAACTACATACATGGAATGTGGTGGTGCAGGCATACAAGCCCCAGATGCCGGAAGATCAGAAGATCAAGTCATCCTCAGCTACAAGTTTGAGACCTACATGAGACTCTGTCTCAATAATAAATAATAAATGACACAGAGTGGTTCCCTTCATCCCAGTCCAGCTCGAGCTCACTCCCTCTGACATTTGGTTCTTCACAGCTGGGTTCTGGTCATTCTGAGAGGTGCATCTTTCCCGTTGTCACCAGTGGTACTTCCTTGATGTTGATTCCAATGATGGAGTCACTAGGCTTTTCTTGACCTGGTTACCTGTTTCTGATCTGTTTTGCTTCCTTTTGGAGAGAGAGGGTCACACACACACCATGTACCCCACACCGTCCTGAAACTCCTGATCTCCTGCCTTAGTCTCCTCTGGGTGCTAAGATCAAAGCATGTGCTCCTTAAATAGATGTGAAGTCTGCAGTATGTTATGTGCAAACTCGGCTCATCAGTATTTTATATTGCACATTCCTGCATTTTGGTACTTTTAAGGGCACTTTACCCATTGAGCCTTGTCCCCAATCTACTTTTCTCTTTCTTTCTTTCTTTTTTTCTTTCTTCCTTTTTTTCTCTCCTTTTTTCTTCCTTTTTTTCTTTCTTCCTCTCCTTTTTTTTCTTCCTCTCACCTTCTCTTTCCTTCCTTCCTTTCTCTCTCCCTCCCTTCCCCCCTCTCCCTTCCTTTCTCTCCCTCCCTCCCTTTCTATCTTAATGTTTTATTGTCTGTGTGCCACCTGCGTAAAGAGGTCAGAGGACAACCCTGGGCGTCCGTCTCCCACCATTCTGACTCGTTTAAGACAGAGTCTTATTGTTTACTGCTGTGTACAGCAGGCTAACTGCCCCATGAACGTCTGGGAGTCCCCGTTCTCCATCTCCCATCACCCACACCGTCAAAGCTCTGTGGTTACAGAGTGTGACAGCGCATCTGGCTTTAGGTGCGTTTTGGAGTTCTGAGCTTACTTCATGCTTCATGCTTGAGCAGCAAGCACTTACACATTGAGCCCGCTCCCCGGCCCTGTACCTTCTCATGCTGTGGCTCTACCCCGAATCTCTGCAGATGCTCTTGTGCGAAAGAGAGCCCAGCTCTGTTTTCCTGCGCCTGCGTGGCTGGCTCCAGGACCACCTTGGGTTTGTGTTCCCTAGCTGCCCGCCTCATTTCCTTTCCTCCTCCCTCAACTCCAGTAGAGCAGGGGTGGGGAAGCTTGTGCCTCAGGCTGTGATTTCTATGGAGCCCAGGCTAAGTCAACATTCCAGAGGATTTGCAGAGCAAGCAGGGGGAGGTCACTGCTGGAGATAAAAATGGGGGACTTAAAAAGCATAGACAGTCCCCTCTTGGTATCCATGGGAATTAATAATTCCATGATCCTCCCCCACCAACACTGGGTACCAAGACTCATAGAAACTTAAGTTCCCTAATATAAAATACTACAGGATGAACATGCAACCTGTTCACACCCTCTTGCTCTAGATTTGCTTATACTTAATATAATGAAAAAAATGACATTTTTAATGAATTTATTTATTTATTTATTTATTTATTTTAGTTTTTCAGGACAGGGTTTCCCTATATAACAGTCCTAGCTTTCCTGGAACTAGCTCTTGTAAACCAAGCTGGCCTCGAACTCTCAGAAATCTGCCTGCCTCTGCCTCCCAAGTGCTGGGATTAAAGGCGCCACCACTGCCCAGAGGGAAGACCCACTTTTAATCTGTATCTTTTATTTATTTATATCTTATAGATGAATACTCTGCATATACACCTGCATAACCAAAAGAGGATGTCAGATCCTATTATAAATGGTTGTGAACTGCCATGTGGTTTCTGGGACTTGAACCCCGGACCTCTGGAAGAGCAGACATTGCTCCTAACAGCTGAGCTCCCAATCCAGATCTTTTGAAGTAAGAAGATCCACCTTTAATCTGGGCTACTCCTTCTGTTGGTGGCCTATATAAAGAACATGGAAGAAGAAAACTCTCATTGGCCGGCCGGTGGTGGTGTGTACCTTTAATCCCAGCATTTAGGATTGTTTTTTTGGTTTTGGTTTTTTGAGACAAGGTTTCTCTGTAGCTTTGGAGCCTGTCCTGGAACTAGCTTTGTAGACCTGGCTGGCCTCAAACTCAGTAAGATCCACCTGCCTGATGACAGAAGTTACAAAATAATCCTATACTCGTTCAAAATTATGTATAATAAAGGGTCATTTATTTAGGGGTAGACTCACAGATCACAGTCCTAGGTAATAGTACTCTGAACAAATGGAGAACAGTAACTGAGTCTAGGAGCGCACACCTTACAGCTGCATTTATAGTATAAGAGACCACACCCTTAGCCTGGCGTTGTTGCACATGCCTTTAATCCCAGCACTCAGGAGGCAGAGGCAGGCAGATCTCTGTGAGTTCGAGGCCAGCCTGGTCTACAAGAGCTAGTTCCAAGATAGGCTCCAAAGCTACAGAGAAACCCTGTCTCAAAAAACAAAACAAAACAAAAAAAGACCATGCCCAAGTAGGCTGGTATCTTAAAGGCTATTGGCTGAAGGAGCTTCCACAGAACCTCCTCCTTTTGTTCAAATAAGAGAGTTCCAAATTCAATACAAAACTATGTATATGGGGCTGGAGAGATGGCTCAGAGGTTAAGAGCACTGACTGCTCTTCCAGTGGTTCTGAGTTCAATTCCCAGCAACCACATGGTGGCTCACAACCATCTGTAATGAGATCTGATGCCCTCTTCTGGCCTACAAGTATACATGCAAGCAGAACACTGTATATGTAATAAATAAATAAATCTTTTAAAAAAACTATGTATATTAGGAACAGGAATCAAATATAAAGTTAGAATTACAACCAGTATAAACAGTATTAAGCATGAAACATATCTTATTGTTTTAATAAACATTCTATCTTAAGGAGTCTAAATCTTGTATTGGAAATGGCTTGGCTAGATCATAAGAGGATGGTAACTATAACTATCTAATCTTCAACCTCATCGAAGGCCTGAGAATGGAGATAATATTACTTGAGTAGGCAGGAAGTGTAACCAAGCAGCTTCCAAAATGTGCAGTAGATGACAGATAGCTAGCTAGCTGCCTGAGCAGTCACCCAAAGTCTCATTTGCAATGTTGAAGCAACCAACTTTGGCTAAGGTCTAGAGTAATTGCCAGACCATTTTCAGAGGCAGGATAATTTTCAGAACCGTCTTACCCTGTCTTGGCAAGGTTTGACAGTCTTTTTTCTTATATCCTGCTTGTTCAGTCTGGACATCATGCACTTTGTCAGTGGTCGAGGCAGGGGCAGTTCCTTGCACAAAGGCCAGTTGTGCCAAGAAGAAAACAAACTTCAAGTAGAGTGTCTTTGGTGCTCAACACTGTCTCAGGAATAGATTGGTGCTGCCAGGGGCAATCATGTCTCACATCAACAGAACCCTAAGTTATTTAAATGCCATGTTCTACAGATCTTTGAAGATTACCTATCTATGCAGAATACAATCTCTATGTATCTAAAGAACCTAATCAGTCTGATTAAATGTATAACAAACATGAATGACTTTAACCTATAATACTTAATACCTATATAACTTAAATATTAAGATTTCATGTCAGAATATTAAACAATCTTTAAACAACTGAGCAGTAAAGGACAATGACCTCAAAATGTAAACAATGTACAAGTATCTTGATCAGAAGTAGAAATATATAATACAATATGATAAATATATCCTAAAATTGAATCAATATACAAAATGTATTAAACAGAGGTAGAAACATGCTTGCATACAATCTGACAAAATAACTTTGCATAGGTGTACAAACATTGTAAACAGAAATATCATATTCAATATAAAAAATATAATTTGTACTTGTATCAGTATACAAAAATTTATATCAGTGTAAACTGTACATAAATAATAGCTCACAAGCATTCATTCTATTACTCACTATTATTATTATTGTAAGTTTGCACTAATCTACCTATTATCCCATTCAATTTTCCCTATTTTTTTTGAGATCTCTGGGCCTACATAATTTCCACCCCAACCCCCCCAACCCTAATTGAGTTATAATCAACCCCTAAATGGTGTCCCAAACCATGAGGACAAACTTTGTTGGGAGAGGGGATGTCATCTTCTAGAATTGCTTTCAGCTGTCACGGGGGTGATGTTCTTTCTATGGAATCCTGTAAAAGTAAAACGATGGTTTAGTTTCCAGATTGCTGTTTTGTATAATTGCAAATGGTCTCTGAATAGTCAATAGGGTTTTTCTGAAGTTCTTATTTGGAGTACTGGCCAGAAGGTTGTAAGAAGGTGCACCATTTCCACAGCTGGTACCCAAAAACTGGTCTCATAGTAGCGCTATCAGCATCATGACGTCACAACCAGGTGGAGTTGTTGTGGGGCCCCATCTTCTTCCTGGAAGTTTCAAAGATTACTGCAGGAAAATCTACTGTTCATTGTTGAAAACTTAGCCATCATTCATATAAACATATATTCAACAAAAGATACGATATAGACAAAATGGGCATGGAGAAAAGTAAAATATTTCCTTAAAATCTAGCTTCTTTCTGTCCCATACCAGATGGCTCCTGACATGAGACATAAATTCTGAATTTTTCTTTTAACAACATGCTTGGATTTAGAGAATAGCCATTGTCCGACTCCAAAGCCAGCTGCTTTTTAAGTAGAGATGTATACATGTCCAGATTATCAAATTTTATCAAGCAGACGATACAGTATCATAAGTCAGATTTCTCTTTGCTTGGTGAGCCTTTCTGGGTAGCTATCTTTTCATCTTTAGTTATTTAGATGTCCAAGGTCTCTCAACTCTTTGAAAATGAGTGTTTTCCTGCAAAGACAGGAACAGAACCCTGCCCTAACCCTTATGAGGTTTCCTTACCACCTGTATGATTGTCACCTCTGTGGATGAGCCGTCACTTCTCTTTCTCAAGAGGTTTCTCTTTTTCAAACTGAATCTTTATAAATTTTGATGGTATCCATAGCTTTTATTCTCCTGTGGAAACAAGAGCAAAACCTCTTCCCCTATGTAACCATCTGGTTTCCATTGTGAGGTCAACACATTCTTGAAATATACCGGTTGATTTAATTCAGAAGTTTTTTCTATTATCCAATGTCTCTCTGCTGCTGTTGTTCCTTTCTCATTAGCGTTAAGAAAATTCAAGGTTAATAAAGCAATATGCAGTCGATTTGGGGGGGCGGTATTTTCCATCTCTTTCTGTTTGTTTAGCATATCCTGTATAGTTCAATTTGATCTTTCTTTTTTTAAACAGTATTTTATTTTATTTTTATGTGCATTGGTATTTTGCCTACATATATGTTTGTGTGAGGGTGTCAGGTCCCCGGGGACTGGAGTTACAAACAGAGCTACCATGTGGGTGTTGGGACTTGAACCTGGGTCCTCTGGAAGAATAGCCAGTGCTCTCAATCCCTGAGCTATCTTTCCAGCCCCTCGATTTGATCTTTCTATAACTGCCTGGCCTATAGGATTGTTTGGTATACCTGTAATATGCTTTATATTATAATAAGCAAAAAACTTTCATGTTCTTAGACACATATGCTGGACCATTGTCTGTCTTTATTTGTGTAGGAATACCCATGATGGCCATAACTTCTAATAAATGCATGATTACTGAACCAGCTTTTTCTGAGCTCAAGGCAGTTGCCCACTGAAAACCTGAATAAATATCAATGGTGTGGTGTACATATTTTAATTTTCCAAATTCTGTAAAGTGAAGCATATCCATCTGCCATATCTCATTCTTTTGAGTTTTTCCCTAAAGTTTTCTTTGGGTTATTCCCTGCAGTTAACGGTATCTGGTTATAGAAAGAGCAAGTAGGACATCTCTTTATGATCTCTTTAGCTTGTTGCTATGTAATAGCATACTCTTTCTTTAAACCTTTGCTATTGACATGATGTTTCTTATGAAATTCTGAGGCTTTCAGCATACTTCCAATCAATAATCTATCAATTTCTGCATTACTTTGAGCTAGAGGACCTGGCAGACCCATATTAGATTGAATGTG
This sequence comes from Myodes glareolus, assembly GCF_982192425.1. NCBI lineage: Eukaryota > Metazoa > Chordata > Mammalia > Rodentia > Cricetidae > Myodes > Myodes glareolus. The sequence continues at coordinate 15,736,821 of NC_142031.1, forward strand.
TATTATGTATATGGGACAAAGCCTATTCCTGATGTCTTGAACTTGAATGAATAATGAAGTCAATTCTGTATCATCTGGTATAAATTCAGCAGTTTCAGTACGCAAGACAACTCTTTCTGCATATTGCAAATCAGTAACTATATTGAGAGGTTCTTTAAAATCCCTTTGTACCATGAGAATAGCATATAATTCTGCTTCTTGGACAGAATTATAGGGTTTTGTTCCACCTTACTTAATTCTTCTGCTTTGTATCCTGCCTTTCCTGATTTATTTGTATCAGTATAAAATGTACAGGATCCAGTTATTGGTGCATCATGTACAGTTCGGGGAAGAGTCTCTTTATAAGTAGTTCTCTTTATAAGGCTAATTCTATCACTTTTGGGATAATTGCTATTAATTTCTCCCAAAAAATTAGCATAAGCTCTTTGCCATGGTTTATTGTTTTCCCATAATCTTTTTATTTCATCAGTAGTTAAAGGCACTCTAATCTCTGCTGGGTCTATACCTGCTAGTTGATGAAGTCTCAATTTTCCTTTTATAATTAATTCAGAGATTATTTTCCACATAGGTTTTAAATTTTTTACTTGGTTTATGTGGTAAAAAGATCCATTCTAAGATAATATCTTCCCTCTGGGGGCTGGAGAGATGGCTCAATGGTTAAGAGCACTGGCTGCTCTTCCAGAGGACCCAGGTTCAATTCCCAGCACCCACATGGCAGCTCACAACTGTCTGTAGCTTTAGCTCCCTGAGAGCTGACACCCTTACACCAATGCATATAAAATAAAGTTAAAGTAAATTTTCTAAAAAAAAAATCTTCCTTCTGCATTAAAATTTCTGTAGGGGAAATTCTGGAAGACAACATGACTAAAATACAGTTAAAATTTGGATTCACCCTATCTACATGTGCCTCCTGTAATTTCTCTTCAATGACTGTCAATTTTTTTTCTGCTTCAGCTGTTAATTTCCTGAGACTATTTAAGTCTTTGTCACCATCTAAGGCTTTCTTTAAATGAATTATTAGATCAGGTGTTATCCCATAGATTGGAAATGTATCCTAACCACCTTTGAAAGTTACTAAGAGTCCACAATCGATCTCTCCTAATTTGTGCCTTTTGTGTTCTAATTTTCTGTAAACCTATTTTGTAACCTATGTAATTGACAGAATCTCCTCTTTGTATTTTTTTCAATTTGTAATCCCCATTTAGGCAAAACTTTCTTTACTTTTTCAAACATTCTTTCTAAAGTATCTGCATTTGAGTCAGATAACAAAATGTCATCCATGTAATGGTAAATTATAGACTTAGGAAATTGCTTGCATATTATTTCCAATGGCAATGGCTGACTTACAAAGTATTGACACAGGGTAGAATATTGAGCATTCCCTGTGGGAGGACAAGGGCTGCAGAGATAGCTCAGAGGTTAAGAGCACTAGTTGCTCTTCCAGAGGTCCTGAGTTCAAGCCACAGCAACCTTATGGTGGCTCACAACCATCTGTAATGAGAAATGAGATCTGGTGCCCTCTTCTGGCATCATCAGTGACGAATACAAGCAGAAAGCCTTGAGCAAGCCTAGGAGTGACAAACACTTCCGAAGTGATTTCGGCCATCCACAGCCACTCTTTCTAGAAGAAAACAGAAACCTCTGGCAACCACAGTGCTGTGGGACAATGGTCTTGTACCCTGTAAAGATTTGTCTCTTGTACTTGTTTAGTAAAATGCTGATTGGCCAGTAGCTACATCAGAAGTACAGATTGGGCAACCAGAATAGGAGAATTATGGGAAGAGGTAAGGCTCAGACCACAGTCATAACCCAGTGGCAGAGGAAGCAAGATGAGAATGCCTCACTGATAAAAGATACCAAGCCACGTGGCTGACACAGACAAGAATTACGGGTTAATGTAGGATGTAAGAGTTAATAAGAAGCCTGAGCTAATAGGTCAACCAGTTTATGATTAATGTAGACCTCTGTGTGTTTCTTTGGTACTGAACGGGTGTGGGACCGGGCAGGGCAGAAACCTCTGTCAAAATCTACCTCTGCCTCCTGAGTGCTGGGATTAAAGGCGTGTGCCACCACTACCCAGCAAGCTCTTGTTCTTTGCCTGCTTACCCTCGCTCTTGCTAACAAGTTCATTCCTTCACTGGTATTAGAGCCTATTTCTTCAGGATTCCAGTGTATACTGAAGACCAGCTGAGACATCCAGCCTTGTGGACTGAGCAGTTCCTGAATTCTTGGACCTTCTGTTGATAGACAGCCATTGCTGGACTAGCTGGAGCACAGCCCAGAAGCCATTCCAATAAATCCTCTTTCTTTTATAGACTCCTTCTCTCAGTTCTCTTCCTGATTAATACACAGGTGGAGACATAAGCAGTGTCTCCCCTTTCCCTAAGGTCCAACAACAAAACAAGGCATGATTTGGCTGAAGTTCACTCTGCGGAACCAATGAATTCCCCGGGTTTTGGATTCTGGTGTGGCTTAGGGTCAGAAATGGAATTTTAAAGGCAGCCCCGCAGGGAGAAGCAAAGGAAGGTTAAGAGTTGTCTTTTGGAGCCTTTGGATTAGGCCAGGCTTACTCAACCTCTGGAATTCTTGATAACCAAGGTCAAGGTCAAAGTGACTATGGACACCACTGCCCTCTGCTGGAGAGATTGGCATCCTGCCCAAGACTTGTGTTTGGCTCAGGATCAAGGTGTTCTTTTTTTTTTTTTTTTTTTTTTTTTTAACTCTTTTTACACTAGGTCCTTTTGAGAATGTGGAGAAAGCTTGGATATGCAAACCCACACATTAATGTTCGCATAAGGGCTGGGCTTGTAGCTCAGTGGTAGAGTGCTTACCTGGATTCTTGAGGCCTTAGGTTCTGCCCCAAGAATGCAGAGTGGGAGTGATGTACCTAGACTTACAGTGATTGACAGGCAGACCCTCTGGAACCCATCCATGAATGACTTTAGAAGCTAACAGGTCTGGGGGTCCAATCCCTGCACTCAAGAGTGAGAGGAGGAAAAGCAGGAGTTCAGGGTCATCCTCTGCTACATAGTCTGGGCTACATAAGACTTTGCCTCCAAATAACCAAAACTAACCAACCAAATCAATAAACAAGAGTTTAGTGCCAGCTCAGGTCTTCTCCAGTTGGGCAGTGGTGGTGCACACCTTTAATCCCAGCTCTCAGGAGACAGAGGCAGAAAAGAAACATAGAAAAGATGTTTCTATGTTTCAAGGGCCGGCATGGGACATGGCGGTGCACACCTTAATTCCAGCACTTAGTGTAAGTCCCGGTCTCTGACCTCCATCTTCGGAGGCCCTGTCCCTGTGTCTGCCAAGCCTTGACCCCCTCCCCGGAGGAGTGTCAAGACAGCCTCCAAAATCTTGACCACTCCCTGAGTCTACTTAAACTGCTTCCCCGGAAGGTCCCCTCGTGGTCTCTTTCTTCTCCCCTCAGTGGGGTGGTCGCGTTTGTGGCTTCCCGATCCCCCACCCCCCCAGGCCACCTGAGAGCGCAGGAACCCTATTAAACCTGGATATTTTTAATTTGACTTGTTGTGATCTGGCTTGATTGGAATTTTTGCATCGGCAGAGAGCTCGTATTAGGGAAAATTCCTAACACTTAGGAGGCAGAGGCAGGCAGATCTCTGTAAATTCAAGAGAAGCCTGGTCTACAGAGTGAGTTCCAGGCAGCTGGGGTTAGAAAGAGGAAAAAGGGCCAGGCAGTGGTGGCACATGCCTTTAATCCCAGCACTTGGGAGGCAGACACAGGTGGATCTCTGTGAGTTCTAGGACAGCCTGGTGTACAAGAGCTAGTTCCAGGACAGCCAGGACTGTTATACAGAGAAACCCTGTCTCGGAAAATCAAAAGGAAAAAGGGGGGATTATTCCTGTTAATTATTAATTAAAGAACAATTAACTAAATGTTTACCATATGCAACTACTGTACAAATCATCAGGAATATAATATAGACCCCAGGCTGGTGGCCCACATCTGTAATCCTAATACTTGGAAGGTAAAGTTCAAGGCAAAACTGGGCTATATGAGACCCTGACAGAAGAAGAAAGGGAGAGGGGTTGGAGAGATGGCTCAGTGGCTAAAAGCACTGGCCGTTCTAGGAGACACAGGTTCAATTCCCGGTAGTGGCAGCTCACTACTGTCTGTAGCTCCCGTTCCAGAGATCTGATACCTCCACACCAATGTACGCAAAATGAAGTTAAATAAATTTGAAAGAGAGAGAGAAAGAAAGAAAACAAAACAAAAAAGGAAAAACAGAAATAACGAACCAGAGGAAGGCCCTGCCTTTGCCTGCCCACTTCCCATCTTGCTACAGGAATGCTGGGAAGGCAGATTTGGCCATGAGACATCTGACTTTTTACTCCAGAACATCAAGTTTACAAGGCAAATGCTTTCAGCTACTGAGCCATCTCCCTGGTCCCTAATCTACACTTAGGTTTTTCAGCCCCTTTTCTGTTCATTTGTTTGGGGATTTTGTTTGTTTGTTGTTTTGTTTTTTGAGACAGGGTTTCTCTTTGTAGCTTAGGAGCCTGTCCCAGAACTCGCTCTGTAGACCAGGCTGGCCTCTGCTTCCTGAGTGCTGGGATTAAAGGCGTGTGCCACCGTTGTCCGGCTATCTCAGCACTTTGTGTGTGTGTGTGTGTGCTTGCTGTATACACATACACACACACACAAAGGGAGTCAAATAAAACGGTGGTAGCTATACAACTGTGGGTGCATTCCAGAGGAAGCACAACGATGCAACACCTGTTTTGCAGAAGGAAGATGGGGAAGAGAAGGTGTGACGGCCCCTTTAAGAAGGAATTCACTTTTGATTGACAGGAAAGCATTTTCCTTATTTATGCAGGTGCCGTGCAATAAAGCCGTCTAATCACCCTTGTTAACGACTCTGACCTTCCAGCCCAGTAGTCAGACAGGGGGGCCGTTTCCAGCTGTAGAATCAGTGAGATTAAAATCAACCCTACTTATGTCACCGCTCTGGCTTCTAAATTTTTCTTCAGTTCAGATACTGGTTGTCTTGATGTGAAATGGCTTCACCTCAGAAGCTTGTTTCACCTATTTGAAATGCAGACTAGGTTCTCTGTGAAGCCAGTACCTGGTGGCAAGAGTCCTGCTCCAGAGTGCAGCCAGCTTACTCCGGGATCCAGTTAGGATCAACTGCTCTAAGGTAACCTGTGCTCACTAAAAGTTTGGAGCCTGCGGCGGTGGCGTCACAGATCTGTAAAACCAGAATCTGGGAGATGGGGACAGGAGGACCAGGGATTCCTGACTAGATTTGGCCACATTGTGATTTTTAGCTTAGCCAGGGCCCTAGGGGACTCATCTAAAAAACAGATGTGTGGGGCTGGGGGGGGGGGTTGGCTCAGCGAGACTTGCCACCCTCACAGAGTACCCAGGTTTGGCTCCTAGCACCCACATGTCAGCTTAGAAGCACCTGTAACCCCAGTTCCAAGGAACAGGCACTCTTCTCTGCACACATCTCATGGTGCACCTATACCCACAGGGGCAGGCACGCACACACGTGGACACACACAGACATACACCCCACACATACATGTAAATGAAAATCTTTTGCTCCTGGTGTGGTGGCAAACATCTTTAATTTCAGCACTCTTGGAAGCAGCTGGGAAGACTAGATAGTGAAATTCCATTTTACATGTGTGGGCATGTGTGTGTGCATGCGCACACACACACACACGTTTAATTTTTTTTTGTTATGTGTGGTGATTCGAAAGAAAATGGTCCTATAGGGAGTGGAACTATTAGGAGGTGTGGCTTTGTTGGAGGAAAGCGTGTCGCTGTGTGGGTGGACTTTGAGGTCTCTTATGTTCAAGCTAAGCTCAGTGTGTGACACACAGTTGCTTCTACTGCCTGCTGATCAAGATGTAGAACTCTCAGCTCCTTCAGTACCGTGTCTGCCCATATGCTGCCATGCTACCTGCCATGACAAGAATGGACTAAACCTATGAAGTGTACGCCAATACCAATTAAATGCTTCTTTTGTAAGAGTTGCCACATGGTCATTGTAATGGTTTCGATAAACTGGCACAGTTCTGAGTGGGAGACCATGGCAGGCCATGATGGGCAGCCAGGTGGGGGTCCCAGGAGGAGTTGTGGCGGGTGAGAGACAGAGATGGATAGGCACACCATGCAGAGCGAGTTTTGATATAGTTTATTCAATCAAAGGGAAGGGGGGAGAGAGAAAAAAGCAGAGGGGGGTGGAGAGGAGAAGAGGCCTCAGCCACCTCTTCTGAAGAGAGACAGGGCAGAGAGAGAGCTCAGGCTGGAAGCTAAAGGAAGCTCCCCTTACCTGGCAGAGGCAGCAGAAGGGGCAGTGAGCGAGTGGGGCTCGTCTCTTAAAGGGACAGGACAAGTCAGCAGCAGGCCATAACATTCCCATCTCTTTCTTATAATGAAAAAGCGGGAAGTTAGGCACAACAGTTTAAAGAAATTGCAACAGTCAATTCTCAAGACTACTTCCTGCTTATTTATGGGCGTTGTCTGGGGGAGATGACCTGAGAAAGCTGGGTGCTGGTCACATTCTTATGAGTTCCAGGGAGCTGAATTGAAGGATCCACCTTAAACAGGCCAGATAAAACCCTCTCAATTCCCTGGTCCTAAATTTTTTTTCCCCTAAACTTAACTTTGTCTTCTGTTCTGTCAATACCTTAAACAAGTGTAAGAGACACCAGACATTCCCATACCACAAACACCGGACAGGAGCAAACAGACCAGCTATGCCAAGATGGACTAGCACCCAGTTTTCTCAGGTTCCCTCCAAGACAACGCCCACAAATAAGCAGGAAGCAGTCTTGATAATCTGCCACCCAAATTCCTTTAACCTGTTGTGTCTAACCTCCTGCCTTTTACTATAAAAAGGAGATGGGAACGTAATGGTCTGATTTGTCCCTTTAAGAGACAAGCCGTGCCTACTCTCTCCCCTTCCACTGAGGCAAGCTAATCTGCTTCTAGCCTGAGCTCTTTCCTTTCCAACTCTTTCCCAAAGAAGTAGCTGCTGCCATGGATCCTCTCCTCTCCCTCCCTTCCCCCATCTCTCTTTCTCTCTGTGTTTCTTTCCTCATCCCCCTCTCCCTCCCTCTCCCCTTCCCTTCCATAACCCACTAAATAAATAGCCTACCTTACTGTGTATGGCATCTTGGTCTCTCATCCACCATGCAGCTCCCTGCCTGGAATCCGCTGCCCCTGTAGCTCGCGGTCATTCCGGGGGAACAGCGCCATTTTATTTTTACCATTACACAGAGAGGTTGTGTAGAACACACATTTAAAACAAAATTGCATCCATGTGGCCACACCAGTCACACATTCTTTCATACATGAAGTAGAGAGGAAAATTATTTAGCACCATGAGCCACCCTGTTGCCAAGCTGCCACGCCACAAGCCACGGCAGGGACCAAGGCTTTGAACTGGAAACAGCTGCCTCTCAGATCCCACTAATCTTGTTAGTTTCCACGGGACCAGCGGTAGCAGTGGCAGAGATAGAATAGAAGGAATGGGAGCGAGAGGAAAAGAGCATTTTCAGACAGGTGGGGAAGGGGCTGCCCAGTGAAAGGAAAAGTGGAGCTGGGAGGACACCGGCAGAGCGTTTACAGGTGGGCGGCTGATAGTTTGAGGGTTCATTCTTCATAGATGAAAACGTGAAAACCTGCAAAAACAGCAACACGGCAAGGCCTGTTGAAGAACAATGTCTTCTCTCTACAGGTGGGGTGTTAATGAAGCCAACCGGCCCCCATCCAGGCGACTTGGAAGCCAAAGGCTAGAGGCTGTCCTGGATGGTCTCTCACAGTGGGGACCACTTATGAGCAGTCCAAAAGAGAAGGAAACAAAAGGAAAGAAAAAGAAGAGAGAAAGAAAACAACAACAAAATCTGAGGGACCTTGGGTACCAAAGTGAACGCCTTGCTCAGCGTGTGAGGTACAAGCATGGGAGGACTAACCCCGGGTAGTTTGGTCATGTTTTAGCTATGGAAAGCAACCAGAGATGAATGTCAGCGAGGGGCTCAACAGTAGCCGTGAAGGCTGTGCTTGGGGGCAATCCCCATTTGTAGGAACACCAGAGGATTTCCAGAAGCTCAGTGGTCAATTCCTCAGATTTGGAGAAACGGTTAAGCTGACTGGACGGGGAAAACGTGCCACCAAAGCTGCTGATGTGTGTAGAAGTCGCTGGTGTGTGTAGAGGTCAATGCTCAGGCACATACCCAGGGTTCCACATGTCCTCAGCCAGCCCACCTGAGGGTGGGAGGGAACATGGAGAGAGTCTGGCCAAGTCACAGAACACCAGTGTAATAGCTTATATAATGCCCTGAGGGGGCAGCAGCAGGACATGAGGGGCAGATGGGCCCCACCACCGGAGGCCTCTGTGGTTGCTAGGCGGGTGGGAGGCAGCGGGTGAGAGACCTTGGTGGGTTGGCTAGTCCCAGGAGGAGTTGCAGTGGGTGAGAGACAGAGACAGATAGGCACGCCATGCAGAATGAGTTTGGGTATAGTTTATTCAGTAAAAGTGAAGGGGGGGGAGACACACACACACACACACACAGAGAGAGAGAGAGAGAGAGAGAGAAAGAGAGAGAGAGAGAGAGAGAGAGAGAGAGAGAGAGAGAGAAACAGAGATGGGGGAGAGAGAGGAAGAGGGAAGAGAAGAGGCCTCAGCCACCTCTTCCAAAGAGAAGAGTCAGGGCAGAGAACACAGGCTAGAAGCAGAAGGAAGATCTGCTTGCTTCGGTGGAAGCAGGGGTGGGTGGGTGAGGGGAGTGGGGGGGCTTGTCTCTTAAAGGGACAGGACAGACCATTACAGTCATGATGTCTTTCCACAGCAATAGAAGTCCTAAGACAATATGCCACTGTTATCCTTTGAAAAATTCCTGTTTTGTGACACAAGATACCCTAGACTTATCTTGTATCTTCCTTGTCCAAGCATGGGGGTCTCAATTATTTTTCCAAGGACCTTATGTGCTTATTTATTTTTGGGACAGGGTCTCACTGTGTAGTCGTGGCTGGCCAGAAAAGCCTCTGTTATGGTTTTAAGGGTCTGCACACCATGTGTGTAGCTAATAGTGCCTTACTTAGGAACCTTTAAAGCAGTGGCTCTCAACCTTCCTAATGTTGTGACCCTTTATTATAGTTCCTCATGTGGTAGTGACCCCCAACCATGAAATTATCTTCATTGCGACTCCATAACTGTAATTTTGCTACTATCATGGATTGTAATGTAAATATCTGCCATGCAACCCCTGTGGTTCTCAGTTGAGAACCATTGTCTGAGAGACAGTGTAACTATGTCTAAGAGGGAGAATGGCATACTCCCCAGGTTTGAACTCCATTGCCCACTGAAAATGGGGTAGTGGAGGCATACAGGCCCAGAAAATGGTATTCAGGGTAAAGATCTAGGCTTGATTGTCACTACTGGTTGCCACTTAAAGAAAGCCCTGGCTCTGGATGGGGTCAAGAAATAAGCATATACACTCATGTATACACATGAGGGCTACATATTTATCTATTGTGTTTGTTGTATGTGTGTATTAGTGAGTGTTCTATTGCTGTGAAGAGACCACAATCACAACAACTCTTATAAAAGAAAGTATTTAATTGGGGCTTGCTTACAGTTTCAGAGTTTTAGTCCATTATCATCATGGCAGGGAGCATGGCAGCATGCAGGCAGATGTGGTGCTGAAGAAGGAGCTGAGGGTTCTACATCTGGAGCCACAGGCAGCAGGAAGAAAGAGCCACTGGGCCTAGTTTGGGCTTCTGAAACCCAAAGTCCACTCCCAGGGACACACTACCTCCAACAAGAGCACAGCCACTCCAACTAAGGCCACACCCTCTAATCCCTCTTAAGTGGTGTCACCCTAATGACCAAGCATTCAAATGAGTCTCTGGAGAACATTCCTATTCAAACCATCACAGTGCGCATGTGTTTGTGTGTGCATGTGACGTCCAGAGCTGGCCATCAGGGGTCTTCAGCCACTCTTTGCCTTAGTTCCTTGAGACAGGGTGTCGTAGTTTAGATTTCTATTGCTGTGAAGAGACAACATGACTATGGCAATTCTTTTTCAAGACAGGGTTTCTCTGTAGCTTTGGTGCCTGTCCTGGAACTAGTTCTTGTAGACCAGGCTGGCCTCAAACTCACAGAGATCTACCTGCCTCTGCCTCCCGAGTGCTGGAATTAAAGGCATGTGCCACCACTGCCTGGCGGCATCCAGGTTTCTAAGGCCCTTCAAATTCCACTGGCAAAAGACATGTATAGGTATCAGAAAGACAATTCTAAGGATAGCCAAACCATGGGGAGAAAATAAACCATGTTAGAGTAGGCTTCATTGCTAAACATATTCATGTATTGCATATGGACCAGAACCACTGGCAGGGTCTAATAAGAGGAATAACAAGACCAAATTTTTGGATAAAATGTGACAGGCTGGAATCAATGCCACAACGAAGGGCCTGTATCACCTGTGTTAGAATAAGCTAGGCTTCAAAAAGAGACACCACTCCAATGGAACAAGGATTTATTAGGTTGGGGGTTAAAAGATTTTCACAAATGTTTTACAAGTCAGGGGAGATCTTAAAAATTGAATTCCTTGTTGTAAACACAAGTTTTACAGTGTTTGATAGAAAAGGTAGACACTTAATGTTTCTTATACACTCATACGAATGGGGTAGCCATTTCATCTGGAGCAATACATAGCAACCGTGGTTCAAATTACTTAGAAGCAGGGGTTCTCAACCTTCCTAAGGCTGTAACCCCTTCATACAGTTCCTGATTGTTAGGTCTCAAACCCAGGACAAAAGGCTGAGGTGCCTATTTAATATATCAAAGTGGGCCTGGCTGCCAGATTCTCCCAGCATCCCTCAGTGCCTACCTGTTACAGGGTATGGCTAGCATACCCCACCCTTACTCTAAACACGGTGGCTGTCCTTCCCTATATAATCCAACCATTTTGGCTACTTGACCCCTTTGATCTACCCTTTACCCTGCTGATCTCTTGGCCAACGTCTTAGCCCAGGCTGCCCCTCTCTTGCTCTCTTTCCTCCTCTCTTCTCACATGGTCCAGCTCAGCCTGGCCATGTTCACTCTGGACTTTCCCAGATGTCCCTGCCTCCACCTACGCTCTCCCTTTATATATAATAAACCTTTTCCTCCATCATACCTGGTAGCAGACAGCTCCTTCCTTTTTCTTTTTTTTCATTCACTCAAGTTGTGGTGACCCCAGACCGTAAAATTGTTTCACTGTGTTTCTACTGTAACTACAATTTTGCTACTGTTAGGAATCATAATGTAAAAATATCTCTTATGCAGGATATCTGATACGTGACTCCCAAGTTGAGAACCACTGATTGGAGTAAAAGAGCTTAGACGGAGGTAGGAGAACCAACATTCTACACAGATAGAAAAATGAAAGTGAGGGGCTGGAGAGACAGCTCAGAGGTAAAGAGCACTGGCTGCTCTTCCAGAGGTCCTGAGTTCAATTCCCAGCAACCACATGGTGGCTCACAACCATCTGTAATGAGATCTGGTGTCCGCTTCTGTACTGCAGGATACATGCAGGAAGAACCCTGTATACATAATAAATAAAAATCTTTAAAAAAAAATGGAAAAGAAAAGAAAAATGAAAGTGAGACCTGGCAGAAACTCAAAATTAGGGAAGGGTGGAGTCATGCAGTTATGACTAGAGTATGAGACAAGGAAGCTGGGGAAGCAGGTACACACGGGTTGAAGCTCCACAGTGTTTTTTAAAAAAATTTATTTTAAAAAAATTTAGCGGGGCAGTGGTGGCCCACGCATTTAATCCCAGAGGCAGAGGCAGACGGATCTCTGTGAGTTCGTGGCCAGTCTGGTCTACAAGAGCTAGTTCCAGGACAGGCTCCAAAAACCACAGAGAAACCCTGTCTCGAAAAACTAAAATAAATAAATAAATAAATAAATATAAAAACATTCATTTGTAAATTGTTCATATTCCAATAAATAATCCCCCACCAATCCTTGCAAGTTACCCTATTAAATTCAGGGGATTCTGGCCAGTCCGAGGTGATGCACGCCTTAAATTCCACGTGAGTTCGAGGCCAGCCTGGTCTACGAAGCGAGTCCTAGGACGGTCGGGGCAGTTACACAGAGAAACCCTGTCTCAAAATCAACAAAACTCCTCCGTGGGTCCTATTACAAAAAAGGGGGGGGGGGCTTGTTAAGAAGGGGATCAGTGAGTAAGGGATGGGCATGGGAGATGGTAACGGGGATGGAATGGTCAAAATATGAAAACAAACATGAAACACAGGCGAGGCAGGCGAGGGACTGCCTTCTGGACTCTGGTTGTAAATCAGGAAACTGTCCCTCCCCGCTCCCCGCTACCTTTTGCTGTAGCTCCAAGGTCAGGGTCACCTCCGGCTTCCTGGCAACCTGTCACCTTGACGACAGAGCGACGAGAACCGGAAAAGACGGAAGACACACGTGATCTCGCGATATCTGGAGCGCCGGCTCCTGCCGGAAGCCTACGGCGGCGGCCGGCTCTCGCGAGATTAGCGATCAGACAGAGCGCGGGGGCCGGCCGTGAGCTGCTCTGGAGTTGCCGGTGGGGAACATGTCGGAGTCCGACCTCGGCAAAAAGTGGGACCGGTGCATGGCCGACGCGGTGGTGAAGCTAGGTGAGCGCTTCTCTCTCTGGTAGACCCCGTCCGGAGCCGAGCGGTCCGCGCGCGGACGGAAAGCTGTAGGGATCAGGCCGCGGCCTGCTACCGCCCCGCGGTGCGCACTGAGCTGCGGGGCGCTGAGAGGTGACTGTCAACTCGGGTGACCGGGACGGCTGGCCTAAGGGCGCGGGCGGCCTCCGGGTTAAAGGAGGTGCAGGCCCGGAGGCGCAGCGGCGCTCTGGGACAGGGAACGAATGCGGGACGCGCCGTGCAACTGTGCAACTCCATGCCACATGTCCCCAGGTCCAGGCGAGCACCCTGCCTGAGCCCACCCCGCTCCCCAACTGGAGGAACGCTGCCTTTGGAAGAAGGTCACAGGGGCGTTTTATAGCCTCTTCCGGGTCGCGGTGGGAATTGCTGTCAAGTGGGACCTCATTTATCTGAATCCGGAGATCTCGGGTCTGAAAGTGGAGACGGTGGTGATGGTTCAGAAGAACTGTCCCAGACAGTGTGATCGAGGGCCCTGCAGGCCCCCTTGTTACTCCAGGATGTCTTTTCAACACGCGTTCTGTGACGAGACACTTTATGAGGTCATGGGGTTGGCGAGGGGGGCGATGGAATCCCACTTAGCGTGGTACAGATGGTAGGCGAGTTGCTTAGCACGATAACCTGTGGTTTTCCACGTTGGGAGTTGGGAGTCCAGGTGAAGGAATGTGCCTGGAGTCGCGTTTCTAATCTGTGGCATAGTTGAGTTCCCCCAGGATTTCTGGCTCCGGGTCTGGAGCTCGTTGCTGGTCCTCCCCTCTGCATCTTTCTCTTGTGTGTATGTGTGAACTGTTGGTATGTAGGTCAGAGGTCGATGTTGGGTATCTTCTTCAGTAGCGATTTGCCTTTATTTATTGAGGCAGGATCTCAGTATGTAGCCCTGGCTGGCCTGGAAAATTGTTGACCAGGTTAGCCTTAAACTCTAGAGACCTCTGCCACTGCCTCGGAGCGCCGGGATTAAGGGTATGCACCACCACATTAGGCTCCACCTTCTGTTTTGAACGGGAATCTCAGAAATTAGAACTCACCAATTTGCCTAAACTGGCTGCTAAATTGAGCTTTTTTTAATTGCTGCGCTCCCCCCTCCCCAGCACTAGGATTTTTGCTTAGGTGCTGAGGATTTGGACAGGGGTGCTGAAGATTTGGGCAGGGGTTTTACCCACCAAGCTATCTCCCCAGTTCCCCTGACTCTTTCTTCTGTACTAATATTTATTATTGAAAAATAGATTTTTTTTTCCCTTTGAGACAGGGTCTCACTATATAAGCCCTAGCTGGCCTCAAGTTAACAAATCTTCCTGTCTCTGCCTTAAAAGTTCAGGGAGTGAAGGTGTGCGCCATCACACATAGGTTCATATTTTATTCTTATTGCATGGAGATCTATTTAAGATAATTTAGGATTATATCCTTAGATGGTGAGGTCAGGAAAGAATAAAATCTAAACTCAGCAAAATCAGGCGTGTTTTCTGTTTTTCTTACTGTTGTTCCCTCCATCCCAGAAGAGTGTAGTGTAGAAATCATTCAGGATGAATCAATATCTGAAAGGTCTGATCACAGTTACTCCCAGATTTGTCCCCACCAGTTCTGCCACAAGGGGCAAGATAGCTAAGGCACCTGTGCCTGTTTGCCTGTTTTTAAGTTGTCAGTGACTATTGCTACCTTAGAGGACCTGGGAGGGTTTAATAGCTGCATTGTTACTAGAAATGAGTAATTCTGGAAGTGGCCAAAAATATTGCTATTACTTGATGTATACATGTGATTTGCCTGTATGCATGTCTGTGCATCATGTACATGTCTGCTCCCGGGAGAGGTCAGAAGAAGATGGTGGATCTGCTAGAACTGTAGTTATTGAAAGTTAGGGGAGTTAGGAATTGAACCTGGGTCCTCTGCCAGTGATTCGAGTTTGCAAGTCTGTGGAACCTGTTCCTTGAGGAAGAGACCTGGGCAGTCATCCTCATCAACTCAGACTATGAAACCCAATATAAACGGGCTGCCCAGGCATGCTGCAGCATTGCTGGGGGCATGTTTCACTATTACATTTCTGCAAGAGCAACAAGTGCTCTTAACCACTTAGTCCTCCCTTTTGTCCAAAATATTATTTTCCAAGGCCTATACAAAAGAGGAAACCCTGTCTCGAGAAAATAAAAAATAAGAACAAAAAAGAAAATTAAACCGGGCGGTGGTAGCGCACGCCTTTAATCCCAGCACTTGGGAGACAGAGGCAGGCGGATCTCTGTGAGTTCAAGACCAGCCTGGTCTACAAGAGCTAGTTCCAGGACAGGCTCCAAAGCTACAGAGAAACCCTGTCTTCAAAAACAAAAACAAAGCAAAACAAAATTTTAAAAAACTTTTAATGGTTTGCAGTTTGAGAAAGGAGATTTAACATTTATATGCCAGCATTGTCCGTGAACAGTGTGATAAGGAGTTTAAAATGCTGCTTGAGCTTATACAGATGAGATTTAGTCACTTGCTTTCTTGTTCTCACCAGTTGTTTTTTTTTTAATGTCTCTTCAATCTGAAATGGAGATTAACCTAAAAAATTTGTCTAAGCCAGGTGGTAGTGGCACATGCCTTTAATCCCAGCACTTGGGAGGCAGAGGCAGTTGGAACTCTCTGAGACCCCAAAGCTACAAAGAAACCCTGTCTTGAAAAATAAAAAAAAAAAAGAAAAGAAAGAAAAAAAGAGAAAGTAAATTTGTCTTCCCCTTTAATCCCATCACTCTGGAGGCAGAAGTAGGAGGATCACTGTGAGTTCCAGGCTAGTTTGAACTATTTCACAGAGAAACCCTGTCTTGGGGGGGGGGGACTAGAGGAACTAAGCATGGTAGCACACACTTTTGGTACCAGCGCAAGAGGTAGATGGATCTCCTCCAGATAGAGATTGGCCTGGGCTACATAGATTGACCCTCTCCCCAAAACAAACACCACCTCCACGGCAACCTCCAGGAGAATTGCCAGCGATGCTGCAGGAGGCGGTGGTGTGTGGTGTGCTCATATTGCCAGGCATCTGAGCTGAGTTTGCTGCTGCCAGGGGCAGGGCAAGCAGAAGTGAGGACTGTGAGGGCCTTGGTCTCTGTGCCTCTGAATTGACTAGAGAGTGGCAGAACCTTCCAGGGATGGACATTTGTACGATGGCTTGAATTTGGGTATTTTGTTTTTTAATTTTTAAATGAAAAAGCTTTGCTTGAGACTGCCCTCAAACTTGAAGTGTTATGGGGGCCTTGAATTCTTGATCTTTCTGATCCTCCTCCTGATCCTGCCTCAGCTTCCTCAGCAGGGCCAGGTCCTCTAGGCTGATGCAACTTGAGTGGGTTTTTGTTTGTTGTTGTTGTTTTCTGGTTTTTCAATATAGGGTTTCTCTGGGTAGCCCTGGTTGTCCTGGAACTCGCTCTGTAGTCCATGCTGCTGGCCTCCTGGCCTCAGACTCACAGAGGTGCGCCTGACTCTGCCTCCTGCGTGATGAATTAAAACTGTGAGCCCCACGCCTGGATATTTTTAAGCTCACAAAAACTTTTTTTTCCCCCTTTGGATCCTGTCCTGGAACTCTCTCTGTAGACCAGACTGGCTTCGAACTCCTGTAGACCAGACTGGCTTCGAACTCACAGAAATTTGCCTGCCTCTGTCTGCCTCTCAAGTGCTGGGATTAAGGGTGTGCGCCACCACTGCCTGGCCCATGAAAACATTTAAGTCATCCAGTCTTCTCTGTAGAACAGGAACTCACTCAAGGTGATTGTCTCTCTCCTTTCTCATCTGGTTAACTGCCTTCATTTCCTAGAAGGATAGCACCAAGGCTGAAATTTTCCTTCATGGTATTTTTTTAATTTAAACATTTATTTTGTATATGTTTGTGCCATAGTGTGCATGTGGAGATCAGTGGGACAACTTGTAGAAATCAGCTAAGTCCTTCACAGTATGGGTTCTGGGCTTCTAACTCAGGGCACCAGGCTTGGCAGCTAGCATGTTTACCCACTGAGCCATCTCCCTGGCCCAGTTGTAAAGTGCTTGATCAGCATTTGTAAGTAAAACAGAAGGGGTGCAGATAAGCCTCATAGGTAACAAAATGGAACTGATTGTCCATACCAGACCATAGTGAGGACAGGCCATGATTTCAGTCACTTCTAATGGTTGGGTTTGAGCATGATCCAGTAACTCTTGAGAAAAGGTTCCCGAGTTGAGATTCTGAGTGGGCTCACCCACTGTCTTAGAGAAAGAGCAGACACATAAGGCAGAGGAGGTATTGGAGAAGCAAGGCCACTTGTTGGTTCCCAGCCACCCGGCTAGCTTAGACCCGAAATAATCACACAGAAACTGTATTATTTAAATCACTGATTAGCTCATTAGCTGTAGCTTCTTAATGGCTAACTCTTACATATTAATTTAACCCATTTTTATTAATCTGTATATCACCATGAGGTCGTGGCCTACTAGCAAAGTTTCAGCACATCTATCTCCGTTGGCGTCTCCATGGCTGCTCCCTCCCAGCATACAGCCTAGCTTTCCCTGCCTAGTTGTGTTTTTCCCTGCATAGGCTCAAAGCAGTTCTTTATTCATTAACCAATAAAAGCAACACGGAGACAGTAGGACCTCCCACACCAAGGAGGCACAGCAGGTTCTGCCCGTTGGTCCCCAGATGGGAGAACCTGCTCTTCTGCAGCTCTCTTCTCCGCAGTCCCACAGGTAGTAGTGTTGCGCTCTCTGAACCTCCTTGCCAAGTGCTTTCTTTCCTTGCTCTTCAGAGTGGAGATGGAGCCTCAGGGAGTGACAGTTTGCACCGAGATGTGGAATAGTGGAATAAGATGCGAGCAGGAAGGGTCACTGCAGCTTTCAGTTCTATTTGATGATGATTTTGCTCTGGCTTTTCAGAGTGCAGAGAAGCCACTGTGATTGGATGGAAGCCACTGTGAGCCCCTCAGTGCTGATGATGGAATCCAGGGCCTTGGCTATACCTCCAACTGCAAGAGGGCTATTTTTATTACAAGTGTTGTACAACTGGGTATTTTTTCTTGTTTTCTAAGACAGGATTTCTCTATGTAACAGTCCTAGCTGTCCTTGAACTCACTCTGTAAACCAGGCTGGCCTCAAATTCAGAGATCCACCGATCCACCTTCCTCTGCCTTCCCAGTGCTGGGATTAAAGGTGTGTGCCACCACAGCCTGGCACAACTGGGTACTTTTAAGAACTGTTCTTAGCCAAGCAATGGTGGCACACACCTTTAATCCCAGCACATGGGTGGCAGAGGCAGGCAGATCTCTGAGTTGTGAGGCTAGCTTAGTCTACAGAGCAAGAGAAACTGTGACAAACAGAGAGAAACCTTATCTGGGGGCAGGGGTAGTGTTCTTCAGGCTGGAGATGGACTCAGCAGTCAAGAGCAGCTGCTGCTCTTTCAGAGGACCTGAGTTGGTTCCCAGCATCTCCATCATAGCTTATAATCACCTCTTAACTCCTGATCCAAGAGATATGATGCCCTCTTCTGACCTCCTTGGGTACTGCACTTGCATGTACAAACCAACTAATGCAGAGCCCGCTCTCCAGCCCTTTATAAAAAGATTTATTTTTGTGTTTGTATGTGTGTGTGTGTGTCTCCCTGTGTGGACCACTGAGTATGGCTATCCACAGAAGTCAGACAGGATTGGAGTCGTTGGAATTGGAGTTTGAGGCAGTGGTGAGCCATTTTTAACCACTAAGCTGTATCCCTAGTCACCAAGAAAAACAGCTCTATTTCCCCTGTTTATCCTAGTTTAAAATACCTATCTTGTTGCAGTTAGTGTTGAAGTATTAGTAGGTGATTTATGAGATACCTGTCATGGCTCCTGTCTTTGGATAGACAGAACAGATCCTTGCTCATTCCATCCGCTTTTCACATTTCCTCTCCACGACCCTTATTCTTTTCCTTTTGTCTTCTGCCCCAACCCCCAGGCATCTGGCCCTAGAGCATGTTAAACATGTTCTCCATGGCAGACCACATCCCCTGCCTCACATTTTTTACCATCTATAAATATGATACTGATTGTGTCGACAACCCTCTTGGTACTTAGGAAGTTGTTTAGTGTCCTGTGTGCTGGGGTCAAAGTAATTTTCGTTAGGAGTGGGTATTGCTATCTGAAATTCGCAGTTTGTTTCTAAACTTGATTGTTCCTCCTCTCTGGGATGTCAGTTTCCTCAGAACCATAGACTGTGGGACACAGTAATTGTTAAGTGAATGGCATGTATTGCTGTGAATTTTGAAGCCCATGTTCTCTGTCCACATCTGAGATTAAGAGTATGTTTATTAAACAGTCTTTTTTCTTTTGGTTTTTCAAGACGGTTTCTCTGTAACTTTGGAACGTGTCCTGGAACTAGCTCTTGTAGACTAGACTGGCTTCCCTATTAGCATTTAAATTAAAAAGTCAACTATATTTTATGTGACTTTTTGCTAGTTCACATACTTGATCATGGGTCTTTGAACTCTTGAGGATTTGTTTTTCGTTTGTTTTGTTTTGTTTATTTTTCGAGACAGGAATTGCCACAAGTTCAAGTCCGGTCCACTCTACAGAGTGGTTTCCACACTAGCCAAGGCTAAATGGCAAGACCTTATCTCAAACAAACAAACAAACAAACAAAAAAAATAAAAAGTGGTGTAGGAAATATTTGGGAGTGGCCAGGTGAGAGCAGAGAGCACGTTGGTGTTTAAACAGGCAGAGGGTTTGTAAGAGAAATGCCAGAGCCTTATTGCAGGAAATTAAAAAGGAGAGAAGAATATTGCATTTTATGAATGGCATGTTCCACTAGTTTTATGTGAGTGCGTCATTAATGGTTTTTACTAATTTTATGGATTTATTTTTAAGTTTTATAAGATTTATGGGATGCTCTGGCTTTCTCCCCTCCTTTTCCTTTTATATGCTGAGTAGTTTATCCTGTACACACCCACGAGCATGACAGAGCATGACAAAGACACACAGTGGTTTCAGTTTGTTTTTTGAGACTGGGTTTCTCTGTAGCCCAGGCTGTCCTGGAACTCACTGTAGAACCTGGCTGACTTCATCCCAGAGATGGCCTGCTACACCTCCCCAGTGCTGGGGTTAAAGGCACGCCTCCACCACTCAGCTAAGGCACACAGTCTTTGTTAGTGGACATGGAGGGCAGAGTACCTGAGGACTAGAGGAGGCCTGATTGTTCTGGTCTCTGCATATCTGGTACCCTCAGTTTGGATTTACCACTCTGGGCTGCCTGGGAGATTATTTATTTTCTTTGTGTGCATGGGTGTTGGTGCATGTTCCTCCAGGTGTGTGTGGAGGCAGAGACAGACCTTTAAGGCCAGCCTGGTAGAATGAGATTCTGTCACTAGACTAAAATAGTGTACTTCCTCAAATAGTTTAATCATTGCGATAAGTTTTGAGAATGGTGGGGAATGCACTCATTGAGGTTCTAGGAAAGAAGGGGTGACTTTTCTATCTTGAGAATATGTAGACTTAGAAGGTGCCTTTGGAGAAGTAAGTACTGTGTTCCAGGTCTTAGAAACTGTCCTGTGTTGGACGATGGTGGCGCTCGCCTTTAATCCCAGCACTCAAGAGGCAGAGGTAATCTCTAAATCTGAGGCCATCCTGGTTTATAGAGTGACTTCCAGGACAGCCAGGACCACACAGAGAAACCCTGTTTGGGGGAGGGAGAGACAAAGGAAAAAGTTTGGGTCATAACAGGACAATGGGGTGGCAGCAGTGACAGCTCTTTACTGTACTCAGCTGGCATCCTCAGCTCCTGTGTTCTTGAAGGGCATCGTTCACATGCTGCCCATAGGGCTGAGAGCGCTGGCTGCTCAGTGTGTTCAGCCTTTGTCTGCCTCCCTAAGCCCGTACGTGTAGCTACTGTTTATTAATGCCGGAGGCATGGGGAGTATGTTAAAGAGCTCCTGTGGGGAGGGATCAGAGTTGACAAGAAAGGTAGAAGGGAGGAGGTTGTTGAGGTGAGGTTGATCTGTTAATTTGAGGCCAGCCTGGTCTACAGAGTGAGTTTCAGAGCAGCTAGGACTACACAAAAAAACCCTGTCTCGAAAAACAAGAAAAAACAAAACCCAAACCCAAAACCTGCTTTCTTTGTTGAGGTGTATTTCAGGCACTGTTTATTCTGTTTAAAGTATTTACTCACAGAGTTGTGCATCTATCCTCAATCTCATTTCTGACTATTCCTACGACAGAAACCTCAGGCACCATTGCTCCCATTTGGAGCTCCCAGCCCAGCCCCATCAGCTATTCCAGACATTTTGTGAAATGAAAATATACTACATGTGGTGTGTCACCAGTGTGGTACCAGCTCATGCTGATAATCTCCACATTCAAAGGGCAGAATCTGGAGAACTGGTTGGGGTTAAAGGCCAACCTGAACTACAGTGTAAGACCTGTGATCTTTGCTGTCTAGGGTATTTCACTTAATTTAATGTTTTCTTGATCTTTTTATGATTTATTTGTGTGTGTGTGTGTGTGTGTGTGTGTACGCGTGCGTGCGTGCGTGCGTTTAAGAGAGGGATTGGGGTTACAGGTGATTTTGAGCAACCTGATGTGGGTGCTGGGAACTTGGGTCCTGTATGAGAACAGCACATACTTTTAAACATCAATCCATTTCTCCAGCCCAACTTACTGTTTTTACAGTACATCATGTTGTAGTATGTGCCAGTACTTCATTATGTTTTGTTATAAATGATATGTAGTAGTTGGACAATACATGTCTTGTGTATTCACTTACGTTGTTTATGCTGTGTGTGAGAGAGAATGTGGGCAACATTGAGTGTGTATAGAGGTCAGAGGACAACTTTCAGGAGTTGGTTGGTTCTCCTTCCACCTTTCTTAGAGGCAGAATCTCTCTTCTACCACCTCACTGTGGAAGCCACACTTGCTGGCCTGCTGACTTCTGGGCAATTCTACTGCCTCTGTATTCCATCTTGCCAGAGGAATGCTAGTTTGGTACTTTGTCCAGCTTTTTACCTGGGTGTCAGAAATCAGAACTTGGTTGCCAGATTTGTGCAGCAGATGCTTTCACAAATCACAGGGCTATCCTGTTGATACTTTTGGCTGTTCTGAATAATGTTGCTATGATAAAGTGACAAGGGTTATGTGGACAAAGGTTTTTCTTTCTCTTGGGTATATACCTAGGAGTGGAATTACTGGATTGTGTGGCAGCTCAGCTTAACTTTGAGGAAATTGACTATTGAGCCTTAATGGTAGAATTTCATATTTCAGAAAAATCATTCAAACACATGAGAATAAATTGGTGGAGGGTGGGGGAGGAAAATGGGGATGTGGGTTAGTGTGTTAGGATAAAGTCTTGCTGAGAGGATGAGCTGAACGGCAGAATCAGGAGGAGGAATCCACGGACGGCAGACTGAACCCGAATGTGGCTGTTGTTGACTTGTGGCCTGGCTGCAGTGGACCATCTGCAGCTTGGTCAGAGGTGGAAGTTGCCCGTTGTTTTGTCCATGAAAACAAGCCTTGTCCCTCCGTTGCTAGGAAAGCAGGACACTATGGTCTCAGCTTCTCATTTAGCCTGCAGAGCCAATAATCAAGTTCACTTAGATTGATTGTTTAAAGCTGTTTACTAAACATTTTACTGAAAGAGGCCTTTGAATGAAGTCATGGAAAAAGAAAGCAGATTCATATGTTGCTTAAAGTACCAGTTAGTTCATCTGATGAGTTTGGGTTACCAGCATTGGTGGCTCACCAGGGAGTGCCTTTGGGTAACCCACGTTTGCAAACTGATGCCTGACTCTTCATGGAGTAGTATCAGTCAGGCTAAATACTTGAAAGGCTGTTGGTTCTGTATAGTTCAGGTTTCAAATCAGTCCATGAGTTGAACTGGTAGTCACGCTTTGTTTGCTGTGTTTTCAGAGCAGTGTGAGCAAACTTTTCTGCTCATAGCAGCAGTGCAACCCATGGCCATTGTGATCTCACTGGGGAATTTCCTGTGGGCATTACAGAGTAATGTAATTAGGCGCTATATGGTACTTGAAAACATTGAAATTTTGTTCTGCTGTGGTTTTATGCTTTCCT
This sequence comes from Myodes glareolus, assembly GCF_982192425.1. Lineage (NCBI taxonomy): Eukaryota > Metazoa > Chordata > Mammalia > Rodentia > Cricetidae > Myodes > Myodes glareolus. The sequence continues at coordinate 15,759,510 of NC_142031.1, forward strand.
GAAATGTGGCCTGAAACAGTTTATTAGTAAATATGCTGAATTGCTTTCTTTGGCAAGTGAATTTCAGGATTGAGTCCAAGTAAAAATTTAAATATTTACTTATAGAAGTTTTTGGTGTGGTAATATTTTTACCGTGGCTGTTGATCCCTAGTGAAATGTTAGGACACCGACCGCTCCACTGGAGCTTGTCTGAGACCAGGGGAGGGAAGAAGCAACTAACAGTAATAGAACTTTACTGTATTTAACTGCTGCCCTGCTGGGTACATGGGCAGTTCGCCTACTTGTTTTTTTCTTTTGTTTCTTTCTTTCTTCCTTTTTTCCCCTTTCTTTCTTTTTGCTTCTCTAGAAACAGGTAGATTGATAATGTCTTCTCCCTTGAGAAAGGATCTCACTCTGCTGTGGCTCGCCTGTGAGTCCATGTTGGCCTCTAACTCATGTTTTCCTGCCTCAGTCTCCCTAAGTGCTGGATCACAGGCATGTACCTCCACACCCTGCTAGTTTTTTTTTTCTTGTTGTTACCCCCCCCCCCCTTTTTTTTTCTAGTGAGAGAACAACATTTAAAACTTGTATGGGAATTCAGAGGCTGACTTGTTGGTTTGGGTTTGGGTGCTGTGATCAAACCCCAGGCCATGCAGGGTGCATGTTTACTGTGTCTGCTGTATCCCTGAGCTGCCCTTCCTGACTTAAAATCTGCATGAGGGACTGCAGAGACTGTCCAGTGGTTAAGGGCACCGGCCACCTCTACAGAAGACCTGAGCTTGATTCCTAGCACCCACATGGTGGCTCACAACCCTCCGTAACTCCGGTTACATGGTTTCCAATTTCTTTTTGCCTCAGTGGGCACCAGGCATACACATGGTGCACATACTTGCATGCAGGCAAAATATTTATATTTATATATATATATATATATATATATATATGTAGTAAATCCAAAATTAAAGTAAGAGTAAAATCTATGCAAAATGATAAACAGTTCAAATTTACAAAGGAGTTGTCATTATTTTGTTTTTAGACAGAGTCTCACTTTAGTTCAAGCTGGTCTTGAATTTGGAGCCATCTTCCCAGCACTAACTCCCAAGTACTGGTATTACAGGTGTTAGCAGAGTAATTTTTAACAAGAACATAGCTGGAGACTTAATTATCCTGCTTAAGTACAAAGCAGGATGGTATTAGAGGAAGGATATACACACAGAACATAGTACAGAGCCAAGAATGTGTGGCCAGTTCACTTTTAACACACACAGTTTAATGGGGAGAGGAAAATCTTTTCAACAAACTACAGGAACAGCTGTGTCCACACAGACAGAATGGGCCTGGTCTGAGGGGAAAAGCTGAAGCTGCAGAACCTTCAGCAGGAAAAGTGGAGAGGAGTCTGACCTGAGGTCGGAGGGGCTCTTAGGACACGGAGAACAAATAGCTCTTACAAAGACAAGGTGCACTCATTTGTTCACTTTAAACTATTTCCGAGTGCTGGAGATTTTAAAGGCCTTAGGATGGGAGAGGATCTTAGCAGTGCATGTAGCTGACGGGGACTTGTTTCAGCATATGGGGAACTCAATCACAAGAACAGTTGTGGCAGGATGCCTGCAAAGAAGCTCTCTCTACTCACAGTTAAGTACAGACAAGGACAGTTCCCCCTGCAGTCACAGGGGAAGGTGTGGTAAGTTAGGAGTTCCACCGCCCAGCTTTACAAGCTGGACAGTAGTATCACTGAGATAGGGACAGGAAGTGACGCTGCATACCTCTGGGGGAAGCCTGTTGGTAGGGACTGCCTTGGCCCACGCCTTTTTTTCTCTTTTGTTTTTTTTTTTGAGACAGGATTTCTCTGTGTAGTCCTGCCTGTCCTGAAACTCACTCTGTAGACCAGGCTGGCCTCAAACTCACAGAGATCTGCCTGCCTCTGTTTCCTGAGTGCTGGGATTACAGGTGTGCGCCACCACCTGACAAGAGTTTCTTATGAAGTGTGGTGTAACCACAAGGATGACACTCAGGAATGTTCCTAACTGCCCCAAACAGGAGACAGCTTAGGTGTCTGCCTGTTGAGGAGTAGATAACCAACTGTTTTGTGGACTAGCTTTACACGGAACTCACTGTGGTGTCTCTGACATATAATTCCGGTTATATATAAAACTCTAGAAAATATACTCAGCAATATAATGAAAGGAGGTAGATAAATGATTTCAGAAGGCTAAGGGGAGAGGAGGAACGAGCCATAGAGAGTACCAGTGATGGTGGCGTTTGTGAATTTTAGTTCTGGCTGCACAGGCATGTATATATCAGAACTATAAAGTTTGACATTATTGTGTGTGTGCATGCTTGCACGTGAGGAGGTCAGGTCAGGTCAGAGGACAACTTGTGGGAATTGGCTCTCTACCATGTGTGTTCTGTATATCAGACTCAGGTCCTTGGGCTTGACAGTGGTTGCCTTTACCTTGCTGGCCCCAAACATGTACGGGGAGGCCGGTATTGGGGTTGGGGATAGAATCTCATGCATGTTTGGTCTAGTTCTACCATTAAGCAACTGTATTCCCAGTCTCTGCTTGGGTGAGAAAGTCTAATTGGACCCAGTGGGTCACACACAAAGATGTGAAAGGAGCAGGAGACTTGATGGGGAAGAGAGGAGGGGTGAAAAGGATAAACAGTGATAATTCAGACTATGACAGAAAACAGAGGAGTATAGTGTTTTAAATCTGTATGTATGATTATATATGTGTTTGTGTGTGTGAATGTTAGCATGTGTGTGTCAGATGTGTCTAGAGGATAACCTTGTTTTGGTTCTTACTTTCCTCAGGGTCTCTTGTTCCCTGTACGCACAGCAGGCTAGCTGGCCGTGAGCCTGGAGATTGTCCTCCTTCCACCTTCCTTCTCACTGCAGGGGCACTACGATCACAGCCATGCACTGCTACCACATCCCTTTACGCTGGTGCCAGGTCCTGAACTTGGGTCTTCATGCTTACTTAGCAAGTGCTTTGCCCACTGAGCTATCTCCCTATCTCCATGGACGAAAACCATTTTTAAAAAGAAAAAATTGAAACAGTGTCTCTGGTAGTTTGAATGTAATTGCCCCCCATAAGCTTATAGGGAATGGCACTAGTAGAAGGTGTGACTTTGTTGAAGTTGATATGACCTTGTTGGAGGAAGCATGTCACTGGGGCCAGACTCTGATGTTTCCTATGCCTAAGATACTGCCCAGTGTCATAGTCCACTTCCTGTTGCCTTCTGATCAAGATGTAGCCAACTCTATGTCTGTCCACATGCCAACGTGCTCCCTTGTCATGATGATAATGGACTGAACCTCTGAAACCACGAGGGAGCCACCCCAATTAAATGTTTTCCTTATAAGGATTGCCGTGGTTGGCCGGGCGGTGGTGGCGCATGGTTTTAATCCCAAGACTTGGGGAGGCAGAGGTAGGCAGGTCTCTGTGAGTTTGAGGCCAGCCTGGTCTACAAGGTCTAGTTCCAGGACAGACTCCAAAACTACAGCAAAACCCTGTCTTGAAAAACAAAATAAACAAAACAAAACAAAAAAAAAAGTTGCCGTGGTCATGGTCTCTCCACAGCAATAGAAATCCTAACTAAGACTGTCTCACAATGTAGCTCTGGCTGTCCTGGTACTTCCTATATAGACCAGGCTGGCCTACAACTCAGAGATCCACCTGCTTCTACCTCCCAGGTGCTGGAAGAGAGGGAGAACTGTTGAGGACAGAGAGAAAAGTGTAAGTTGCAGGAGAAGCTGCACACTGCTTCTAGGGGCTGGGGAAGAGCTTCTCCCAGCTGCTTAGACCCTGGGTTCCAAGAGCTGTACCCCCAAACCAATCTGCCTCTCTGGAGGGAACTCTGAAGTCTGGATCCTTTCTCCTGTTGTAGGGCTTCCCCTAACTGCTCTCTCTGTCTTTTATGGTGCTTCTTGACTCTCCTCATCCTGCCAGAGTCAGCTGTGTAAAGTGTACATCTAATGGTTTTCCCCCATTGTGAGCCTCTACTGCTTCCCCATTGCTCAGTGGGCAGTGCATGAGGCTGCAACTGTTGGTTAGCATGACTCGAGGGCCACTTGCTTCACCTCCTCCCTCCAGCTGCATAACTTAGCAGCAGGGAGCTCCTGACAGCCAGCTCCCACCTCCTTCTGCTGTAGCTCTATATGCTTCCAGTTTCTGATCGTTCCCCATCTCCACACTGGACAGTGCACTTAGATGGAGATGTCATTGCCCAGCACTTAGAGCAGCACATAGTAGGTGTTTAGTTTGTATAATTAAGGAAATGTCCAAATTATTGCTCAGACTGTATTTTGGAAGGAGTTAGTCTCTTGTGCTGTGTCTAAATTGATTATAACAGTTAAACACTTGCCAGTTTGTGACCAAGGGCAAGTATTTAACCTTGCTGTGCCTCAGTTTCTCTTCTTTTCAATGGGGCTCCTAGAAGTTTATTATAAAGTAAGGAAATTTAATCCAAGAGTACAAGCACTTTCCTGGTGAGGGTTTTTCCTTCTGCTACTGTGCAGTTCCTGAACACAATGTAAAAAAATGTGTGTTCTGCCTTGTTACGTCTGTACACCATGTGTGTGCAGGGCCTGAAGAGACCAAGAGAGGGCATTAGATCCCTATGAACTGGAGTTACAGATTGTGAGCTGCCGTATGGGTGCTGGGAATCTAGCCCAGTTCTCTGGAAGACCAACCACTGCTGAACCATCTCTCCAGCCCAATGTAGATATTTTGAAAACTTTTTCACAGTTGAGAGAATTTACTGTTAAAAGGCAGTTACTGTCCACTATGAATAGCCCTCTTTTACACACATGCACACACACTCACGCTTGTCAGTTAGGTTGTGTAATTCTGTCAGTGAAACATGTCTTGCACTCCAAGTTGTTCCCCGCACCTCTCTCAGATGGATTGGGGTGTAGCTTCAGCCATGTTACTCCTTCCCCACCTCTTGAGGAATGTCTTTTGCTGTGGAATGGTCTGGCCTTTCCTCTAGTCTCATCTGCTCTCCGGAGTGTGTGCAGTCAGGCAGCCTGGGTTTGAGTTGTGCTTTTTCAGGTGTGTATACTTGAGTAAGTCACTTACCGCTCGGATTTGTTTGTTTCTCCCTCTGAGATGGGGTCATAATAAAGCTGGCGTGGTGGTGCAGAGCTCAACACTCTGTTAGAACCAGGGCACACCCATCAGTGTGAGAGCTTTCAATATGTTTATCGAAACTTAATAATTCTGTGTTATTTTTCCTAGCCTCTTTTTAATAATGGACCTTTGAGTTGCCTCTCATTTTCCAACATAGTATTTCCACATGGGAATTAATTAGTTGCATGTCAGTAAAATGTCTGCAGCCATGTTTCTTTTTTATACCTTCTTGAGGTCCTGTGGCTGTCCAATACTTGAGTTGAAGTGTGTTCTATAGGCGCTGCTTTATAAAAGACTGAATTCCTCCAGCAGAGCACTCCATATGCCCTCCGTGTCTCTCTGCTGACTGCACTGCCTGTTCTGGCTAGAATCCTAGTGATTGACATTCACCCAAATAACTACAGATGCTCCAGCAAAATCCCGTGAAACAGCCACCTTCTTCGTTCTTTCTACAGAGCCCGAAGCAAGAGTGACTTCTGAGAAGCCGATCAGCACAACCTCGGTCACTGGCTCTTGGGCTTTGGTCTGGCATTGGCATCTTTTCTTGGCTAATTCACAGGACTTGGCATTCACCTGTGGACACTTGGGACAACCAGTCTTTGCCTTAGAGGATTAAGTGGCACTATTTAGAGTTGACTTATAACTGTGGTTTTTTTCTCCCATAAGTTGGGCTTAGAGCATCTTTCATAAATTAGGAATGTTTCTTGGAAATGGGATTTGAGAATCATTGTTTGTTCTGTAGCAATAAATGCTTTTGACTGTAATAGCATCAATAGAAACATGATTGACAAGAAAATGTGCCTGTTATAAATAGATCAATTTGTTTCAATCTATTTCATTGCTGTTTTATTGAACAAGACAATGCTAGGGGAATCTTTTTACATTTTAGAGCAAAATGATATAGTTGAACAATAAAGCTGAAGGGATTCTCTGTTAAAGAAAATAGAGTAGGGTGTGGTGGTGTACATTATATAATCCTAGCACTTATGAGTTTGAGGTTCCAGGCCAGCCTGAGTGACATAGCACAGCTGTGTACCCACACACACTCACACACACACACACACGCACACGCACCCCTGATGTGCTCATACTGCTCTGAGTAGGAAAAGAACAGATTTTGAGCTGTGGCTCACCTGATCAGAGTGACCCTGTGTGAGTCCGTGAGCTGCACTCTAAGACAGAATGAACTATTGTGCTTCTAACATCTTTGAGACCTACTAGAACAACGACAAGCTTACTACTGCTTACTGATTGAGCCTTTCACCAGGTAGCACTAGAGACTGCAGTGCTGTTCTTGCTGGGGCTGAGCAGGCTGGGCTAGGGCTGCCCAAGGTTGGAGATTGCTCTGGGGCCACCATGCCCCTGAAAGGACAGTAGTCCTTCGGGGTTTAACTCTTGTCTTTTTTGTTATCTATTGTTGGGCATACAGCGGTTAGGAAATAAAGACTGGCCGGGAGGAGAGGGGAGTCTTGTAGCCTTTCTTATTTGTAAACCATCAGTTTAATGTAGTATGTGAGAGTTTTTCCTCATAATACTGATGAGCCATACAAAATCAAGTGGAGTTGCTTTCCAGTTTTAATTTTTAGATACAGAATATGTTTTAACCCTAATAACTATGATGGTTCCAAGCTTATGAATATAAATCCTTGTCTAAATGTTAAGTGTACACTGAGGTTTTAATAATGGTCATTTTTTTTTTGTTTTTGTTTTGTTTTTAAATATTTATTTATTTACTTATTTTGTATACAGTATTATGTCTGTGTGTATGCCTGCAGGCCAGAAGAGGGCACCAGACCCCATTACAGATGGTTGTGAGCCACCATGTGGTTGCTGGGAATTGAACTCAGGACCTTTGGAAGAGCAGGCAGTGCTCTTAACCTCTGAGCCATCTCTCCAGCCCCCTAGTAATGGTCATTTAAGAAGTTTTTTTGTGTTGTTGGTAATAAAAAGAATTTGTGATACATCCCCCCAAGATGGTCTTGCCGTGTTGTGCAGCCAGAGCTCTTAACCAGGCTCTCCCCTGGCCAGCAATTTTTTTTTATTATTATTATTCTGTTTTTTGAGACAGGATTTTTCTATGTAGCTTTTGGCTGTTCTGGAACTCACTCTGTAGACCAGGCTGGCCTCAGTAGAGGTCCACCTGCCTCTGCTTCCCAAGTGCTAGAATTAAAGACGTGTGCCACCAGTGCTGATTTTTTTTTTCTTTTTAAAGAAATGTCCTAGAGTGAATTTCAGTGTGACTTTTTGTTCTTTCCCTGGGACTGATCTGTAACATGAGGGCCTGCTTGTTGGGGTTTCTGCTGGTTTCCACAGCCGGTAAATCCCAAAGAAAATCACACAGAGGTCTCTGTAAGTTATAAACTGATTGGCCCATTAGCTCAGACTTCATATTAGCTCTTATAACTTATATTAGCCCATTATTCTTGTTTATGTTAGCCACATGGCTCAGTACCTTTTTCAGCAGGGCAGGTCACATCCTGCTTTTTCAGTGTCTGGACAGGACTGGGGAGAAATGGGCTTCCTCCTTCCCAGAATTCTCCTGTTCTCATTGCCCAGCCTCTACTTTCTGTCTGGTTGTCCCGCTTATACTTCCTGCCTGGCTACTGGCCAATCAGCGTTTATTTAAAACTCAGTTGACAGAATATAGAATTGTCCCGCACCACTGATCATCCTTAGATCATCCTTAGTGGAAGCAGTATGCAGTTACAGCCTTTGCAGAGTGGGTTCCACAGCTTGTGCCTGGGAGCAGATTCTTCTGCATCTAAACTGAAGTTGCTGTTAACTAGAAATGCTCATAATGACCTCCAACATAGGGTTTACCTTGTGTTTATCCAGTGTTGGCTTACAGCATGCACTTGGTACCTTTGGTTTTGCTTTCACATGTTCTTAGGCATAGGATAAATCTGTACATTGTGTGTGGTTAGTGGAAATTGCATCCTCTGTTCTTTTTGTTAATCAGTGTTCAGGTTTGGAGAGATGCTTCAGTGGTTAAGAACACTTATGGGTCACAGTCATTCTGTAACTCCAGTTCCAGGGGATCAGGTGCACACTTGGTGCACCTACATAAATGAAGACAAAACATTCACACACATAAAAATCTTTAATGTTAAAAACAAATATGCGCCTGGTATGGTGGTGCACACCTTTAATCCCAGCACTTGGGATGCAGAGGCAGGCTGATCTCTGTGAGTTCGAGGCCAGCCTGGTCTACAGAATGAGTTCCAGGACAGCAAGGGCTGTTACATAGAGAAGTGCTGTCTTGAAAAACAAAAAAATAAACAAAAAACAACAACAACAAAAAAAAAAAAAAACAGGCAAACGGTCTCAGGCCAGTGATTGCTTAGTGGGTAAAGGTACTCGAGTTCTATCCCCAGGACTCTCAGGGTTAGAAGGGAGAACCAACTCCTGTAGAGTCATTGTTAGGCATGCACGCACACACAATAATAATAATGATGTAAAGACCAGTATCAAAATGGGCAGTGGTGTTGCACGCCTTTAATCTCAGCACTTGGGAAGCCAGAGGCAGATGGATCTCTCTGAGTTTATCTCTGGTCTACAGAGAGAGTTCCAGGACAGCCGGGGCTATGCAGAGAAACCCTGTCTCGAAAAACCAAAACAGTAACAACAACAACAACAACAAAGAACCCCTCAAACCCAGCACCAGATGACCAGTTAAAGAACTGCTCCACCCCAAAGAAGTGGTTTTTTGCCAATTACCGACACCCTCTCAGGTACCAAGCTTCAGCTTGTGCGGTTAAAATGATTTGGAATATCTTTGAAAGAATTGGTGCCAATTCTTTTTCCTCTCTAAAAGAAATGGCTGCAGAGAACTTGGGCCCTGGGCCTAATGTCAATTCCATAAGGCTCCTCTGTTGTTTTTCCTCCTTGTCCCTCTTTGCCATGTGGAGATGTGTGCTGATAAGCCGCCCTCTCTGTACCTGAAGGTTCTTTGTCATTTCAGACAGCATGGGCTTTTGAAAACGCCGGGGAGGCAAAGTTATATAAACTGCATTCATAGTTAAATATTTGCTTCCAGGTGGAGGTGAAAAATGCTTTGTACTTTTCCCTTTGGCTTTTTTTTTCCTAAAGAACTTGTCGTGCAACAACAAGAAAAAGTGGCCAACGGCAGAGAAGGCTCTTCTCTTTCTGTGTTGGTTTGTTTTTATTGTAAGGCAAACCTTTCCTGTTGTATTGTTCTAAAGCTTAAACCTGGCCTAGAGGTGCCAGTCTTGAGTGGAAGCAGCTGCAGAGCCGTCCGGGCCAGGTGGGACTGGCTTTGAAGCAGCATGCTGCCTTTTCAAAGAGAACTGTGGGAGCGAGCGAGGGCTTGATTCCTAGAGCTCATCAGCATTCCTCTGTCGACTCTGACTGCAAGGTCGATATTACCGGGGAAAAAAGATACCAGATCCCTTTTCATGTACAGAGTAATCTTATTTGTATCTTAAAAATACAGAAATGATGGGGAGTCACAATTAAGAATTAAAAATGTAGCAACCCCATCTAATTAAGACCACAGCGAAGGTTTCTTGAGAACTGGGTTTGGCTTATTGCCTGAGATTTTGAGCTTGGTTATATTTTCAGATAAGTGCAATTGGCAGGAGCAGCCATCTGGTCACATATCTGGACTCTTGAGGTGGGCGTTCTGGGTTGGTGTGGGCATGTCTTATCCTTTGAGTGGTGCTGGTAGCAGTGGGCTGAGCATCACTGTGGCCTGCTGCTAGGAAACATTGAACACCAGAGAGCTTTCTTTCCTTGGGGAAAATGGAAGAGACAGGCACGGAGGCAAAGGGACTAGAAAAATGCTGAAGTAGTTTCCTCTGGGCTTTGATTCCCTTGCCAAAAACTTGCCTCCAGACGGAGATGCACAAAAGCTCAGATTGGAGGCCTACCTGCTTTCATTGGCTTACCTCCGTGAGCTAGACCAATCTACCTCATTCTCGTACTGATCTTGCTGACTATGAGGAGTGAGACAAATTGCCACAAAACTGAACCTTCTGCCATTTTGCAAACCAAGCAAGCAATACCAGGTTCCTGGGCTTGGTATAGCATAGCAGTGGCTTCTATCCTCTGAGGTTCTTGGGTCAGTCCTGCCAGGTAGACTAATTTGGGTGACATGTGGTAGGATGATTCTGGGGAGGAATCTGAGCAAGCCCTGTTGGCTCTATGTGGGCTTGTGACTAGCCTGGTCGCCTAGCACTCTGGCTGTTACATGGAGAGCATGGCTCATGTTTTGATTATATCTTACTTTACTGCTTCTAGAAGTCTCTACTAGCATTGGTGGGTGGAAAATAGAGGAGACTCCTGTGTCTGGATATACTGGGGACAGTGGCCGAATTGGATCCACTTGGCCCTGTAAGCAGCAGGTTGTTCTGGGCACGCTATTTTCTGGAAACAAGGGAATCTACCATAGAAGGCAGTTTGGGGTATCGTTATGACAGGGGTCTCATGTAACTCAGACTTGTCTTGAGCTAGCTATGTAGTTAAGGATGACCTTGAATTCCTTACCTTCTTGCCTCCCTATCCCATCATTGGGGTTTTACTGTCACAACTGAGAAGGTTGTTTGTTTTAATTTTCTTGGGGCTTGAGAAATGGCTTAGTAGTTAAGAGCACTGGCTCTGTGTGTGTGCGTGTGTGTGTGTGCACGTGCACATGTGCATGTTCATTTTCAGATTCGATTTCCTGCACCCACATGGCATCTTAGAACCATCTGGAACTCCAGTTCCAGAGGATCCAACACCTTCTGGCCTCCGTGGACAATAGGCAAGCATGTGGTGCACAGACATGCCTGCAGGCAAAGTACACATACCATAAAATAAAAGACTTTCCTTGGAAAGGAGGTGCTGGGTACTCAAGAGTAACATTCAGTGTTAATTCCCTTTACTTTTCATTATGCCATCCTCAATTGGCTACTTACCAGACCAACTTTGGCAAGCTACTTTCCCATGAGTTTTTTTTTTTATGGAAATTGGGCAGCATTACTGGTTTTTCAAATACTGCATTTTAAATTTGGCACCAAAATACTTAATAGCACAGGGTCTATTGGACAGTGCCACTGGTGATTTTAGTTAAAGTTCACACGACATAGAGGCCAGCTGTGTATCCAGTGTGTGTCAGCTGTGCTGCTGTGTTCTTAGAAATGTGGTCCTTGAGCCGGGAGTGGTGGTGCACACGCCTTTAATCCCAGCACTTGGGAGGCAGAGACAGGCGAGTCTCTGGCTGTGAAACTCAGGAGCACATTACTGTGCTGCATGCTGTGGTGTCGCTAACACTGGCAGGTGTCTGCCCAAAGCCATCTGAGCGTAAGACAAGGGGGAAATAGGTTAAAAGTGCAGCCCTGGGGCTTGCACTGGAGGAGTCTGACACCTGGGCTGTCACTGCAGACTTCACAGGCATGGATGGTGTGCTCAGACTACACTTGTTTAAAATGTTTTTTCTTCAACAATGATCTCTTGGTGTTTTGTTTTTAGGAAGAGAACAGACTTATTGGGCACAGTGTTAGGAAGGGTCAGTGACTGGTCAGTAATATAAGTACATACAGCCTCACTCTGCAGCCTGGCTAGCCTGGAATTCACTCTATAGACCAGGCTGGTCTGAACTCACAGAGATCCTCCTGCCTCTGCTGGAATACAGACCACCATTTCTGGTAACCTTTTTATTCTTTTGTACTCACATTTAGCTTAAAATACAAACACACTTATATAGTAAAAGTGTTTCCTTTATATTTGTATTCTGTAATCTTTTTACTTTTTGTTTTTGTTTTTTAAGACAGGGTTTTTCTGTGTAGTCCTGGCTGTCCTGGAACTTGCTCTTGTAGACTAGGCTGGCCTCAAACTCAGAGATCTGCCAGCCTCCACCCGAGCGCTGAAAGTAAAGGTGTGTGCCACCACTGCCCAGCTAATTTTCTTTCTAGCATTTAAAATTTTTTTTTGCTAAAATTTAAGACAGACACTCTCACACACACATGTACACACTCACTCACACACATGTGTCCTGAACCTATTCCTAAGGTCAGAATCATTCCTAGAACCTTCAGCTCACACTCCACTGGAAGTTCAGCTGCAGCAGAGCACAGGGAACTGTCCCTTCCTGTGAGGACACCGACACTTCTGGAGCACCTGGACGACCAGATTGAGACATCCTCTTTAGAATCACCAGGGTGCTTTGCTTTGCCCCTTTCTCCCTAGTTTTGCTGGTAACAGAGAATGCACTGTGAACAGCCTCTTGGTATGGGGTCCTGTAACTGTACAGAGCTAGTTGAATCTTCAGAAGGAACTGCCAAGCCCATCCCGGGGAATTCTCCTGACTCGTCTTTCTGCACTTGCCTTCCTCTGGTGTCTTCTTCCACCTCTGGTTCCTATTTCAGCCCATGGGAATCTATGGTACAACCATCACACTTGCAGTCTGTTCTTGCCACATGTTTTGTACTTGTCTGTCTAATGAAAGAAAGAAATCTTGGCCCCATGTGTGGTAGAATGATCAAAACCCACTGAGCATGCTGGTACATGTTTTTTTTTTTGTTGGTGGTGTTTTTTTTGTTTTTTTTTTTCTCCTCCAGACAGTGTTTGTATAACAACTCTGACTGTCCTGGAACTCATTCTGTAGACCAGGCTGGTCTCGAACTCACAGAGATCCACCTGTCTCTCTTTCCCAAGCCCTGGGATTAAAGGTGTGCACCACCACCACCAGTGGTACATACCATGCCAGCCAGGGCTGCTTAGCAGGATGCTGCTTCAAAAGGCAGAAGAGCAATAAAACCCACCAGATTTTAGCAGCAGCACAAGTTTGGGAGAACCAGGACTTTATGTGATTTACTCATAAAGAGGTTGGCCCAAGGCTCTACTGGACTGTGGGACAGACACAGAACTTCAGAATAATCTGGGCATGGTGGTGCAGCCTAGAATCCCAACAACAGTGAGGAGGAGGACTGAGAATCTTTGTCTCTAAACCAGAGCGGAGTACAGAGTTCATGAACTGAATGTGTTGGTCTATAGAGCTTGGCTGTGGGGGAGAAATAAATTATGTGCAGTGAGGCGCTTGTGTTGGTAGACAGTGCGGGGCAAGCCTTGTGAAGTGGTGTGGTAGCAGTTTTTCATGCACTTGATGAGAATACAGCTAGCACCTGAGCTAATTGCACCTTTAAGTTGGGCTTCAGGTTACTCACAGATACAGTGTATCTTTTTCTTTTTTAAAAAAACAAAAAACCTAGGTGCATGCGTCTGTAAGGCTGCCCGCTCCTTTCTGTCGTGCTGAGCCCGCTGAAGAGTCGCCATGAGCAAGGCCCACCCTCCCGAACTGAAGAAATTTATGGACAAGAAGTTATCATTGAAGTTAAATGGTGGCAGACATGTACAAGGAATACTTCGGGGTTTTGATCCCTTTATGAATCTTGTCATTGATGAGTGTGTGGAGATGGCAACTAGTGGGCAACAGAATAACATCGGCATGGTGGTCATACGAGGAAACAGCATCATCATGTTAGAAGCCTTGGAAAGAGTCTAAACAATGGCTGTTCAGCAGAGGAGTTCACATACTTCCCCAAAGGACTGTTTGACTTGGGTGTAGAAGTGGGTCATGTACATTTTCATTAAAAAAAAAAAAAGCTTTTTGCTAAATAAACTTTTGTAATACTCAAAAAAAAAAACCTAAATAATGGTGCAGGTTATGTGTGGACTAAGCAGAAATTTAGAAGTTGGCATCAGAACTAGGGTTTGACAAATTCTGACTCAACTTATCCTGATAGGCAGAACTTTTTCCAAGCTGAGACTCAGAGTGAGGTGTTACCAAGGCTCGGGTTGTAGTTACACGCCACAACCCTTGCCTGTCATGTGAGGGCTCGGGATGGGATTCCCAGCTCTGGCAAAGGGAAGCGCTTTTCCCTCTGTCTGGACCCTGACTTGTGTGATAGTGCAGCCTTTGGAAATTGTTCTGGATCATTTCTTCTTCCTTCTAAAACGGTAAGCATCACCTGGGGAAACAAAGTGACAAGGGGAGCTTTTTAGTGACTCCTGTGTGAGTCTGTCTGCAACAGTAGTCTTGGGGTCCCCACTCTCTCCCACTCTGCAGAACTCCAGGACAAAATGGTAGGAAATAAAGGTTTTCATTTTCTTTTGGAAGGAGCAAGACCGGAGGCATCTGGAGTGTCGCTGTCAGTGAGGAAGGTTAGAACGGGAAAACAGGCTTCCAAGTCATAAAAGTAGCCTCTTGTGTACATCTTAGTTCAGCCCGTGTTTGGGTCTCTGTTACCGCACTGTAACACTCTTTTCCGTTTCTGCAGGTACTGGTTTTGGATTAGGAGTTGTTTTCTCACTCACCTTCTTTAAAAGTAAGTGACTGTCCCCAGCTTCTCACTACAGGGTCTGTACAAATGCTGCCAGCCCGTCCGTTGTAAAATGGGCTAGACGGAGACTGTGGAGCCAGTCTATATGGGTTGGACATCTCCAGTGTTCCCTGGGGGCAATGAGTCAGGGTTGTCTGCTGTCTTAAACCTGACATCCTTTCAAAAGTCTACGTTTCATGCTGACCAGTCTGCATGCCCACATATTTCTAAAGTGACCCAGAGATGTGGCTTACTGGTAATAAAGGCAAGTGGGCCAGAAGTGCCCTGACTTCTTCCAGAGTCTCCATCTGGGGAAAAGTTAACTTTGAGTATTGACTAGAAGCCAAACAGGTCGGCTTGACCTCTTTCCATGGAGAACTGGGAAGCACTGGGACTGGGGAATTGTAAGTGTGTGAGTGAACTCCACGGTTTTCTGTGTATAACCAAAGTTTGTGAATGCTGATGAGATTAATAAGCAATTCAAACACCTTATCAACATGTTCCTTCTGCCAAGGTTAGGAAACTAGTTCAGGTGCACAAATGATGCCCGACCGGGCTGTTTGCATCACACTTAGCAGCCCCAGGAACTTAAACATGCTGGATTACAGTGCTGTGTGGTGGCCTGTCACCTGCCAATCATCAGTGTGATGCCCACCAAGGGTTTTTGAATGCCAAACACATATGCTGGGTGGAGGCTTTGTCTTAACAATTCCCTGTTGGGATTTCTCTCTTTGTGTTCACTAGGAAGAATGTGGCCATTAGCCTTTGGTTCTGGCGTGGGATTGGGGATGGCCTACTCCAACTGTCAGCATGACTTACAGGCTCCGTATCTTCTACATGGAAAATTTGTCAAAGTACGTACAGAATTGATAGTTCTCTCACTTGCAGAATTCTCCAAATTTTTACCAACTTTTTTGCTTTAAGTTTATTTTCTGAGTATGGGTGGGTGTTTTGTTTGCATGTATGTCTGTGTATCAGGTGCATGCTGGCACCCATGGAGGCCAGAAAAGGAACATCAGATTCCCTGGACTGGAGTTATAGATGGTTGTGAGCCACTAAGTGGGTTTGGAGCCCAGGTCCTCTGTAGGAGCAGACAGTGCTTCTGTCTGATGTCAGTTCAGAAAGACTGAGTGGATCACTGACCTGGGGCAGACTGTTCGCTCTCCCTGCCTTTCACCTTCCTGGCAGCCGAGCTTGGCTGAGGGTGGACAGCAAGGAGCAGGCATTGGGTCTTTCTATTGTTGCGAGCGTTTCCATTGTTCCAAACTGAGTTGTCCTGGATGATGGATCAGAGGTGATTATGTGTATTAGATGTTTAATGGCTGGGAGGTGCTGTGGAAAATATTACGTTTTCTACAGCCTTGCACATGCTGCTCTAAAATGGCCTTGTAACTTCATTTGGACTTGAGTCTGTGCCTGGATGTTGTCATCCTTCTCACATGGAGGAACACAATCCCACTGGGGGCTCATGCAGCATGGCTGTATTGTGATAGCTGCTGGCCAAGCCCTGACTGAGCCCTTTGCACTTTCTTCATAGCCTTTCCCCCCTCACTTTCCAGTGGATTGTGGGAGAGGTATCCTCACTCAGCAGAGGGGGAGATTCTTAAAGAGGCAAGGCCTGCCAGCGACTGAAGTCAGCAGCTGCTGGTCTGCTGTGCTTGGCGCTCACCTGCAACCTCCTGGGTCACATCTGAGTGTCCAGTCATGCCTGCCCCTTCCTGTCTTTTCCCTCTCAGACTGGGGTCTCTGCTTGTGAAACAGATGGAAGCAGAAAGTTGGCCGTGATTGGAGCCATTGGTCCTGGGATCTGACTGAGGCAGCAGCCAGTGGTATAGGAACATCTCCTGCCCGATTTAACCAAATGTCCTTGCTTCGTAGGAGCAGTGACTTATGCTGAGAACATCCCAGCGGGAAGAAGGAGAAACCATGTTTATTCCTCAGGAATACTGAAGTGCCCTGGAGTGCGCTGACGTCCTGTGGCAGTGTCCTCAGCAACGCTTTCAACTCCAGCCACTGTTTATGTGTTTGAAACCAAGTCTGTTTCTTTTGTATTTTCTCTTTGGAAATTGTAAGGAGGTGATCTTAAATAAATTAAAAGTGGGAAGCCAAGTGCAAGGCCTTCATTCCTTTATGTGGCAGGAGGATTCTCTTTGAATTGGCCTAGCTGTGGATTCTCTGACCTCTTCAAGCAGCAGTCAGGTGTGTCCTCCCCATACCCCTAAGGCACGCTCCCCCCCCCCCATCCTTCCTTGAAGACTGATGGTATCCTTGTGCAGTGATGGCCATGGTAAAGTCTTGGTGGGTGCTGCCTTCCTGATGCTGCTCTAGGCCTGTGCACTGCTCACCAGTGGACCATGACTGGCCTGGCCATACCTGCTGTGCTGACATCTATCCCATTGATGTCAATCCCAATCCTGCACAGAGCTTCCTTCAGTCTCAGCTCCTGCTGGCAGTGTGGAGCTGGTGGCCACAACCTGAATGGAAGGACATGTTGAGGTTTGAGGACAAAGGGCCACTTTCCCTTGTGGGTTCGTGTGAGGCACGATATAGATTGTTTTCCATTTTCTTCTGATATGTCCAGCACCCCTGTGCTCAGGCTTTTGTTGGTGTCCACGGTGAATGCTCTGGATGATGTTCGTGCTCATAGCTGCAAAAGGACAAGCAGTTCATGAGCTCGAGAGCAGGAGAGGGCAGAAGTGGCAGCTGAAGGGCCATCGGCCAGTGTCAGGACCTCAGGCTTTGAGGAAATTCAGGGTGGCCTCTCCCCTCCCTCTGCTTTTTTCTCCCTTATTCTTTGTTCTGCTTCCTTTTCCAGAAACATGTGCTGGGCTGTGAACCTGAACAGGCGGCAGGGGTGCTCTGCCAAAGATGGGCTGTGCCCAGGCCAGCAAGTCATGGCCATGGCATGCCTCCACCACTTGGCTGTTTCTCACACAGCACAGCCCATGCCATTAGAAGAAAAAGGCTGGGTTCCTCGCTTGTAGCTCTCTTGTTTGCTTTACATGTTAGTATCCCTTCTCCCAATTTTTCTGCCTTCAGAGTTAAAAATGACAGCCTCCTCCCCCATCCAAAAAGACAAAGGGAAAGCTGCCCCTGCATCTAGAATACGGCAGAAACCTGACATGAACAGGAGCATGAACTGAGCTTCTGTCTCGTCACTGGCTAGGTTTTAGGCCTCTGTTTGTGGGCATCTGGTCCCCCAGCACCCTTGAACCTCTGCTGAAGTGCCCATGAACCAGTCCTCCCCATCTCCCCTCCTTCCCCAGAAGGAAATGATTCTGGGCCGAAGCCAAGCAAAGGAGAGTCAGCTGTTTGTCTTAGTCCTAGCGCGTTTTGTATTCCCACCTTGTCGCTCTTAGCAGAAAGCATTAGAAGACAGCATGTGTGTGTGTGTGTACGCACAATCTCAGACGAACCTTCACAAAATCCCAACTTGTTGGCAAGGAAAGCATTCTGTTCCACTTGAAGTTTCATTTGAAATTCAAGTCCTCTGGGGGCTCTGGACCCTTATGGGGTCGTGGAGCTTTGAGTTCACCTCTCCTCTGCCTTTCTGGAACCAAACACAAGAGGATACATGGATTTAAGGAGCCAGTGATGGGAACCCAGCTGGGCACAGGAT
The DNA here is from genome assembly GCF_982192425.1 of Myodes glareolus. Classification (NCBI taxonomy): domain Eukaryota; kingdom Metazoa; phylum Chordata; class Mammalia; order Rodentia; family Cricetidae; genus Myodes; species Myodes glareolus. The sequence continues at coordinate 15,777,560 of NC_142031.1, forward strand.
ACTAGGGCAAAGCTGTGGCGCCCCAAAAGTGGCCTGCGCTGCCAACATACATAAATACATACGGTCTGAACTTGACATTGTATAATTTGGCCCAGAACAATATGTATTTTGAACTCATTTAGGTGAATGACTTTTGCATTCCGAGTGGCTGGGGGAGCCTTTATTGGGACACATTTGCTGTCTACAGAAGTATGCCTTTGTTTGAGAAGTGGCCTCGGAACACTTTGCTGAGCTGTCCCTTTGAATGAATGTCACCCTCTCATCGGTTTCAAAAGACCCAAGAATGCAGTCCCACAATCCTGCAGGAAGCAGACACTGGGGTGAAGGAGATGGCTCTTGTTTTTGCTGTTGGTTCTCAAACCTCTGTTTACATCTTTTTTTTTTTTTTAATGTAACCAACCCATAATTGGATTTTACTTGTCATGGTTCAGTCTGATTGCATTGTTGGAAGGACTATTTTTGAGCCTGTCCAAATAAACTCTGCAGAGTATTTCCACAAGGATGTAGTCCACGGAGCTGGGGCTGCTTTCCTCCGGACTAGTCTGAGACTCAAATGGTTTCCTGTTGCATGCTTTCTAATTGCATAAACGCACAGGGGTGGAAGGGAGAAAGTGGAAATTCTAAGTGCCGAAAAAAAAAATGTTAAATTTAGGATAATAAGCTCATCTGGAAGCCATCACCACTTCCTTCAAGTGTGCTGAGAGCGCCACTTCAACTCTGACACCAGTGGATGGTGTCAGGACACAGTGTGGTCCTGCACAGGCGCAGGGGAGAGGTCCTGTGTCCAGCAAGCAAAGCAGCTCTGTGTGGGATAGGACCGGAGGAAGAGCAGGAGGAAGAGGGCAGATGAGCAGGAACGGGGAGTCAGGGCTGGGCAGTAGACTGCAGCCCCCGACAGGCTTGACTGTCAAGCCCTGAGCCTAAGCTCCTGCTCCATCCCTCACCAGCCAGGCACCAGGGGGAGGTTCCTAGCCTCCAGACTTCAGTTTCTTCTGTAAATGAGATCAGGGGAAATTCCAGCCTGTAGTCTTTGAGGCTCAAATGGGCGTGCTATTAGTACAAGCTTATAAAAACACCATCTAGGGCAGGGCTTGGTGTTCCGTGGTGGAATGCTTGCACACTTGGTGTTCCGTGATGGAGTGCAAGGAGCACACGCAAGGAGCACACGCAAGGCCCCAGGTTCCATCCGTAGCACCTGGACAGGGGATGGTAGGGAGGACAGGTAGGTGGTCAGATTGTTTCAGGAAGGGTTGAAGTCTACATGTTCCCAGAGAGAGCAAATAGGGTGAGCAGTGTGAGCCATGCCAGGGTGGCCCGCTCAGTGGAAAATGCTTCATTCTCACCCTTCCCGCACACTCTGCTTCATTCTGGTACGTACTCACGAGACCACCGCGACTTCTGGCCTGAAATCCTACATAGTTTTTGGACTCAATGTTGAGCACATGGACTTGGTCAGTACCAGGCCAGGATGGGAAGGAGGAGAAAAGAATGGCAAAGATGCGGAGACCGTAAAACAGCTCCCAGCCTGGGTCGTTGGGTCGGAACTGTGACTGCCACTGCGCAGTCTAGGGTAGTAGGTTTTGATTATTTGATCCTTACTTTGTGGGTTCAGAGCCAGAAGCCCAAGCTGTGTGTGTTTGGGGGAGATGTCGAGAATTCTTGGAGGAGGTGGGATAAACGAGGCCCTTCAGTAGGGAAGAGACAGAGGGGAGAAAGCTCGACTTAGTGGCAATACCTTTAAGTACTCAGGACGGAGAGGCAGGTGAATCTCTGAGTTACAGGCCAGCCTGGGCTACGTAATGAGACCCTGTCTCTATAAAAAATTTGTCTTAAGAAGTGAGGAAAGGCAGGGGGAGAAAGTTCACTTTTATTGCCACCATTTTCTCTCGTGTCTCGCCAGTTTGAGCCAGCATTATACATGTTGATCAAAGCCTGAGATGATTATATGGTTAACATTGATTGAACATGTCATCCAGGCTAGTTACTGTTCTCACGTGTACCACACCTAGTTGCATAGCAAACCCGTGAGAGAATAGTGTTATCCTCTCTTCATGAATGAAGGCAGGTTTCGGGAGCTGAATGAACTTAAAAATCAGGTTGAGGGCAATAATGCAACAATGCCTTTGGCCTCAACCCCACAGCCCCGGCTCTTCAGCAGACTCTATGCTCCTCGGAAACACTAGAATGGGTTTGAGTGTGTTTAAACTTGATTTGACTTAAACCAGTTTAAACATGATTTGACACAATTAAGCCAGGTGAAATTGGTAATGGCCCATCTCATTGAAATGAAATTGGTAATAGTTCCCGTTTGAAATCAGCTAGGTTTCTGTTTGTTTTAAATGTCCATTTATTATTCAGAAATAGTTTTTTGTTTTGTTTTGGTTTTTCGAGACAGGGTTTCTCTGTGTAGCTTCGGAGCCTGTCCTGAAACTCACTCTGTAGACCAGACTGGCCTTAAACTCACAGAGATCCACCTGCCTCTGTCTCCTGAGTGCTGGGAGACTCCACTGCCCGACTACTTCTGGTTTTTGTTTGTTTGTTTGGTTGGTTGGTTGGTTGGTTTTGGTTTTTTTAGATTTGTTTTTATTTTATTATTTTGTGTGTGTGTGTGTGTATGAGTTTATGTGTCCAGGCTCATGCAGTGCCAACAAAGGGCAGTGAATTCCTCTGGAATTGGAGTTACAAGTGGCTGTGAGCTGCTGGGGACCAAACTTTGGGTCCTCTGCAAAAGCAGCCAGTGCTCTTAACTGCTGAGCCATCTCCCCAGCCATGCTTGTTTTTTTTTTTTTTTTTTTTTTTTTTTTTAATGTAGGTTCTGGGGAACTAACAACTGTCTGTAACTACGAGATCTAACACCCTCACACAGACATACATGCAGGCAAAAACACCTGCACATAAAATAAGTTATTTGCACATAATAATTTTTAAAAAAATGTTTTCCATCCCCATAACATGATTTAACATTTTACGTATTACAGGTGAAAAACATTATCCCAAGAACCCCACATACGTTCATCCCCAAGCCACTAGTTACAGATTAACAGGTGGTAATGCAAGATGGTCTTCTCAGCCAGTTCTTTCATGGGCGGGCTGCAGGTTCGATTACAAAGGAAGGACCGATCACTTTACTACTTACCTTGGAAGGTAATCTTATAAGGAATCTTTTAAAATTTATTTGTTTTTATTTTATGTGCTTGGTGTTTGGCCTGCATAGATGTCTGTGTAAGGGTGTCAGATCTTGGAGTTACAGACAGTTGTGAGCTGCCATGTGGATGCTGGGAGTTGAACGCAAGTCCTCTGGAAGAGCAATCAGTGCTCTTTAACTTCTGAGCCATCTCTCCAGCCCTCTTAGAGAAGGAATCTTAAAGGAATCACAAACCTAAACTTTTATACATGAAAAACATCAGACAGCTCTAGTTTCAATCTTTAGGGTGCATACCCACTCATCGATAGCTTTTTGTATCAGGAGATTGAGGGCAGAAATCGGTACAAGGAATTAATCATCATTTTTGATCACCAACCGATCCTCTCAAGGAAAGTAGGTAAGTTTATAATTATTGGGCTGCTTTCTTTTTTGATCCCTAGCCTCAAAGCTATTATCAAAACATCTTAATCTAACCTGAGGTCTTCGTTTCAGCTGTGATGCACTCTGAAACCTGTGAACACATCTCCCCACATCAAGATTAAAAGACTTTGAGCCAGCCTGGCTCCTGGGACTCAATTGTTTCCTTAATCATTAACCTGAACTTGTGATCTGTGCAGGTCCTCAGGTGAAACTCGTAGGTTCTAGCTGTGTGACAATTCCTTGTATATATTTTGAATCATCAAAGCTCTATTTAAACTAACATTATTATCAGTTAGATGGTAGTACAGCTTAAGGAATCATCTTCAAGATAATCTACAGGTAAAAATGCCCAGTAGAACAGGATGTTTCCATGAGATAAACACACTACATTACAGGCAGCGGGGGATTCCCACACCCATTCACACCGTGCCAGATACCAAAGAAAACCATGTGAAGGCACAGCAGACGCAAAAGACACTCTGGAGTCTGTGGTCTCGGATAGGCAAGGCGCCGAGACCTTGCCCTTCAAGGTCATCAGGGACTTTCCTCCTAGTCAGCTGACACCTCGAACTTCATTTGCCACTTGCTACTCCTCTGACACAGCCACCAGCAGCAGAGCCCATGCGTGCTGTTTCCCGTGCGTGACCCTCAGTGGATCTTTCATAGTGTTATCTATTCACAGGTGGTACACAAGTCTTTAGTCCCAGTACTTTGGAGGCAGAAGCAGGTGTTTGTCACGTCGAGGCCAACCTGGTCTACATAGAGAGCTCCAGGTCATCCAGGAGTGAGATCCACATAGTGAGATCCTGTCTAAAAATTGAAAACAAAATTATTTGTTTATTTTCAGTGCTGGAAAGAGGACTCAGAGGTTAAGAGCGTTGTCGCTCTTCCAGAGGACCTTGATTCAATTCCTAGTACCCACAAGGTGGCTCCCAACCGTCTATAACTCCAGGTTTACTAACTCCAATGGCCCCTTTTCAACTCCGTGTACACTACATATGTGTGGTGCACAGACATAGGCAAAACACCCACGCACAAACAGAACATTTTTTAGAAAGTGTTCTCATTTCATACATAGTTATACATCACCATATTTCCCTGTTTCCTGTCTTGTTTTCTTCCCTTGCCTGTCCTGCTGGATCTGCCCTTCTCAGTAGGTTCCCTTCCAACTTTCGTGGCTTATGGATGTATGTATGAATATATTTCTATGACCCACATTAAATATATTTTTATTGCTTTAATCATTTATACATGGGGGAGGGGGCTGAGCATATGAGTGCAGGTTCCTGAAGAGATGAAGCATCAAATTCCCCAGGAACTGGAGTTGCAGGTGTTTGGGAGTCTCCTGATGTGGGTGCTGGGAATCCAGGTTGGGTCCTCAGGAAGAGCAGTGTATACTCATTACCACTGAGTCACCCCTCCAGTCCTGACCCAATAATTTTTTTGTTTTGTTTTTTAGAGACAGGGTTTCTCTGTAGCTTTTGGAGCCTGTCCTGGAATTAGCTCTTGTAGACCAGGTTGTCCTCGAACTCACAGAGATCCGCTTGCCTCTGCCTCCTGAGTGCTGGAATTAAAGGTGTGCGCCGCCACCACTCGGCCTGACCCAATAATTTAAGTAGCGTTGCTTACTTGAATAAGCGCAACTTACCAGTGTCAACGCCACCGGAGAAGATGCCTCCCCCCCCCCCCCCAGCCTTTAACTGCCTGTGTCTCTCCATTGCATCTCAGGAAATCACTGAGGTTCCTAATTGCCAGATGAGGAAACTGAGGCTCAGCAAGTGCATCCCTGGAATAAGGCGGGGAAGCTTTGTGCTAACACACCTGGACTCCATCCAGAGAATCTGAGTCCGGCGCCTCTGCTGCACTGTATATACGAACCTCCCTAAAATAGCTTTCATTTTATGGAGCACGTGCTGTTCTCAGGAACTGTGCCCAGCGCTTTGCATCCATTTATCTCCTTCAATCCTGGCTCCTTCTCAGAATCTCACCTTAACCGCCACCTCTGCCTTGTGGTCTGGAAGCGGCTCACTAACTCTCCCCTCCCCCACCACCTTACTCACCCCGCTTAGTTCACACACAAGCATGAAATCCTCCCATCTGTTGGCTTTCTATGATATCCTCCTCTCCGTTCTTAGGTTTCTGGAATGTTGGGTCTTTATTGGCCTAGTCCATTGTTGGGTCCCCAATATATCATAGCTGCCTGGCACATAGAAGGCACACTAAATATTCGTTAAATGAATGAATGAATACTAGCAACATGTCTGGACTATATGCTCTTCCTAACTGCATTTGACAGGTTGAGAAACCTAGGCACAAGCATGGAACAGTTTGCATGGAGCCCCGGGGTCCATGGATGATGAAGAGCGTGGAGACAGATCACGCAGGGAGACACCGGCTCTTCTTGTCAGCTCAGTGATGACCGGGGTTCTGTGGATGTTTCCAGGCTGTGGGCCCAAGCAAGAAGGGCTTTTGGCTGCTTTCACTCTTCTTTCTCCAGGAGGCTGCAGAGGTTTGGACCCCCAAGGAGGCCAGGCTGACAGGATTAGAGGAAACAGCTGGCTCAAGCCCCGTGCCCTGCAGGAGGGATTTTACATTCCCCAAGGACCCTGGAGGGGGCAGCTCTTTGCAACCCAGTCACATTCCAGATCAGTCGTTTTCCCCGAGCCCAGATGTTTGCTAATGAGCTGGGGAGAGGGAGCCTTCAGCCCTCGGCTCCAGCTCTGGGCACCGCATTACCTCGGCCCCAAGAGACTGGCCCGGGGCCAGCAGGCTCTGGCCATGAGCCTGTGCCCCGTGCCAGGCAGGCCTGCCTGGGCAGCTGGAGCTGTGCTGCCAACCAGGTGTATCTCCTGGAGCTTGGAGACTCTGACTTGACAGGTTCTGCCTTTCCGGCTGGGGCCCCATAATCCTGGATCCCAGGGGTGCAGCATCCCAATAGGAGGGGCTTGGAGGCAGCCAAGAGTGTGGTGAGCACAGGATCATGACTGGGCATTCAAATGGAGCCTTTGTCAGTCACTACCGATGTGATCTTGGGAGGGAGGGGGTGGCTAATAACACTTTTGTCCTCACTAGTACAGTGGAGTAAGGGATCTGGTAAAGAGTAGATGAGACAGACAGGCAGACTGCTTAGCTGGGTATAAAACAGTAGCTGCTAAAAAGATTTTAAGTCCCTTTTCTAGGTCCCCTACCCACACTGTAGCTTCCTGTCCATCCCAGGTCTTTGCCAGGCAGATGTAATCAGCTGTGAACCCCATGTCCTTGGGTAGGGGTTGGGAGCTGCTCTGGAACTTACCTGTGTTTGAGGGGGTGCTGGGCTGCACTGCCAAGGGCACTGGCTGGGATTCCAGCCTTCTCTGCTGCTGCTGTGTGCGATTTGACGAGCAAATTACTCCGCAGCTAGCTTCCTGCAGTGTGGCAATAGGTTCTTTTCCTGTTTGCTTGCTTTTAAAATTACATTGATTTAGTTTTCTTTGTGTGAGTGTGTGTTCGTGAGCACACTCGAGCCACAGCGCAGCTGGGAAGGTCAAAGGACACTTGCGGGAGGGAGTTCCCTCCTCTCACGGCGGATCTTGGGGATCAAACTCAGGTTGTTAGACTAGGTGTCACTGAGCCCACTGAGCCATCTCACCAGCCCCTCTTTGTTTGAGACGACGGCGTTTCACACAGCTCAAGTTAGCACGGAGCCAGTTAAAGCTAGCCTTGAACTCCTGACCCTTTGGTTCCGACCTTTCCAAGGTGGGGATTACAAGCACGTGTCACCATGTCTGGTGGGAACGTCGGCATCCACTCCCATTCTGCCCAAGGTCCACACTGACACGGCTGGCAAGCTTTGGCAGTAAATGCCCTCCTATGGTCCAAGGCATCCAGACTGGTATCTGCAGTACACAGTCCTCCAAACCTTAGCCTCTTGCTGTGTAACTTAAGCTGTTTCTGGCCCTTTGCATGTAATAAATGGCGGTGGGGGGGGGGGATAACACTGACATGAAATGAAGAGCCCTGCCTTTGGGAGACTGATGGAGGACGTCCTAAAGAAAGACAGCATGACATCAGTATCCCAGGCTGCAAGATCGCACCTGGAAAAGGAAGACATGCATGCTACCTGTGGGTCTTGGGAAGGCTTTTCACCCCGGTAGATGAAGAAGGCACTGAGCCAGAGATGGAGGAAGGGAGGGAAGAACGTAGACTCAGAACAGCAGAAGAGCTGTTGATTTGGAGAACAGAGGGCCTGAGACAGCCGTGGCATTACCCCTAGGCCACTAGGAGGCCTCCTTGCCACCTCCAGCCTCATGCCTGGCAACTTGGAAACATCAGCTGAGCAGGGCTGAGTCCATCTGGGCAACTTAACTATAAGGCATGGATGACTGATACAGATGGACCCCCGACGTTCACCATCCTGCTCAGTGGTGCTCTGGGCTGTCACTACATTTGTCCTCTTCTTAGGGAGGCCTGGAACTGGCTGTTTAGTTGACCCTGGGTATTGGGTGGGCACTGCTGGACCCAGTCCTGGATAGAAGCCAAGGTTTCCTGTATGCTAGGCAAACACTCTGCCAACTGGGCTACAGCCCCAGTCCAGATAGATCCTCTTATTCTTTTGGAACAGGCTACACCAGTGCGATTCACCTTAGTGGATTTAGGTAGATAGCCCCTCCCTTAGGGAAACTGCACTGTCCCCTCTTCAAAAAGACAGAGAGTCGGGTTTTGGCCTCCCAGACCTTTCTCTGGATGCCCCAGCTAAGTTGTTTGGGGGCAACTGAAGGTCAAGGAGCAAGGAACACATCCCAGATGGGAACCCAACCTCCTGAGGGCAGACTGGGCACAGCTTCGGATAGGCTGCTGGTGCTGGAACCCCGATAGCCTGGAGTGCTACACTCAGCAAGTGTCCAAGGTTTCGTCCGCTATTGTCACTCCAAGGCCTGGCAAGACCCGACAGCCCAGAAAAGCCTGGCGGAAGGGAATCAAAGCCTGCGAAGCGGCCGAGCACCTGGCTCGTGCCCTTTCATCTCTGTCCCGGCCGTCGGGAGAGTGGGGCCCGCGGCCTGGGCGCCCCTGCTCGCGCGCGGAGGGAGCGGCTCTCACCCGCCCGCCCTGCCCGCGCGTCCCTCCCCTCGCCGCCGCTGCCCCCGCCCTCGCTCCCTATTTGGAGCTGAGACACCCTGACGTCGGAGGCGCTCGGCCCGCCGCTCCCCCGCGCCTCGCGCCTGCCCGGGGCCGCAGACGGCCAGCAGAACAGCCCAGCCGAGCCTCGCGGGGCCGCCCCAGCCCGAGGACCCCGGGTCTGTGACCCCCGAGGCCCTCAACCCCTTCCCAGGACCCCCAAGAGGACGCGCCGCGCTCCCCGCTAACGCTGCGCGCGGTAAGTCTCGCCCGGGCCCGCACGCTGGAGCGGGGTAGCTGGGGTTCCCTTGCTACCGCGCCCCAAAACGTCCCCAGAGCCCCGCAATTCCTCTCCGCGCCTCGCCAGCCCGCGACCCCAGCGCCGCGCAGCTCAGCGGCCGGTCCGGCGCCTCCGATCGCCCGCGCTGGGGACGTGGGCGCGGCTCCCGGGTGGCCAGGGGGCACCGGCGGCGTCCCGAGCCGGTCGCCAGCCGCGCCCCGGGGCTCCGTTTCTTGTAGGAGTTTCACCGCCTGGACTAAGAGTGGGAGGGAGAGCGTTGCCCGGCGGGCGCCGGGCAGCGCTGGAGCTCTGGGCTTGCTCGTCCACTGGCTCTATCCTGGTCCCCCAACTCGGTCCCTGTCTCCCATCCTCAGGTCTCTGGCATCCCGTCGCTCCATTTCCGCCCCCACTCTCTTTCAGGAGTTCAGTCCCTCCCGTTGTCCCCTCGTGCCTCGATTTTCACTTTCTCTGGGCTTATGTCTCTGCCTTCGTGTTTTCTCTCGGTGACTGAGCGCCTCCCTGACCTCCTAACTTCAAATCAAAGCATCCCGCCCCAGCTTCCGAGGCGCGGTCCCCCAGTAGAACCCGTGCAAAGTTCCTCTGGCACTACGAAAGACCCCAAACTCTCCTCTTGACTGCCCCAAAGTCTGGTCGGTGTCCCCCAACCCCCACCCCCGCAGGGGCAGAGAGGGAGAGGGGAAGCAGGCGTGAGTGCCCGAGCTAGCTAGCCTTTCCAGGGGCTAAAGCGAGCCTTGTAAGCATTCCACCCCAATGAGGCAGTGTTCACCGCAGGGCTCTGCTGCCGGCCACCTGCCCTCCAGCCGGCTCTGGCTCCCGGGCCAGGCGATGATCTTTTACAAGCGTCACTAAAGGGGGCAGCTGCTTGCCTTGGCCTGACTGGGGTAGGGTGGGGTGGGGTGGGGGCGGGCGGGCATCAAGGGAGAAGGCCACATTTCCAGGCTTTCCGAGGTCCTTGCCCAGCTGGAAGCCACCAGCCAGCAATTCGGAACACCCCAGGAAAACAGCCTCCTGGCACAGTCTGAGCGTGGGGAAGTAAGTTGTCAACAGGCAGCCCCCCACTCTTTGTCTCTAAGCAGCCAGCCCCCCGAGACTCCCACGGAACTGCCTGGGCGGGTTTGCTTGAGTAAGAGCCAAAGAAGAGACAAGGCTGAGGCGTTTCCTTGGTGACCCCCACCCCTTTCCACCTTTCCCTGAAAACCAGACCTCTCTCCTGGGCCTGTGTGTTGAAGGGGTAGGCAGGGGGAGTGGATGCTTTTCCCGTAGCCGGGGGTACAGCCTCCTTAAAGTGAAATTTCAGCTCCTTCCTCCTGCTGGCAACCCCAGGGGTCGGAGGCTGTGGGGTGGGCAGGGTTGCTGGTGAGGTCTGAGGGGAACTTCTGTTGAGCAGATGTGAACGCCTGCCCTACAGCCGGTAGTTAGCGTGCGTTTGTTTTGGAGACTGTTTTTGGTCTGCCGGGCCTGACTGCCTGCATCGAAATACCCAGAGCTGGAAGGTGGAGCTGCCTGGTGCTAGGAGATAGGCCTGGGTGGCATGAGATAGACCCTGGGTATCAACCCACTGCACAGTTGGTTCATGCTCTGCCCTGGAGCTGAAGGAAGGAAAGCCACCCTGTGGTGCTCCTGGGGTCATGGAATCCTTGTGGCCTTAAGCGACACACTGGAGCCAGACTCTCCCCAAGGGAATCTACTAAGCCAGATGTTCCCAGGCTAAGCCGAGGTCTATTGCACAGGTGGGAAGTGTGAGGCTTACGGAGGTGAAGCACAGGTCACTGACACGGTCTATGAGAACAACCTTGCCCCTAGGCCATGCATCCCGAGACAGCCCCTCTCGGCACCCAGGAACCCGGAGCTGGGCCCGACTGATGCCGGCTGGACCTCGGGCTTGAGACTGCTTTGCCCCCTCCCCAGCAGCATTTTTCTGTTGCACCATTCAAGGAAGTCCCTGCACTCATTCCAAGACCTGGAGGATTGCCCCACCCTACTGATCCCCAAGCCCAGGGCAGCGGCCACAAGCACCACACCCTCTCCACCAGCCGCATGCGCAGTGGGCACCAGGCATAGCCCGACTCTCTATAGCTAGGTGGGGGTGGGGGTGCACTCTCAGGACTGCTGTCTTCCAAAGGGGTAGAGTTTGGATCAGGTCTGGCCCCAGCCTCTGCTCTGGCAAGCGGGTGTGTTGGGTGACACTTGGCAGCTTGTGAAACTGTCCCCAGCCATCTTGCTGCTTGCTTAAGTTTCAACTCAAGGATTTAGGTATCACCCCCGAAATCCCTACGGTGGCAGATACATCCCAGATTAAGAAACACTGGGGATTAAACCGGATCTGGAGGAAGGAACACAAGATGGCTAAGTGACTCCAAGCCGCGCTCACGGTGAACTCCTGGAGCTATAACCCCACAGGGCCAACCTCTCCAGAACCTTCCTTACCCACTCAACTCACAGCTGCCTAGGCGAGAGGGCTTTACTGTTTCCACATTGCGGAGGACCAAGCAGACATCTTCAGGTGGCTGAGCTGAAATTTGAACCTGAGTCCGCGGTAGTGCTGGGGAGCAGAGGAGATTTCTGCCTCCCTGTTTGTGTGTGAGATTGTATGTATATGTGTATGAGAGATGGCACATGTGTGAGGGAGATGTGTGTGTGTGTGTGTGTGTGAGTGTGTGTGTGTGCGTAAGACTGGGGGTGTAGTGTGGTACAGCCTACCTTGAAAGTCTCGGTAGGGACTGAATGACTGACTTTTCAGAGTTAGCAAAAGGGCTACACAGAGAAACCCTGTCTGGAAAGTTGAAAAAAAAAAAAAAGGAAATAGCAATTGTTCCTTCAACACAGGTCACCTCTTGGCTGTATAAAGGCTTTAGCGGGTGGTGCTGGTGGCAACTGTCCTTGAGAGCTAGGTCCCTGTAGCCTTTAGAACACCTGTTGTTACACAGGCGTTAGACCCCCCCGTGATGGGACTGAGAACTCCTGTCAGCCATGACATTAAGGAGGCCGTTTTTCTGGGAATCTGAGGGGCCACACACGGCTCCTAACAGGGCTGGGCCTCAGAGTCATGCGGGGAACACAGACAGATGCCCCTTCAGGCCACACCCCAGGCTTTGGGTTTGATTTTGCAGGCTAGGCCCAGGCACTTCTACGGTTCTGGTGAGCGCCTCAGGGCAGCGGCTGGAGCCTGGCAGGTGTGCTGTGGGCCAAGCCTTGTGCTCTCCCAGCCCCACCCCCTGGCATTCCTGAAGGGCCTTGTGAGTCAAGGGCCTGGGAAGCTACCACAATGCTTCCTGCCTGACAGGGGTCAGCCCGTGGGTGTCGCCCTGTGGGGGCTTCCTTTCTGTATGAATGGCGGCAGTTTGGAAAAGGCAAGGCACAAGGAGGCCTATGGGGAGCTGGAGAGAAGGGTTGTGCCTCTCACAATCCAGCAGGTGCCCTGATAGGGTCACCAGAAAGATCCTGCCCACCCCCAGGTCTGAGGTGTGGCCAGGGTGGGCATCTGTATGTGCTTCACTGTGCTACTGAGCTCAGCAGGACACTTCCCTCCCGTACCCAGATCCGGGAACCATGTACTGCGGTGACCATATGCTGGTGGTCCTTGGGGAGCCAGGAATGGAGCTCAAATTCTGGTCTGTGAAGCAAGGTTCCAGATGAGGCAGTGGTTAAGCACCAGAGTTCTGACAGGGACTGGAAGGCTGCCTCTATGGTACCCCAAATCTCGTTCCAGCTCTTCATTCCATACCACCATTCCCAGACACCTCTCCTCATCTCTTGCCTTCTCTTTCTCTCTCAGTGAGGATAACTGTCGGCTCACCTGATTAGTTCTTGACCAGACCTTGCTTTCCTATTGTCGGGACATGTAATTTCCTCTAAATCCCAGCTGCGGCCTGCTTCCATTCTTCAAGCAGAAAGTGGGGGAGACAGGGCCTATCCAGTGAAGTTATTGTGAGCTGATGCGGCTAGGACCAACATTTCCCTGCCAGGCAGGGCTACCACTTGTGATCCCCTCAGCCGGCTTTTGCTCCTGCAGTAACCTGGACCAGGAGCGCCCTCCCTCGACCTTCCCTATTACCCATAGCAATCCTCTACTCAACCCAGAATGATGAATCTCCGCCCCGCTCACTCAGGCATCTCTGCATTTCCCTGTGGGATCTGAGCTTTGGAGGGAGAGAGTGAGCATGGCCTTCCTGCTTCCCTGTGAGGGGCTGGCTGAGGCTCCCAAGGCCCCCAGACAGGGAGTACCAGCAATGGGGAATGAGTGGCCCAGGGGAGGGCCTGGCGCCTCTCTTGCTGGAAGTGCTTTGGGACAAGCCCTGCCTGCAGAGCCTGGGTGTTGGTCTGACCAATGGGTCACTTCTGTCCTGCCCTGGCACTCTGTGTGACCTTCAGGGTGGAAGCTGTGAGGAGCTGGGTGAGGCTCCCAAGGCCCAGGAAGGAAAGTCCAACTGTTGCTTAAGCAGAAAGGAGCTGAGTTGCGGGTTGAGGACACATGCAAAAAGGATAAATCAATAGAAGATTAAGCTTGCAAGGAACCCACAGAAGGGTGGAGGCATTATGGCCTCTGGGCAGGGTGTGAGTGCTTGAGGAGAGGGGTTCCTAATGGCACCTCTTTGACCTCCCTGCTGACACTGCCCAGCCTTACTCATCCCTCCAGAGACAGGAGCTGGTGTTGGTAGGTGAACGCTGGGTGCTAGGTGGGTGCTGGGTATGAGGTGCTGGGTGCTCAATGCTGGATGCTGGGTGCTGGATGTTATAGGAGCTTTCTAGTTCTAGAAGGGATCCATGTTCCCTTTTTTCCAGCCAAGGGAGGCCATGAGAGATGAATTCTTCCTCACAGGCACGAAGCTGCTAGGCTGCAGACTTCTAACACCAGACTCCAGTCTACTGGGGCTTCAGCTGCTGATCTGGGGAGGTCTAGGGTGATTGCAGCATTCTGCTCCAAATCCTGGCCAGGTTGTTGAGGGTTGGGGTACACCACTCTTCCAAGGGGCATGACTGGCCCTTGTGCCTGTCCCTGCTGGGGCCCTGAAAAGCAAGATAAAGGAGGTGACCTTCTAAGGCAATCTACCTTCCTTCTCAGCTTCTACCAGATCTATCTACTATCAGGGCCTAACCTCTGGGCCAGTGACACTCTATAAATGTCTCCAGGTAGCCTCATGGCTAAGCTCCAGGCTGGGCTCCACCTGAGCCAGTCCTGATTTCGGCAGCCTCCACCCCCATCTCTCATGGTCGCTGGTCTAACACAGACTCATATGCCCATCTCCTGACTACTGTCGCGACAACTCAGATCTCAATTCCAGTGCGTACCGAGACCTTAGTTTAAGTCCTGCCTGGGTCTTACTGATTCCCTGTTTGTCATTGCCAAGAAAGTGTCGCAGACTCAGGGACTTCTCTGGTGCCTGGAGGGGCCAGTCCAGCGCAGGGAGGGTCCAGAGCTCTGGTCTTCGATGGACTTTGGAGCTCTTTAGAAGGTTGTGGTCACACCTTTGCTCAGGTTAGTTCTTGAGGGTAGACAGAGGGCCTCTCAGGAGCAGGAGGATACTGAGGCTGTTGCCTACGTTCAGGAACGAGTCCAGTCGGTCCCCTTGGGATGTGCTTATTCTAAAAATGTGGGTTTTGTCGTTGATGAGTCTGGAGTGTGTGCTGAGTGTGAATCACAGTAGAAGGTATTGGGATCCAGTCCCACCTTCAACTGTCCCTTTCCCCGTCAAGCCAGGGGCAGAGGTCATCTCCAGGGACCAAGACTTCTGCAGAGAGAGGAACAGTAGCTGGGGGCCCTGGCCGATGAGCCTGAAGGCTGCTCTACCCTCCCTGACAGCCTTCTCCCTCAGCCCACCCAGATTCTCACTGCAGAAATTGTCCCTTCCACTGCCACCTCCCTGGACAGTTTTCAAAACACCTGTCATGGCCACCACCATCACTTTCTGAGGATGGTAGGTCCAGGGCAGGGCTGTCATCCAGAGGAGCCAGCCTTCCCCACTCCTGGTTTCTGTCTTCCAGAGAGCTAGTGGAAACACCCTGCTCCTCTGTCCCCCACTCAAGCTCACCCAGGCCCCTCTGGGGACAATACTAAGACACAGTTCCCAACTGTCCAAGCTGGGATATTCCCCCATCTGATTGCCTATCAGGTTGCCTATCTGCTCTTTTTTAGGAGGCATGGACAGTGACCTCCTCTAAGGCTGTAGAAGTGTGGCTCTCACCCCATCCGAAAGCTTTCACTCTTAAGTCCCCAGGGAATTCTGATGCACTACTACTAGGTTTGAAGGCGCCACTTATTTTACAGATGGAGAAACTGAGGCTTGAAGGTGACAGGGTCACCAAGCATTAGATAGATGATAGATAGATAGATAGATAGATAGATAGATAGATAGATAGATAGATAGATGGTAAATATAGATAGATAGATAGACAGACAGGCAGATAGAGACATACATACATACATACATACATACATACATACATACATACATACATACATACATATATATCTTTCTCCAGTGTCCTGTTTCAGATGGAGTTTGGGGACACCCTGCCTTTATAAGCACTTCTCTTTCTTCAGGTCTCTCTGAAACCCCCTCCACTGCTTTTGAGGTGTGTGTGTGAGGGATTAGGAGGTGGGGGTGAAGCTAAAGTAGGGGAAGGTGGCGGAAGTCTCCCTTTGAGTGGCTCCTATACACAGACTCTGTCCTGCAGCGCCATCTTGTGGCCAGCTCTGGAATTAGTGACTTACTCCTGAACCAGAGACCTTTGTTAAAAGTGTTTGACTCTGGAGTTAGGATCCCGCTGCGGGTAATGATGTGTGGGGATCTCTGGTGGCTGGACACTCTGGTGGGGAACCCTAAGAAGAAAT
Organism: Myodes glareolus; assembly: GCF_982192425.1. Classification (NCBI taxonomy): domain Eukaryota; kingdom Metazoa; phylum Chordata; class Mammalia; order Rodentia; family Cricetidae; genus Myodes; species Myodes glareolus. The sequence goes on from NC_142031.1 coordinate 15,793,352, forward strand.
ATATCTGTCTGAGTGGCGTAAGGTTGCGAGGCAGTGTCTTTTTGGGAGGCATGAACCATGGCCTCTTCTGCGGCTGCAATCAGGATAACTTTGGATTTATGATATGAGGGATCCAACCCAGAGCCCCTGCTTGCACAAGTCAGGCACACACTGTACCACCGAGGCACACGCCTAACCTGACACTAGTAACTATCCCACTGAGGACTGTTCAGTCGCCCCGTGCCATCAGGTGCGGTGTTATGTACAGCTAGCTGCTTTGGACGGTTAGTGTACCTGGAGCTGGGCATGGTGCTACCTGCCTGTCACCCAGCAGGGATTGGGAGGACCGAGGACCGGGAGCTCAGACTCATCCTTGGATACAGACCTGAGGCTAGCCTGAGCTTCAAGAGGCTATGTCTCAAAAAAAAAAAAAAAAAATTGGTTTGTTTGTGGAGAGCCGGCCTTGAACCCGAGGTCCGGAACCCGTGCTTGGAATACACCCTGCTCCCCACCACCTAACCTGCGCTATCCTGCACCTCACTTGCCACCTGTGCTCAGTTCCAGGGCTCTGGACGTCACGGGCACCATGCTTTGGGTCCTGGTGAGGGCTGTCCTCCCTGTCATGCTGCTGGCTGCCCCACCACCCATCAACAAGCTGGCCCTGTTTCCGGACAAGAGTGCCTGGTGCGAGGCCAAGAACATCACACAGATTGTGGGCCACAGCGGTTGTGAGGCTAAGTCCATCCAGAACAGGTGCGGCTCTGGGGGAGGGAGAGGGTGAGGCCCGGGACCCAGGGACGGGGGAAGGAAAACCAGGACGGTTCACTCCTGCCTCCCCTCTGGAGATCCGGTCTCAGGGCCGTTTCCTCCCGCAGGGCGTGCCTGGGACAGTGCTTCAGCTACAGCGTCCCCAACACCTTTCCGCAGTCCACAGAGTCTCTGGTGCACTGTGATTCCTGTATGCCGGCCCAGTCCATGTGGGAGATTGTGAGTAGGGTTTTCGGGTCCCTGTCCTGCGGCAGGCAAGAGGCCTTGAGTACTTCCCGAGGCTTCATGGTTTTGTGAGCTGCAGGGTCCCTGCTGGGAGTACACACGGGGACTCGTCGAGGATCGCACGTATTTCCGAGGCTCCGCCCATGTTACAAACGCTGCAGCCCTGCAGTCTCCTCTCACCGTTACAGGCTAAGACCAAAATTTCTGCCCTGCTCTGCCCTACACCACCCTGATGATCAGGCTCACCAGTCCCCCACCCCCACCCTGCCAAGAACCATCTTAGAGCCTCCCACCTTCTTTGACAACTTGACACTTAACTCCAACCTGCCTCCCTTTGGCCCTTCCTACCCGCTCTGTTCCTCCCCACCCCAGGATGTTTGCATTTGCTTTTTGCTGTGAATTGAAGCCCCCTTCCCCTTTCCTCAGCTAGTTTAACTGAGAACTCTTGGCTCAGGGGTTTCCTCGAAGGGGACCCAGTCAGAGCCTTGTGCCCTGGGCTCTCCAGCGCCTTGTATCTTTGCCTTGAGCAGCCAATACAACTACACCTTTCCCAACACATCAGTGTGATTAGAGCTCCTAGACTGAGTCCCTTGAAGGGCCTTGCCTGCACCTGTGCCCCAGAGCTGTCATAGCCTAGGTGCTTCGAGGGAGGAAGGATATGACCAGAGGGCAGGAGTGGGGTGCTAAGGGGGTTGCCATAGAGCGAAACTTGCTGGGTTGGGGGCTTGGCATGAAGCTGAAACCCAAAGGTTGCCCAGAAATTAATTGTGCAGAGTTTGGGACCAGTGGAAGGATGGGTTGAGCAAGAACCTTCCAGGCGATAGATAAGTTTTTGGGGCTAGAGCAGTTGGTACAGAGTTGGTGGGAGTATAGCAGGGTTCTGGGGTGGTGAGGTCAGCCAAGGTCAGCTGAAGGTCCGGGAGACCCGAGGAAGGGGTCAGGATTTGCCCTCAAGTTCATTGGGAGCACAGTGTGTGTGTGAGTTCCAGACAGGGATTTACCCCCACCCACAATGCCTGAGGGAATGGGTAGGAGGGGCAGGGATGCCCAGTAAGAAGATGAGATTGAAGTTCCTGCCAGAGCTCAGCTCAGCTCCCCACCCCTACCCCCACCCCGTGAGTCCACAGGACACACTGGGCTGGTGCCGGTAGAATCTGGGATTCTTGATCCCCAAGAATGTGTTATTATTGGAGTCTCTAACACCTGCCCAAGCCTCGAGAAAATATCCCTTCCCTTCCTTCTGCCCCACCCAGGTGACCTTGGAGTGTCCCGGCCACGAGGAGGTGCCCAGGGTGGACAAGCTGGTGGAGAAGATTGTACACTGCAGCTGCCAGGCCTGCGGCAAGGAGCCCAGTCACGAGGGCCTGAGCGTCTACGTGCAGGGTGAAGACGGCCTGGGCTCCCAGCCTGGACCGCACCCGCACCCCCACCCCCACCCCGGTGGCCAGACCCCTGAGCCCGAAGAGCCTCCTGGAGCCCCTCAGGTTGAGGAAGAGGGGGCTGAGGACTGAGGGCCTCCAACTCTTCCTCCCCTCTTGCCCCCTGTGGAATGTCGGGTCCCACCCTCCAGGGAAGAGGGAGGGGAGAGGCGGAACCCCCCCACCCCCTTTGGCACTGGATGGACTTGGAACGCTGCCCGGTTGTCATGGAGATCTGAAGGGAGGGGCTGTAGCCAAGCTGCAGAGTTTAATATATGCAAGATGGGGGGAGGAAGCAGACATTCTCAGGGCTCTTTTTTGGAAGGTGAAGTGTGGAGCTTTGCTTTCTAGAGATGGGTCCTTGGGATGGAGAGGAAGTGGGCTGAGCTGCTGAGGATGAGCAAGACCCTCAAACAGGCAGGCCCAGGCCAGGGTCCACACAGTTCCTGATGGGGCAGGATCCCCAGGGATGGGCAGAGGGTGGGTACCATGACAGCATCCTCTTTGCGGGAGGGTCTGAGCTGGGAAGACTGCCTGCCGGTAGAAGCAGGAAGCTCCAGCCCCTGTAGATTTCCCTAAGGCCTCCTTCACCTCCCACCTCCATGAAGCTCCCCCTTCATTGGGGTGGTTTAGGGGTCAGGCTGGGGCAGGACCCCGCTGACTCAGGTGCCAGAGCATCACTGAAGAAGAAGAAAGGCCAGCCTTCCTGTCTCTCTCCCTCCGGGAGATCTTAGCGCTCTGCCTGCCATGTTCTGGACCCTTTGGGATGCAGATGCAGCCAGTCCCACTATTGTTGGGATGGGTCTTTCTGAACGGGGTGATGCTTGGTTTATTTCCATCACCTGGGACCATAGTGGACAGGAGGCCCCTGCGTAGGGCCCCTGCTGACCTTGACTCTCTCTAGCTCCCCATCCTTCCCTCTCCTCCCGTCTGCACTTTAACCTTAGGGCAGGGCAGGTAGTGAGGAAGAGCACTCTGTCTCTCATGTGTTGGCACCATTGCTTGTGTCCAGGGGGGCTGCTAGCTCACCCCCTACTTGGGGGTGCCCCAGCCCATGGCTGTTTGACGAAAGCCTTCAAGCTTGTAACCAGTAGCCCATTTTCCCCCGAACCCGAGTATTTTCATGAATAAATACCTTCAATGCCTCCACTCTCTTTTCCGTGGGCTGACTGTTGATCCAGGCGGTTGTGGACGCAGGAACAGGAACTGGGTTTGGTCTAGACAGTGTGTGGCTGACCTTAATTATCGCTGGAGCTCCTCCCTGTATCTGGCCCTCTCAATTCCCTGCCTTGGCACTGTCTCTGGCTCCCCTCCCCTCTTGGGCTCCTGTGTGCATTTCTGCCTTGCTCACACAGGGCTGGGCCTGGACAATTAGATTTGGACACTTGATCCCTTGGGGTCCCTCTTGCCATCTCTTTACTCTCGGTCACCCAGTAATTGTCTGGGTCACATTTACTCTCAGGGCCCTGGTACATGTCACCAGCCTGATCCAAGCCCCAGAAGAAGAGGAAACAGATGAGTCCTAAAATCAAAGGTAACAAGTGAATATAAGGGTGGGCCCTGGGCTAGGTCATTTGCGAAGTCATCTTGCCTAGCCCTCAGCCTCATTTTGATCTTGTCCTTATCTTTTGTGCATGAGACGTCCTGGGTACAGAGGAGTTAGTCATCTCTCCAGGACCATCTCGTTAAATACTGCCAAGAATCAAACTCAGGCAATCTGGGTCAGAATCCATGCCAAATTTGGTGGCCCAAGCATTTGTAAACCTGTGGGGGAACGCTCTCATTTGCTCTTCTGAGTCAGGCACCAAGACTGTGGGTGCATCCCGAATCATGGGTGCATTCCGACTCGTGAGTGCATCCCGACTTGTGGGTGCATCATGACTTGTGGGTGCACACCCGGCTTGTGGGTGCATATCCGACTTGTGGGTGCATCCCGACTTGAGGATGCATCATGACTTGTACGGGTGCACACCCGGCTTGTGGGTGCACACCTGGCTTGTGGGTGCACACCCGACTTGTGGGTACACACCCGACTTGTGGGCGCACACCTGACTTGGTAGAAGTCCACAGATCTCCTGATGTCACTATTACATGGCAGTCAGAAAAGTTGCAATAACTGTGCTCCTAGAGGTCCCTGGGCCTGCACCTCTGAAGTCCTGTGCCTCGAGTCTGAGAGCTGTCTTACCAGCAGATGTCTTTTCTCTGGGCTGCTTCTTTAGAGTGTGGAGACTTAATTCAGTGAGGTGGTGAAAAGGTGGTTGCCGGGCTTCTGGCAGGTCTTGAATGGCAGCTAGAGAGAGAGATGCGTGTCAGAAAGAGGAATGGGAAGAGGAAAGGGCAGGCCAGCTGGCGGGGTGGGCTCAGGGGCCAGAGTTGTCCAAGGGCAGTGAGGTTAGAGAGGCCATCTGAGAGGGGTTGGAAGGGCCCAAGGAAGAGCAGCCTCTGGTCGGATGTGTTAGTCTTGTCAGGGAGAGTGGCCAGATCTCAGGAATGAGAAAGAATTGTGTGTGTGTGTGCATGCACATGTGCGCATGTGTACATGTGCTCGTGCGTATATGTGGGCATGTATGTATGTGTACATACATGTGTGTATGTATGTGTGCATGGGGGTTCACAGGCACATGTGGAGGCCAGAAGACAACCTTGAGTTGAGTATCTTTTCTCAGGTGCCGTTCACTTTGTTTTTGAGACAATGTCTTCTAGTTTTTTTTTTCTGAGACAGGTTTTCTCTGTAGCTTTGGAGCCTGTCCTGGAACTAGCTCTTGTGGACCAGGCTGGCCTCGAACTCACAGAGATCCGCCTGCCCCTGCCTCCCGAGTGCTGGGATTATAGGAGTGTACCACCACTACCACCTCAAGATTTTTCTTTGAAAACGTAAGTTCTGGGGATCCATCTCAGATCTTCATCTTTGCATAGGACAAAACATTTTTTGTGACCAGGTCTTAGCCTAGGCAGGTTATAACTTGAACTTCTGATTCTCTCGCCTCCACCTCCTGAGTGCTGGGATTACAAGTGTGTGCATTAACACTCAGCAGAACACTGAATTTGAGAACTCTCATGAGCTGTGTCTACTTCAAGTGTGTGTGTAAATGCATGTATATATTTGTGAATGTATGTATGTATGTATGTATGTATGTTTATATGGGGTAGTGATTCAGAGTTTTGCTTCCACCAAGCTCAAAGTGAACCACTAAGAGAACCCAAGAATAAAATTGCAGCGCTTCACCCCTTTACACAAGCAGCGAGGGCCTTTAGCATCTCTACAGATTAGCAATTTAGGCAAGATGGCCGGTTTGCCCGAGTTGGTTTCCCAACCTTGCATGGGACCAGCTCCCAACTGCTTTCCTTCCCCTGCTCCAGGCCTCTGGGAAGGTCTGCACTGCCTGGGTTCAAATCCCAGCTAGGCCACTTTCTAACTGTGATCCTGAGAGATCATAAGGTCTCTGAGGTCCAGTGTTCCCACGTGTAGAGTGGGCCAAGTCTACTCCCAGGGAGAGGGTGAAGGTGCTGGAAGTCAGTGCACATGGCAAGTTGGGCACAGTGCCTGACCTTAGGCCACACCGCAGGAAGTGTCCGCTGCTTGATCATGGAGAACAAATGACTGGCCCACACTGCAGGTAGCTGGACAGATAGTTTGTCCATGCATTCATTCACTTATTGGACAGATATTTATTAAGAACCTAGATGGGCTGGACAATGGTGGCTCACGCCTTTAATCCCAGCACTTGGGAAGCAGAAGCAGGCACATTGCTATGAGTTTGAGACTGACCTGGTCTACATAGTGTGTTCTATGACAGCAGGACTATTTTACAGAGAAACCCTGTCTCAAAAAACAAAAACAAAAACAAAACAAAAGAACCTAGACGGTGTCCATGGTTAAAGCTGCCTGCCTTTGTGGAGGTGACCCCCACTGCATCTTCTGCAAAAGCAGCTTCCAGTGGGACTCATGACCTCCGCAGGCCTTGACTCCTCCCTCTGTGCAGCGGGGAGCTGTCTTTGTCCTCTGTGTCTCCAGGCATGGAGGTTGGAGCAGGGGTATGACTTTCTAAGATTGTTGTCCCATTATCCCACAGTGGCATTACCAGCCTCCTTCATAGAGGAAGCTCACCATGGCCGGGAGCAACCAAGAGAGGGTTGAAAATTCTCAAAAGCCCCTCTGCACCTGTGATGGTGAGGAAGGCTTCAAAGTTCAGGACACAAAGGACAAATGAAGAACTTCTTTAAATTGGAGGTATTAACAGTATGACCACAAGGTGGCGCCACTTCCAGGCACAGTCTTAAATATAAACCATTGTTTTGTTCTTTTCCCCCCAAGACAGGGTTTCTCTGTGTAGTCCTGGCTGTCCTGGAACTCACTCTGTAGACCAGGCTGGCCTCGAACTCAGAGATCTTTCTGCCTCTGCCTCCCGAGTGTTGGGATTAAAGGCATGTGCCACCACTGCCCAGCTAAAAATAAACTTTTTAATTATAGCATATTGCAGATAACAATATAACAAACATTCATGAAGAATTGCATGTCACCTGGAATGAGAAAAATGTAAAATGATCAAGTTTTGGGGGTAGAGAGATGCTCAGTGGTTAAGAGCACTGATTGCTCTTCCAGAGGTCCCAGGTTCAATTCCCAGCAACCACATGGTGGCTCTCAAGTGTCTGTAACTCTAGTTCCAGGAGATCCAATGCCCTCTTCTGGCCTTGCCAGGTACTGCATTATGTGGTGCACATGTGTACCAGCAGACAAAAATACCCATACAAATAAAAATAAAAAAATAAATAAATGATCATATTTTATTTGTAAAATATGAAGGACATTACCTATTATAGAACAAAAACTAAAGCAAGGGATATATTCTATCTCTCTGTTTATGCAGCTAAAATTTACCAGGCTGCTGTGCCAAGAGGCTGTAATGTGCAGCCCCATCCCCATCTCCACTACCCTGATACCAAAGCATGGAGAACAGAAGAGCATTCTGCAGCCAGGCATCGCAGTGATGCCTGCAACCCAGTTCTCGGAAAATGGAGCTGGCAGATGGAAAACATGAGGCTAGCCTGACTTATATAATGAAACCATGGTGGTTGGAATAGAGGTGACTCAATGGACGCATAGGGACTGGCGCTATTAGGAGGTGTGGCCTTGCTAGAGTAGGTGTGGCTTTGTTGGAGGAAGTGCGTCACTGGGGGGTGGGCTTTGAGGTCTTTGATGCTTAAGCCTGGCCAGTGTGTCGCTGTCTCTTCCTGCTGCCTGTGGATCCAGATGTGGAACTCCCCACGACCTCTCCAGCACTGTATCTGCCTGCGCCACCTTGCTTCCTGCTTCAACAATAATGGAATCAACCTCTGAAGCTGTAAGCCAGCGCCAACTAAATGTTTTCCTTTACAAGAGTTGCCGTGGTCATGGTGTCTCTTCACAGCAATAGAAGCCCTAACTAAGACAGACCCTGTCTCAAACAAACAAACAAAACCACATTCATACAAACAAGAACGTCGAAGAGAAGATTCCTGAGTGAGAAGGCAGCAGCTGTTCAGAATGATGACTTGTGTTTGTTCTCCATCCCTGAGAACTCCTGGATGCTGTCCTCTGTTCTCTCTCTCTCTCTCTCTCTCTCTCTCTCTCTCTCTCTCTGATACACACACACACACACACACACACACACACACACACACACAAGAGTCTTTTTCTGTCCTGCTAGTCAACTCCCAAATAATGACATGGAGACTTCTTATTAATTATGAAAGCTCAGCCTATAGCTTGGGTTTGTTCCTAACTAGCTCCCTTAACTTACATTAATCCACTTATATTAATCTATCACATGACATTACCTCCCTTCCATCTCGTACCCCCTGTTTCCTCTCCGTGTCTCCGGGCATCTCCTGTGCATCTTGATGCCCCCTCCTCTTCCTTTCTCTTCCCAGAAGTCCCGCCTACACCTCCTGCCTAGCTATTGGCCGCTCAACTTTTTATTACACCAATAACTGCAATACATCTTCACATAGTGTACAAATACCTCACAACACACACACAGACACAATAAACATAATAAAAAAAAACAGAACAAACTCTTTGCTAGGGGCCTGGAGAAATGGATCATTGTTTAAGAACACTGGCTGCTCTTCTAGAGACCCTGTGTTTGATTCCCAACACCCACGTGACAGCCCACAACCATTTGTAACTCCCGTTCCAGGGGATTTGATGCCCTCTTCTGGCCTCCACAGGCACAAAACATAAACACAGCCCAACCTCATAGGCAGAGGAACAAAACAAACGGCCTTTGCCAGCCTTCTAGATCAAGCAACAGATCATGACGATGAGGTTACTGAACCCCAAATGAATCACCTGCTGCCCATGCTAGGCGTCCATCCGTATGCTATTAGAGGCACGTTAGGGTGGAACCCCAATGGGGGACACAGAAGACAACAGTATTGACGTGGCACAGTCTAGCCGGCAGGTCACACAGTGTCGTTTGATCTTCCTGGGCGCCCTGTGAGTCAGACACCAAATTCTGCTAACTGTGGCTGAAGAGAAAGGGCAGGGGTGGGGGATGGGCGTGAAGGATCAGGTGCCACTGGCCCGGAATGTGCAGAAGTACCAAGCAGTGATTCTGGGATCTCATGGTGGTCTGGTGGTCTCTGACTCTCCATTCAGCGGGGACATTCTCTTCCTCCAGCCAAGTAGAATGGCGTAGGGGAGGGCGGGCAGGCCTCTGTCTGCTGCCGCTGGCTCCACCCAGTGTGGGCACTGAGCTCCATAGCTCCCAAGACACTCAAGGGGTGAGTGGGTACTGCTGCTCTGAGAATTCAGGCAGGGGGCATCTTGACCAACTACGCTGGCCGCCTTCTGCCTGGGGCACCTGGCAGATCTGGGCAACCATTAGATTGGTTGGTGCTGGTGACCTCCGCAGAGGCTCTTGACCCCTCTGAGCCTCATCTTAACACCTTCTCTTTGACATTATAGTCGGGGTAGATATTCCAGGACAAACTACACCCGTGACTGCAGTGGACCCTTCTAACTGGGAAGTTTTTCTATTTTGGAAAAGACACCCACCAGGTTCTCTTCAGACTGCTGTACATTGTCTTTCTTTTCCCAGTGGAAATGCCCACTTTATGGTTTTCTTTGCCCGTTCCTTGCCTGTTTTTTCCCCCCTGCCAGAACGGAAGTTCCCAGATGGGAAGCATCCATCATCTGTAGTATCCAGCTTGACCAGAGCATTACCTGGTACCTATTAGGTGCGAAGAAAATTTTGTCATCACTAGGGGGCGCTATATCCTGCCCCTCTGCTTGCAGTGACTCTACCCTTCCAATGGCTTGGAGATTCCCAAACCTCTCACACTAAGACTTGGCGCTCCGACAGGCCTAGAGGGATCTTCAGGAATAACATTCAGTGCTGTTGGAGAACTGGATGGGGCGACCCGAAGATGAAGAATGGCAGAAATTATTTACCCATTGTATAGATCCAGCAACTGAGGCCCAGAGGGATGTCAAACGACTTGCTTGGTATTTCCCAGCGTGTTGACTCTCACAGTGAGGGGCCAGACCCCACTGGGAGCAGTCTCCGGGTACAGACAGGTCACATCCCCCTTCCTTGAGTTCTGCCTGCGCCATAACCACGTGTGGGTAGGGGAGCCGCAGGCGGGGGTGTGGGGGCTGCAGGCACCCAAGAGCGCTCGGAGCATCTTCTCCAGGCCTAAAGTACTGCGACCTGGCTCGTCTGCCAGAGGGGCTCGGCTCTGCCCGCCCACCGCGGGGCGGGGCGCACGCTTGGAGGCTCGGGGACCACGAGTGGCTGAAGCGTCGCGGGCTCCTGCGCGCGTCTCCCCGGCTCGGGAGCCCCTTGCCCGCCGCGCCACCAGCCGCCGCCTGTAGTCTCCAGCCCGGCGGCTCTTGCCGCAGTCGCCGGCAGCGGATCACCCGCGAGCGCCCAGGTAGGGAGCTCGGGTGGGAGGCAGCCAGGCAAGCCGGCGCGGCCGGGAAGGTGGAGCGCGGCGCTGCGCTCCTCTGCCAAGCCGCTCACCCCGGCCCAGTCTGGCCTGGCCCAGCCCGCGGCCTCCGGTACCCCGAATCCTGGGCTCCTGCTCCCGGGTCATCCCTTTTGAGACCCCCACGCGCGACAGCTTGTGATCTAGCGTACGCACACGTCCACCCTCCCCAAAGAGCCTACCCCGGCCCGAGAGCGCGAGTTCACCTCCTGCTCCCATCTCCCCACAGCTGTGTCTCTGGCCAGGAGCCCCACCCCCATCTTATGCCATCCTAGGTGGCTCTGTTCCACTCCAGGGTTCTCTCATTCAACGCCAACCTAACTTTAATTGACTCGGCTCATCAGGTACCCTTCCCCAAACTTCTTACCTGAGTTCTCCAGGTGGCCCGATCGTTGGAGACACCCCAACAACCCCTTCCCGATCTCTTGTAATCGCCGCTTGGTGACCTAAGGTCCCCGTGTTGTTACTCCTCCGGGGCGCAATTTTTACCCAGCTTCCTTCCTCTTCCTTTGGTTTCATCCTGTCCCCGCGTTCACTATATCCCGTCCTGGTCCTCAGCTCTAGTCCTCATGGTCCCAGAGCCGGGCCCGGTCAACAATAGCACCCCAGCCTGGGGGCCTGGACCACCTCCTGCCCCAGGAGGAAGCGGCTGGGTGGCCGCCGCGCTGTGCGTGGTCATCGTGCTGACAGCGGCCGCCAATTCGTTGCTGATCGTACTCATCTGCACGCAGCCCGCGCTGCGCAACACGTCTAACTTCTTCCTGGTATCGCTCTTCGCGTCGGACCTGATGGTGGGGTTGGTGGTGATGCCCCCGGCCATGCTGAACGCACTGTATGGGCGCTGGGTGCTGGCGCGCGGCCTCTGCCTACTTTGGACCGCCTTCGACGTGATGTGCTGCAGCGCCTCCATCCTCAACCTCTGCCTCATCAGCCTGGACCGCTACCTGCTCATCCTCTCCCCGCTGCGCTACAAGCTGCGCATGACAACCCCGCGTGCCTTGGCGCTCATCCTGGGTGCCTGGAGTCTTGCGGCGCTTGCTTCCTTCCTGCCCCTGTTGCTGGGCTGGCACAAACTGGGCAACGCTCGGACACCTGCCCCCGACCAGTGCCGCTTATTGGCCAGCCTGCCTTTTGTCCTCGTGGCGTCCGGAGTCACCTTTTTCCTGCCCTCAGGTGCCATCTGCTTCACCTACTGCAGGATCCTGCTGGCTGCCCGCAAGCAGGCGGTGCAAGTGGCCTCGCTCACCACGGGCATGACTGGCCAGGCCCTGGAGACCTTGCAGGTACCCGGGATGCGTTTGGGAGACCTGGGCTCTTGGGATGGGAAGGAATAAACAACCATTGGGAATCACTTGCTGACTGTCTCTTAGTAAGTGCTTGGGGCTGATCCTCTAAGGCCTCGTGGCTCTGTCTCTGTAACGAATCTCAAACTCTGACTGTGGTGGGTTAGCTGCTATATCCGGATACGGAGGAGTAAGCTGGCGTGCTTCTCCTTGACAGGCCCCATCGTGTATCACATGTGGCAAACTTAGAGAGCGCTCTTTCTCTCCCTCATGTCCACACTCCTTTCTCAGGCCTGCTGGTCCTGCCTACGGGTCTAAGAACACCTCTCTGCGGCTGTCTCCGTTGTGTAAGCCACTGTCGCCTCTTACCAGGGAGCCTTTGATAGACTCCCGCTGCCCCCACCCCACCCCTGCTGCGGTCCACTTTTCCAACCAGAACCAGAATGACTGAAAAGACCCTGGCTGTCTTGCTTTCCTTCTACAAAACTCACTTAGCTCACCCTAAGGAGAAAACCCATCTCAGAATGTGGCCTGTGGATCCTTTCGGGCCAAACTCCATGCTCCCTTTCTCCTCTCTCCCTCTCTTCCACTTGGTCTGCACCAGCCTCAACGACAGTCCTCAAAGCTGCCAAGCTTAACTCTGTGCCAAGATTTTGGCTTTTACTTTGAGATAGAGTCTCATGCAGCTTCGGCTGGCTTCAAATTCACTATGTAGCTGAGGGTGATCTTGAAGTTGGGATTTTCCTGCCTCTACCTCCTAAGGGCTGGGACTATAGGCATGAGCCACCATGCCTGCCTTAAGGTCTTTGCATTTACTGTGGCCTTTGCTTGGATGCTTCTCCCTGGTGCTGCTCTTGCCTAATTCCTTTTCCCTCTTCCCAGGGTGACCCCGACTTTCTGATCTGCAGGCCCATCGCCTCCTATCTGTTACTGCCATCACAACCCCCAAACTTATTTGTTGATTTAGCCACTTTGGCTCACTGACTTGGGAGCTGTGTGAGGTTAGGTCAGTTTTGACCCCCAGTACACAGCTCAGTAATAACTGAAAAATAGGGCAGGGCTCTTAGCTCAAGCAAGGGTGGCTAGTCTTGCCATCCAGGTCATGCTGGGCTTCAGGCTGAGGTCCACCCTGAGTGATGGAGATGTCCACTGACTAGACTTGAGCTTCTGAGATTTGGGTCTCTAAATCTAAGGCCCTGGCAAAGGTCTCAGGTAGGCTATGCAAGGATGTCTTGGTGTAGCCTCAGGTGAAGGAGGTTCTTCAAGAGTGGTAGCCTGGGGGTCACACAGCAGCGAGGAACTAGGCTGAGGTGCGAAAGGGCTCTGGGCAGCCCCTAGGGTAGCTGAACCACAGTGCCCTGAAGAGAAGCCCGATCTTCCAAGGTCCAGTCACCTAGGACAGTGGTATCTGGGTGGGCAGAAATCCTGGCTGCAGCTCTCTGTCTCCTTCGGCATTCTGAGAACATTCTGGAGTCCCAGCAGCTGTCTGTGGTCCTGACACAGAGGCAGGATCAATGCCCTGGGCCTTTCACTCTTTTCTGAAGATTTTGGTGGTTTCTTTTTGTTTGTTTGTTTATAAAGACATCATTGTAAGCCGAACGGTGGTGGCACATGCCTTTAATCCCAGCACTTGGGAGGCAAAGGCAGGCAGGTCTCTGTGAGTTCAAGGCCAGTCTGGTCTACAAGAGCTAGTTCCAGGACAGGCTTCAGGCTCCAAAACTACAGAGAAACCCTGTCTCTAAAAACAAAAGAAAAGAAAAGAAAAGACACGCTTGCTCAGCGGCAAGTCACTCCTGCCTCGTTGTGATTTCATTGACTTGTCCGTTTGTTGACTTGAGGCTGAAAAGGGGCAGCACTTGCTTCTCACCTGTGTAAGTTTCCTGGCCTCAGAGGCAGGTGGCTTCTCCAGAGGGGTCCTGAAAGCGGATGAGCTACAGGCAGTGCCGGTGGTGCAAGCAGATAATATGTGATGTCTCCACACAGCAGGCCTTGTTTCTTACTCGGCAAAGGCGTCAGATAGTTCAGCGGTTTAGAGACCTTGCTGCAAAATCATGAAGATGGGAGACTGGATTCCAGCACCCACATAACAAGCTGGGCAACCCACAAACACTCAAAACTCTATTGCGCTCAGTGCTGTCTCTCGGATTTGGTACATGTGACAGTAGCATATCAGCACATACATATACAGACACACACAGACACACACACACACAGACACACACACACACACACAAAGACACACAGACACATACCGACACACACACACAAATAAATACCAATGAAAACAATATTCAATACAACCGGAAGCTCCAGGGTTTGTGACGACATTGGCTGACCGTGGCACAGGGTCTCCAATGGTCTACCACTGAGTTCCCTGCTTGCTTTCTGAGATTTTTGTAAAGGAAGGAGAATTACTTGGGGGTGGGGTGTATCTGCCTTCCTGTCCCCCCCACCCAGTCCCCTCTTAAGTCTCTCAGTTCATCCTTATCTGGCATTTTCTTTGTATTCCTCATTTATCTTTTTTACTTCTATGAATGTATTCAGAAAGAAAAACCCCTATCTCTTCCAGAAATGGAAAACCAGTATCCCTTCCCACGAGCGGTCACAGGAAACACAAGGGCGGGATGTCACTGGCGTGCCTTTGACGTGTCTGTCTGCTGTGCCCAAACCTGAAGCTGGCTTTCTCATCATGAGTTTGGGGAGGGGATACTAAGAGCAAAGAACAAGCCCTCTCTTGCGGGAAAACAGCTTGCAGCTCTCATGTGTTTGTATTTTTTTAAAATTAATTTATTATGTATACAAATTATTATGTATTCTGTCTGTGTGTATGTCTGCAGGCCAGAAGAGGGCACCAGACCTCATTACAGATGGTTGTGAGCCACCACGTGGTTGCTGGGAATTGAACTCAGGACCTTTGGAAGAGCAGGCAATGCTCTTAACCACTGAGCCATCTCTCCAGCCTCCATGTGTTTGTATTTTTAAATTTTAACTTATTATTATGTGTTTGTGTGTGAGCATGCACACGTGTGCCATAATGTGTGTATGTAGGACTTATGACTATTTTCATGGGTGCAGGTGCCTTTATCCGCTGAGCCGTCTCATTGGTTCTGTGAGTTTTTAAAATGTTTCATGTAACTGAAAAGTCCTGAATGCCCGTTCTTGAGGAAGCTCTGTGCCAGAGATCAAGGATATTAGAGGTTGGCCTCTCGGGCTCCCCGGTCCTAACAGGGCCCCCACACAGGTGTTCCTTAGATAAAGCGAGCCAGCTGGTACCATGACCTCAGGACCTGCGTGGGAGCTTCCCACAGGCACACGCTGTTGGCTTGAGCACTCTGTCAGGCACCGAGCCAAGCTCGGTGTCCAGAACACCCGCTGAGCATCTGTCCCTCAGCCCTGCTTCACGGTAAGGCAGCTATGCCCCAGAGAGAGCAGACATGATGAAATGACAGTTGATCAATGCTGTGACCAGCGACATTATACCTTGTCCCCCTGCCGACTGTTTCCCAGGTCCTCCCTGAGCCTTGATCTGCCAGCGCTGCCTGCCCCGTGGGGCTCTGACCTGGGTCGCTAGTCCTTTTTTCCCACTCTCTGTAGTGGTTTTGTTTTGTCTCGGGCCTGGAAATACCATCTGTGAGCAGCTAGGCCAAGCCCTGCTCAAGGACAGACAGAACTCGGCCCTTCCCAGGCTCCACACTTAGCCCCCGGGGTCTTCTCCACGTCAGGGGATGGTGACCTCTTTTTTTCTGATTCCCCAGGCTGGAAGCTCTGGAAGCAGCCTCTCTGCTTCTTCCACTATGGACCCAGTCCTCTCCTCTCTACCTGTAGCACATGTCCAGGCTCTGGGCACCTTGCATCTCTCCACTGCCATCCTGGGGCTGAGCCCCTTTATCATGCCTGGGTTACAATGGTAATCTTCTACCTGTCATGTGTACTGTGTTTTATGTTTGGGACAGCTTTTGCCCCAAGACCCCCTGATCCTTATCTATACTCCCCTCTTTCTCCCTTTGATTGTCCTTCCTCTGTCAGCCACACTGGCCTCCTCACTGTCCCTTGAGCATCAAGCACATTCCTGTCCCAGGACCTGTTCCATTTCCATAAGGTCCTTCTGTAGTTTCTGTCCCATCTTCTGGTCCCTTCGGTTCTCATGCTTGTGAGGAGGAACTGCTGCCCTCCCTTGGTCCTCTCCAGGCCCACTGCTCTCTCAGCAGCATCTGCAAACATCTTGCCAGTTGATGGATGATTGATTGATGGCTTCTCCTGAGTAGGACGTGAGCTGCGAGAGTGCAGGAGCTTGTCATGTTCGCTGCTGTATTTCCAGCACCCAGAACCATGCCAAGCCTGTCACAGCCGCTCAGCCTGTGTTTATGGTGGGGAGGAAATGGATGCCTAGCTGCAGAGGGCCTGGGGTGCCACCCCGGCTCACAGGGCTGCCCGTTCTCAGCTCCTGCGGGCTCACTGTATGCAATGAGTCCGTAAGCCTTTCATAGCATGAATTCATTAGCCCAATCAATGGCATGTGTTGAGTACCTATGGCGTGTAGGAGCAAGATCCTGCCCTGCTTAAATTTATGCTAGTAGGAGAGATGGGTTTTGACCTTAAGCACTAGCAGGAGGGGAGGAGGGTGGATCTTCGGAGGGGGAGACCTCTGAAAGCCATGCTCTGTGTGTAGCTGAAGGCCTAGGCAGAGAAGCCACAGTGAACCCTGAAGCCAAAGGCTGGAGGATAGGCCTTCTGTCTCCAAGGCCATTATCCTACCTCATAGATAGGATGACCCGCTGGGCTTTCAAGCCGGAGGCTTGTTTATCCTGTCTCTCTTCTCCCACCAAACACCTGAGGGAATGCCTGATCTCTCTCTCCCTCCCTCCCTCTCTGTCTCTCTCTCTCTCTCTCTCTCTTTTTTTTGGGGGGGGGGTTAGGAGGGGAGTGGTTGAGACAGAATCTCTCTATGTAGAGAGAGCAGAGATTCATCTGCTTTCAAATGCTGGGATCAGAAGCATGTGCCACCACACCCAGCCTCATTCTCTTTTAAAAATAGTGCTTATTTTATTTGTGTGTGTGAGTGTGTGCATGTACATGCGTATGTGTGTGTGTGTGCGCGCACACACACGTGTGTGAGTGCAGGTATCTTCGGAGGACAGAGGTGTTCTCAGATCTGGAGCTATAAGCAGTTGGGAGCCACCAGACATGGGTGCTGAGAACTGAACTGGGGTCATCTGCAAGAGCAGGGCATGCCCTTAATTGCTGAACCATATTCCCAGCTCCAAACCTACTTTCTTGGCTGGCGAAGCATCGGACCCTCCACTACCCTGCCTTTAAAGCCACTTGGTTAAGAGCGAGCCTTCTGTGCACCCGTTTCCTGCCTGCCTTTGAGGGCTTGTGTGTGGCGTGGCACTCTTGCTCCATCTGCTTGGGGTCTGTGTCTGTGTTTCCTTCCGAGAAGCTGGCTTATCCAGAAAAGCAGATCGCCAGGAATGGTGGCGGTGCACACCTTTAATCCTCAAACTCGGGAGGCAGAGGCAGGTAGATCTCTGAGTTTAAGGTCAGCCCATGCAACATGAGGGCCTGCTTATTGGGGTTTCTGTCCTGCCTAGTTCCACAGTCGTTAGGTCCCAAAGAATCACACCGAAGGTCTACATAAGTCATAAAACCAATTGGCCCATTAGCTCAGGCTTTTTCTTAATTCATAACTTATATTAGCCCATTATTCTAGTATATGTTAGCCACATGGCCCGGTACCTTTTTCAGCCAGGCAGGTCACATCTTCCTTCTTTGGTGTCTGAACAGGACTGCAGAGGGAGCTTCCCCCTACCCAGAATTCTCCAGTTCTCATTGCCCTGCCTCTACTTCCTGTCTGGTTGTCCTGCTTATACTTCCTGCCTGGCTACTGGCCAATCAATGTTTATTTAAAACATAATTGACAGAATACAGAATTGTTCCACACCAAGCCTGATTTATGTAGTGAGTTTCAGGCAAGCCAGAGGTACATAATGAGATCCTGTCTCAAAACAACAACAACAACAACAACAACAACAACAACAACAACAACAACAACAACAACAAACCAGGCAGGGAACTTGCAGCCTGGAGGCAGAGATGGTCTTAGAACTCAGATTCACAGGAACGGTGTGAATGGGTGCAGAGAAGGTGGCATGAGGCTCTTTCCCATCTAGGATCTGCCTCTCTCTTAGCTCTTCTCTTCACCAGTGCAGCTTCTAGCTCCCTGCAGACTGAAGGGAGGTGGAAGCAGTTCCTGGCACAGGCAAGGTGGAGCTGGCCAGCATTATCTCCCTCTGATCCACATATGCCTCTGTGTGAAAATGGGTTTTAAAAAGCCACTCCTGGGCAGTGGTTTCCAGTAGGTCTTCCCAGCATTCCCAGGGGCTGAGGGAGAGAGGAGCTAGGAGTCCCTGCTTTGCCTCACCTTGCTTTCTCACCCCCAAGCTCCTAACCTGCCTTAATCTTCCTCCCCCTCCCCATGGGTGCTCCTCTCCCCATCATCTTCCCTCTGCCTTCCCTGACTCCCCCCCACCTCTCCCTCCTCCCTGTCTTCCTCCTACCTCTGCCCTTCCCTCCCAACTGCACATTTGTCTCAGTGACAGGTTGTCCTTCCACCCCCATCCCTCCTCTTCGTTGGAGGAGGAGGTGACATTCACTGCTGAGGGAGGTGGTTGCAGAGTGCAGGTGGCTGCTGTGCTGAGCTGGGGGCTTGGAGTAGAAACTCAGTGTTCCCTGCTTCCAACCCTGCTTGCTCCGGCCACAGCTGAATGACCTTGGAGAAGTCATTTCGCCTCTCTCTATCTCAGAACTAGAGAGGACTATTCATAAGGCAGGGGGATAATATGCAGTGGCTTTGGCACATAGTAGGTTCTCAACAGGTTTCCCTCCCTGTCTGTTGGTGGTAGAATAGATGGTTCTGGGGACCTCCAGCCTTTCCAGGGAAAAGATGGTCATGGTGGTCACCACCAGCATCACCATTAAGTAGGTGAGACTCTTGGAATACATACAGTGTAAAGGATAACAGCTAACCTACACGACACTTACGGGGTTCAGGAGCTGTTCCAACAGGATTGTATTACCTTATTTGACCCTTAGCACAGGCCTGGGAGGTGGATACTACCAGAAGCACCTTTTTACAGAAGAGATGGGAGAGGCACCATAGCTCGCCAACATCGCTCAGCTCAGCTGCTTAGACGAGAGTCAGGGTGTGATGCCCTGTGTTCTGGCTCAAGTCCATCTTGTCGGCCTCGCTCTGTGACTAGACGATTACTAAACTGTTTTTAATGTTTATTTATCTTAATTAAAAATTTAAATTTATTTCCTAATTTTATATATTTAAGTATTTTATATACATGGGTGTTTTGCCTACTTGACATGTATTATATGACATTTGCATGACATGTATTATAACACCCATAGAGGTCAGAAGAGGGCATAGGATCTCCTGGAACTGGAATTATGCATGGTTGTGAGCTGCCCTGTGGGTGCTGGGAATTGAACCCAGGTCTTCTGAAAGAGCAACTAAGTACTTTAAAGCACCAAGCCATCTCTCTATCCCTTTATTTCAATCTTTATGCATACCTATGTGTGTCTGTTCAGCTGTATATGCACCACACGCATGCAATGCTCATGGTGGCCAGAAGAGGGCATCAGATTTCTCAGAGCTGAAGTTACAGGCTGTGAGCTGCCCAGCGTGGGTGTTGAGAGCAGAACTCAGGTCCTCTGCAAGTGGCCAGTGCCCTGAATGGTGGAGCCATCCCTCTAGCCCTTGATCCTTAGCAATTTAAATAATGAAGGAAGTTATACATGCGCTTCCTTTTAGTTTTTTGTGGTGTTCAGCAGTGGAGCCCAGGACCTTGTGCCTGATAGGAAAGTGCTCTACACAGCCCAAGAAGTACAAGCAAGAAAAAGTAAAGGATCCCTTGAACCCAATCTCTTCACCACTGGTGACACTCTTGCCACCGTAAACAATGAGTTTTACGGTTCATTGTTGCACTTCTTCCATATGTCAGGCCCTCGAGAATCAGTGTGTTATGTTAGTGCTTTTCCCATGACGGAGGCATGCTGCCTGTACTGCTTACATAGCTGCCACTCTCACTTATAGCACACCTCCTTTGGCCACCATATTCTTTATTTATTTACTATAATTTTAAAAAATGGTGCATTTATTTTATGCATTTTTGTATTTTGCTTGCATGTATGTGTGTGTACCGTGTGCATGTCTGATGCCCAAAAAGGCCTGAAGAGGGTGTTAGGTCCCCTAGAACTTGAGTTATGAATGGATGTGAGCCATTATGGGGTTGCTGGGAACTGGATTATGGGGTTGCTGGGAACTGGACTCAGGTCCTCTGGAGTAGCAGCCAGTGCTCTTAACCACTGAGACCCTGTATGAATGAATGAATGAGTGAATGAATTCTAGGACTGAGGATATGGCTCTGTTGATAGAGTACTTGCCTCTTCATGAGATAGAGTCTCATGTAGCCCAGGCTGGCCTTGAACTTACGATGTAGCAGAGGATGATCACGTGTTCCTAATCCCCCTGCCCCTCCCTTGTGAGGGCTAGATTACAGGCATGTACCACCACACCTGGTTTATGCAATGCTGAACATGGAACTCAGGACTTCCTATATGCTAGGCACACACTGTGCCAATGAGGGTACATCTCCGGATCCTCGCCAACAACATTGATATTTTTATTGTATTTATTAATTCATTGTGTGTATATTCAGTGTATGTGTATATTCAGAGTGTGTGTGTGCGTGTGCATGTGTTGGGGGAATGTTGCACCATGGCATGCCTGTGGAAGTCAGAGAACAACCTGTGGGAGTCAGTTCTGTCTTTTTTTTTTCCTCCTGAGACATGGTCTCACTCTACAGTTTTGACTGACCTGGAACTCACTAGGTAGACCAGGCTGGCCTCAAACTCACAGAGATTCTCCTGCCTCTGCCTCCCAAGTGCTGGGATTAAAGGTGTGCGCCATTATGCCCAGCCCAGTTCTGTCTTTTCCACCAGGAACCAAACTCATGTACGGGACTTGGCAGTAGGGACCTTTACCTGTGGGTCCTTGGGTGGACAGCTGGTGGCTGAGGCCTTCATTCTCTCCTATGCCACGCCTTTGGTTGACTTGTCAGCTGAACCCAAGTGTCCACGTGGAGTTGTTGACTGGAAGGGAACTTCCGGGTTACCCAGGATGACAAGCCACCCTCTGTTGTTAGCACATGTCACAGACATATAAAAGGGACATACAGACAGCAGAAGGAAGCCTAGCATGGCTGGGCATAGCTCCTGGGAAGACAGAAGTCAGGCACTGGCATCAGTATTGCGCATGCACGTACAGTCTGCACTCTCCCAGCGACTCCCTCGTGACCACTGAGCTATCTCTATGGGCCCCATGGTCTCTCTCTTTACAGTTGTAGACAGGGAACTCTCACTCAAGTTCATAGAGCTAGTGGGGCTGTGATTCGCTGCAGACTGCCTATCATAAAGCCCAGCTTTTGCCTCCTCCACCCTTTTAAGGCCAAGGGGAAGAGATCGGGGCATCTTCCAGGCTGCTCTTCGATGGATTTACCCCTGATTCTCATATCACCAGTTTTCATCTGAAAAATCTGTTATGATGTGCTTTGCCTTTCATATTCCAGAGCAGGACCCCAAATCCTGCAGAAGGGCAGCTGGGAGCGGGGGTTGGGCACTCTAGACAGGCCTCTGCTCTGCAAACCCAGCTGGCAGGGAGCTGGGCGGAGGAGTGCGCCTGTGTGAGGAAGCATTTGGTTGGCACTGAAGCTCTCTGGCTCTGACAGACCCTGGCATTGCCTTCTCCACCCCCTCTCCATCTGTGGAGGGTTGCCCGGGAATCTGGTTCCCTCCTTACCTCCTCCTGGTCTTAGCATCTCTCCACAGCCATCCTACCTCTGGCTGCCTCCAGAACCCAGTTGGGCATGTTGGAACTTACCTGTTACCCTGGATCTGGTAAGACCAAGGCAGAACTATTTTCAGTATGAGGCTAGCCTGGACTACATACCCTGGACTACATGTCTCAAAATAAGTTAAGAAAAAAAGAATGAAGCTGGGCAAATTCCTGGATTTAAAACCTAAGTGTATGAGGAAGGCAAGACTGTGGCTGGGACTGTGGCTCAGTTGGTCGAGGGCTTGCCCTGGGTGTGAAGGAGGGTGTGAAGCCCTGGGTTCAGTCCCTAGCTCTGCATAAACCATTGTGGAGGCACATGCTTGTAACCCCAGCATTCAGGAGGTAAATCTTGGAAAATTAGGAGTTCAAGGTCATCTCCAGGGCTCGGACACAGATTGTCAGGCTTGGTGGCAGTCACCTTTACTTAAAAGCGGTATATTATTTTCTTTTATGCACAGGGATATAGATTTTTATCAGTATCCTTTTCTAGGGGGAGGTTTCCCCTATTTTTCAAAGGGCTCTCAGAGTTCAAGGTGGTCCAGGCTCCTTCCGTGCCTCATAATGATCTGGGATGGTTGGCTGACGGGTGGCAGCATCAAGCTCAGATCTCTCCATAAACTTGTCCCCTTCTCAGTGACTTCTGGGGAGTGGCACCGTCCTCCTTCCCTGGTTCCCACCAGTGTCCACAAGGAGTGTGGAGTCGGATGTCAGTCTGGGTTGTCAAGGATCTGTGCGGTGCTAAGGTCACGGGCCAGCATCCCTATGCATCTACACAAGATTCCATCACAAACATGTGCTTCATGCACATATGCAAAGGAAACATTTCTGTTTTGTGCACCATGAGAGTAAAAACAATAATTCCAAAACATGCAGGGGATCCACGGGCTGCACAATGCCTGCTCTTCGGCCATGGGTGTTCTTTCTCAAGTGTAACTGAGTCTTGAAGCGCCAAAGCCTTGGAAGGTGATGGGGCTTCTTGTGGTGTGTGCCTGTCTGTGTTGAATGTCATCATCCATCCATCCATCCATCCATCCATCCATCCATCCATCCATCCATCCAAAGTATTTATTTGAGACTATGTCTCCCATAGTTTAGACAGGTCTCAAGTCATTTTGTGGCTGAGGGTAGCCTTGAACTTCTGAGTCTGCCTGGATTCCAGGCACATATCTCTGCACCTAGTTTGTGAGATAGTGGAAATGGAACCCAGGGCTTCCCGCATGCTAGGCAAGCTCTATCAACTGAGCTACATTCTGATGCCCCCATGCACCGAGTACTGTTTGGCCTCGCAGCAAGGCTGTTTGGAGCTGACGACCTCTGTATCTGAACCTTCTCAAACTCCTTGTGGAATGCTGTGTGGACAAGGTGCAGTGTGGGACCAGAATAAGGGCTCAGTATAGGCCATGTTGAAGGTTCAGATTTAGACCTTGGGTTCACAAGGGTCTATGGGCAGTCTGTGCTGTGCTTAGCTTGGCAGCGATGTCAGGCTTGGTCTGCCTCCAGTATCAAGTTCAGTGTGGAACTGGAGTTAGGCTTAGTGCTTTAGCTGGGGGTCATCAAGGATCGGGGCTCAGTTATTTGCTGGTATAATAAGATTCAGTCTAGTATTAGGATTGAGGCTCAGTCTATGACTAAAATCAGTCAACCTATATGGCCTTCTTCTCTACAGGTGCCCAGGACCCCACGCCCAGGGATGGAGTCCGCTGACAGCAGACGTTTGGCCACCAAGCATAGCAGGAAGGCCTTGAAGGCCAGCTTGACCCTGGGCATCCTGCTGGGCATGTTCTTTGTCACCTGGCTGCCCTTCTTTGTGGCCAACATAGCTCAGGTAAAAAATGACATGCCTCACTGTGCAAGGGGGAGGGAGGAGGATGGCGCATGTGTGGTACCTCCCGCTGGGGGAGGTAGCCTGGGTCCCTGCCCAGGACCAGGTGTGATGAATCCTATCCCCACAGGCCGTGTGTGACTGCATCTCCCCAGGCCTCTTCGATGTCCTCACCTGGCTCGGGTATTGTAATAGCACCATGAACCCCATCATCTACCCACTCTTCATGCGGGACTTCAAGAGGGCCCTGGGCAGGTTCCTGCCATGCATCCACTGTCCCCCGGAGCACCGGGCCAGCCCTGCCTCCCCCTCCGTGTGGACTTCCCACAGTGGTGCACGACCAGGCCTCAGCCTGCAACAGGTGCTGCCTCTGCCTCTACCACCGAATTCAGATTCAGACTCGGCATCAGGGGGCACCTCGGGACTGCAGCTCACGACGGCTCAGCTTCTGCTGCCTGGAGAGGCAACCCGGGACCCCCCGCCACCCAACAGGGCCACCGCTGTGGTCAACTTCTTCGTCGCGGACTCTGTGGAGCCCGAGATACGGCAGCATCCACTGAGCTCCCCCATGAACTGACCAGGTCAAGAGCTGGTCAGTGGAGAGCCACATTCCAGAGAACTCAGCCCACTCTCCCTCCACGAGGCATCCTCGGCTAACCCCCATCTGCTGCTACCGACCCCTTAACATAAGGAGTGATTAGAAACATCTCTGTAGGGCGCTCCAATATGGAACATCATTTTGGTTTGTGTAGTGTGGCTGGGGGACTTGGGGAGATGGGTCATTTGGTTCAGGTCAGCAGGAAAGCAACCTGTTCTTGGTCCTTTCTTTCTTGGTAGGTGGACAGCAGGCGCATTTAGATACTCACCCTGGTTCTTGTCTGGCCCAATCCCCTGCCATCCAAAGTGCCATCCTCGGGATGTTGGGGGGCTCTCATAGGCCTTGGGAGTTTATTCAAAGTGCCCCCCTTCCACTGAAGATACACTCAGTCAAAATTGTATGTTCATGAGCTTTCCCACGTCTGCATTCGCTGGACACTTCGGACCTGCCAGCCCTTGGGATGGGAATTGTCAACCCTAAAGAGCACCTTAGGCAGGAAGCCAGGCAGGCAGCAACAGGACCCTTTTCTCAACTGTCTATGGCAGCTTGGGGGCTTAGCACAGGTCTCAAGGGAGAGTAAGGATGCTACCTTAAAAGACTATGTAAATGATGTGCCCAGCACCTGTGAGGGGGCAGGAGGTGGTAAATTCTGTTGCTTTAACCCCTGGTCAGCCAGGGCTTGGCTCCGGTAGAAGGGAAGCAGAGCCCCTCCCCCCATTCCCTCTCTGCTCTCTCTTTCCCTCCCTTTTATTTTTTTCCTAGGGTCTCATGTAGCCAGGCTGCCCTCAAGTTCCGTGTGGCCAAGGATGACCTTGAACTTCTGATCCTCTTGCCTCTACCTCCCAAGTGCAGGGATCACAGAGGTATCGCACACACCAGGTGTATGCGGTGCTGGGGATGGACCTCAGGGCTTCATGCAGTCTAGGAAAGCATTCTATATCAACTGAACTGTGTCCCCAGCGCCCTTTCCTTTCTGTTAGGACAGCCTTGCACACACTAGGCAAGTGCTCTCTGCGGAGCCACACCGCAGCCCCACTGCTCTTTTCCAGCCTTGATTTCCATACCCTAACTCGGGCTCCCAGCCTCTTTGTTCTGATGGGTGGGGGACCCCACCACTCAGGGACCCTTCCAGTCCCATCTGCTGCTCTGCCTTTTCCACCTCAAAGGCGGGCTTCCTCCATCCCGGGCAGACTCAGTTCCTCACGCTGCCTCTTTGGAACTTCCCTAGGGTCAGCTGCTTGGGTGGGCAGAGAACAGTCGAAGAGGAATGTCCCTGGCTTGGGGGTGAAGCCACAGACAAGCAGGTGGGCTCCGGCTTGGGCCTGGCTTTTGTGGGTAAGGGCAGGGGACCCTTGGCTCCGTGCTTCTCTTTGCTGAGTTCTTCTTCATCCCAGGTCTTTATTCAAGCCCTTAGGTTCCGTCAACCCTGGCTCCCAGGCTCGCCCAGCGTGACCAGGAGCTCTCCGTGGTGCTGATCATACTCAACTGGGCCCTGGCAGCAGGGTTTTGGTGCTTGCCCGGGTTTCTCCTCCTCTAGGCCTGCCCGAGGGACTCAATAAACACGAGCTGAAGTGACTGTGTGTGGACCGTGTCGTATTGAATCCCTGGGTGGGTGGAAAGCGGCTGCGTAAAGGTTTCCACCCAAGCGTCCTGGGCTCTGATCTGACTCTGTCTCTAGCTTGCTTTGTGACACCCCAACAAATCATTGTCATTTTTTCCACATGGGCACAGCAGCTTGTCCTGAAAGCAGCATAAGTTGGGCAAGTGTCCATAAAGTGAATAGGTGCTGTGCACTGGAGGGGCATCCGGTTTCTGAACACTGTGACACCCACAGCCTCGGATGAGTCTTATTTCTCCATGTGCAGAATGGGGGTGGGCCACCTCCATTCCTGCCCTACAGAAGAGGTGGGAGGAACAGGGAGGAGGTTCCCATGGATGTGGATGCAGCACCTTAGAGATCGGGTCTAAAATCCCACTAGCTAGACTTCATAGTGACTCCATCACTGATCAGCCATGTGGCCTTTAACAGGTTTCCTAAATACATAGAGACTGGGTTTCCCCAGCATAAAATAAAAAGTGGCCACGAAGGTTAAGAGAAAAGGCTTTAGTATTTATTGGTCCCTCCCTGTATAATCCTCATTTATCACCAGGCCCGCTTCTCTCTCTGGCTACCATTCTATACAGGGCCAGCACGTCTCACAAGCTCAGGGTGGGGCACCATTTACATGACATCCGTCTCAGTTACTCTGCAGTTCTGCAGTGCACACACACAGCCTGCACATCTGTATGAGACAGCGCTGACTGGACCTCCCAAGAAGAGCAGACAGAGGAACTGACTTCATTGGCACCTGAAAACACCCCACCGGTAGGGCCTGGGGCTGGTGGGCAGTCCTGGAGAGGCGATAAAAGATCAAGAAGATGCTTGGTTCCACTCAAGTTGGAGGAAGAAAGAGCATGGGGACCTCCAGTCTCACAGTGACTCCTGGGCCTCTGGATGGACCTGCAGGGGAGGAGCCTACGCTGGCCTGGAGCTGGGCTGATGTTGCAGGTCCCACGGCCAGTGTTCCCTCAGGGAGCAAGCATTTTCCTCACCATCTCTCCATTCCAGGCTCTTTCTGTTTCAGAAAGGCACCTGTGGAAATTCCACACCTCCAGAACTCTCTGAGGAGCCCAGAGGTATGAGAGAAAATTGAATACAGAAGTCTAAAGAGATAACTGGACTCCTGGGGTCAGTCCAGTTCTGCACAGGATTCCCGGGTCCCTTGTGTGCAGTCAGGGCAGCCCAGTGGGTTAGGACCCACACCATGGCTGCAGATCACGGGTCCTTCTGCCGGACTGGCAGTGGCAGGGAGCAAGGCCTCTGTGGATTGGTCTGGTTCTGTTGGCATTTGGGCTAGCCTGGCACTGGAAGGTCCGGCGGTTTTGAGACTGTCTCCTGGGCCAGGTTCCTGGGTTTGCCCATCTTGGTGGATTGCCTCATCTGTGGAGACTATGGCTGTCTGGAGAGGCTCTTCTTGGGCCAGGCTGCCAGGGGCCAGTAGGAATCCCTTCTCACCCCAGCCTGGCTTGGTGCGAATGCCCACAGCCTTCAGGATGACATCCATTTGCTTGGCGTAGTCCAAGTGCCCGTTGACCTGCAGGGAGACCATGAGTGAGGACCATGTGGGTAGGTGGGCAGGATGGTGGGTAGGTGGGCAGGATGGTGGGTAGGTGGGTAGGATGGTGGTTCCACCCTTTCCCTAGGATCCAAGCTAAGTTCCACTCTCAGCCAGTCACTCAGCATCCCAGGGTCCTAATTTTCAGTGGTTCTCAAGTCCAGAGTACACGGGGTGGGGGTGGGGCAAGTGTGTGTGTGTATGTGTGTGTGTGTGTGTGCTATAGGATCTGAGCTAGGGACAAGTGAAGAAAGTTTTTCCAAATGTATAGCAGGTGGGGGAAGGGCTCAGTATTTGCTCTTCAGTAGCCAGGGGACCTTGGGTGGCCTTTCTGTCCCCAGCATCAGGAGTGGCTCCTACACAGGGTGGCTGGGAGGGTTTTCCTGGGAAAAATCCCAGGTGGGAAATAACGTTTTGTTACAGCCCATAAGGTTCTGCTTCTTCTCAGCTCACTGTCCGCATCACTCCCCCGCTTCGCCCGGTTCCCCTCCTAGGAAGTCCCCACTAGACCTCCTCATTGTGTGCTGAAGACTTAACTCCCCCAAGCAGCAGTGTTGGGGGGGGGGGACACTGGGTCAGGAGCCCAGGGCTCTGCCTCTGGCTTGACAGTGATGTCACCCTGAGGGCGCATTTGTTACAAGGCCAGCTTGCCACTCCACAGTGAGATGCAGCCAGAAGTCGCCAGTAGACTCCAGTGCCACAGCCATGGACAACTCTCTGTTCCTGGCACACGATCTAGTCCCATGCATTCACCTACAGCAGTCCAGAGGGGCCAAGAGGAGAGGAACAACGCTATTTCAGGTGCTTCCTGGAGTATTTTGTGAGAGAATGGGTGTCTTTTCTTACCCCTCCCCCAACCCGTGTGTGTGTGTGTGTGTGTGTGTGTGTGTGTGTGTGTGTGTGTGTGTGTAGGTCAAAGGTCAGGTGTCTTCCTCAATCTATCCATCTTATTTTTTTTCAAGATAGGTGTTTGGTTAAAAGCACTACCTTAGCTCCCTGGCACTCCTTTATATAGAGCCTGGACTGCTTAGTTGTGGGGCTTCACCCCAGCCCCCTGGTATCCATCTTTGGAATGTTAGGTGGAAAGTTCCATTTCAAAGCTCCTTCCCCTGGGAGTTGCCTCAGTCCAAACTCTACCTCCAAGAAAGCCTGCCAAATGGTGACCCCTCCCCAGGGAAGGTCAAGACCACTCCCACAGGCTATTTAAACTGCCCCCCAACCCCAGAGAATGAACATGTGGTCTCCCGGTTTCCCATGGTCTTTTGGATCTCCGGTGCGGTTCTCTGTTCCCCTCTCCATGTTTTCCGGGGGGGAGGCACCTGGGAGTGTTGCCATTCATTAAACCTTGGGTGTCTTCTAATTCGGTCTGATTTGGTCTGATTGGAAATACTGTGTCAGCAGAGAGATTTGTCGGCTAAGGAAAAATACTTAGCAGTAGGGTCTCTCACTAACCATGGAGCATATCTGTTTGGCTAGCTTGGTTGTTCAACAAGCTCCAGGGATCCCCTGCCTCTGCCCTCCCGCCTCCATCATGGTTCTGGGGACCTGAACTCAGACCCTCATGTTTCTGTGGCAAACACTTTACTGACTGAGCCACATCCCCATTTTCCAAGGCAGCTCATGGAGATGTTTCCCGATCCGGGTCCGTGCTAATGCATTTCAATGGGATCCGAGAAGGACTCTTAGTAGGTGCCGCATAAATATGTGTCCTCTGACTTTAGCTTGCCTCAAAGGGGAGACAGCGACGGGGAACTAGCCGGGTTGATCCTTTTGGGAGTCCAAGGTGGCTGCTTAAACTAGCTATCACATCTCAACTCCCACCAACAGAAACTTCAGACCCGCAGGGACAAACACCAACCAGTTGACCACGGACAGATTACAGCTGCTTCCCTGAGCCTTTGGGATCCTGGGGAAGGAGTGGGGACTGGTGCCAGGGCTATGTGGGAACAGGCAGTCAGGAAGGGCGGTGTCACTGTCATTGCTGCCTCAGGTGGCCATCACACCTACAGTCCACAGCTCTAGCCTCCTCTGCCATAGGCTGGTCCAGGTCTTGGCAGGTCTACAGAGACCCAAGATGGAGTCATTGCTGTTGGTACTTTATGTTTACAGCCAGCAGCAGGGCAAGGTGGGTCATGGGTGGGCGCGACACAGCTGATGTGGACTCAAGTTTTTAGCCCGTGACTATCTCCCCAGCTGTCCTACCAAGCCATGCCCACTGCCCTGTACAACCAGACATCACTAATACAAAGCAGCCATCTTTCATGAATGATTCTGGACACACCAGGCCCCTCCTACCCCCACTGTCCATTAGCAAGGGCTCATCGACTACTGGCCGAGAGACTATGAATGCGAGCAGTTACCAGGTCCTGTGGGTAGGGGTGGACCCCAGCATTTCCCCTTTCCTGCCTTGCAAGAGACCTGGCCTGGCTGCCACCACCCCACCTGTCAGTCCTGAGGACCCCTTCCTTGGCCACTAAGCCCTGGTTCCCTGCTGTCCCCGCTTCTTCTGTAAAATGAAACTGGCAATAACCCCAGCACCATGTGTGCTGGCGTGAGCAGGAGACCATGTGGATACGGACATGCCACCAGGGCTGCAAACTGTTGCCGAGGTTGAGGAACGCAGGTGGCACCAGTGTGTGGCCGAGGGCCCAAGCTCTGAGGTAGCTGCCCTGGGTTTCTGACTTGAATCTACAATGTCCCTCTTGGGCTCATGTCCTTGATGGTTCCTTCTCCAGTGGTGTTGGGAGAACCTTTAGGAGGTAGGGTCCAGCTGGTGGAAGAGGGCACCGGAAGTGGGCTTTGAATGAACCTCTTAGGCTTGGGCTCGTCCCTCCCCCTTTGCTGTCAACCCATCCTGCTGGACTTCCCCTGCCCTGGCGAACTGAAGCCTGCCTAAACCGTGAATGCAAATACATCCCCACTTCAGTTATTTCTGCCAAGGGGCGTGCGTGGTCACGCACGTGATTCAGAAAGTCACTATTACGCTCATGTTTGTCACACGCTGTAGCCTCAGTTTCCACATCTGAACCATGGATCAGTATGTCCTCCTGGGACCTTTTGCAGGGTCACCTGATTCACGGTGGCCATTGTCACCTGACGCTGGTGCTATTACTGACTGCTGTACTCTGTGGCTGGCCCTGTGTTAACTTCTAAAATCAAGCACATCCTTTGGGACATGGAGAGGTTTTTCCTGAACCAGGGCTTCCAGGACAGCTTCAAACACTGAGCCCTGGGGTGGTAAATCCTCCACCAGCTGCAGCCCAGAGAGGCTTCCTAGCCAGGGTCCCTTTCTCCACACCCCCACCAGAGATGGTCCTTGCCTGCCACAGGGAGGAGGGATGGGACAGGTCTCCTGGCTGCTGAAGCAAAGGGAGCTGCCAGGCAAATCCTCCCGAGGGAGCCCTGCCATCCCCTCCTCCAGCAGTAGCTGCCAAGGAAAGCCAGGGACACAAAGGCAATGCTAATTACCTCTAATTAGTCAGAGGAGGAAAGCACCGCTTTGCTGGGGCCCCTAATGTGATAAAGAGCTATTATTAGGCAGGAACTGAGCCAAAGCCAAGGTGTTTGAGGAGGGAGAGGTCCGCAAGCAGCTAGTCTCCAAACTGGAGAAGTGAGGGTAGTGGGGTGGCTGAAGAGGAAGAGGAAGGGGTTAGTATCAGGGAGCACTCACTAGTCCAGGGCCCTGGGCCCTGCATCTTAAGCAAACTCCCCATATAATGGCTGGGCTTAGTGCTGGATTATGTTCTTGCTTGGCCAGCACCAGGGACGACTGCTTTGCATCTAGACAATGCTCTGCACCTGAGTCCTCTGCTTGCTTTGGTTATTGCTGGGGTGAGGGGTGGGGGCAGCCCTGACGGGTGATGGGGTTATTGCTGCGGGTGTGGGGGAGAGGAGGGTGGTAAGTTGAAGACTCTGGCTAGGGGTTTAGATCCAGCCCTGCGAGTTTCTAGTTGGGAGACCGGAATTCTCCTAAGCTTGGGTTTTCTCATCTGTAAATGGAACACTGCAGTCCCTGCCCGGCAGTAGAAGCTTGAGGATTACAGCCAAGGGGGGAAAGGCTGGCATGGAGCCCACAGGAGGCAGGCCTGTCCGTGCAAGTGATACTGCCAAGTGCTGCAGTGACCTGGTGTCCCTCATCACAGGCCAATGGGGAGCCCTTGGACGGCCAGGCCAGTACTCACCACTGCGGACAGGTCCACATTCTCCATCCTCCGGTCCTGCAGCAGCACGGGCTGGAGGCCTGCGACCCGGAGCTGCACAGAAGATGTGCGGTACACGAAGCTCAGCAGCCAGTCTCCCCTGCAGGCAGAAACAGGCACTGTCAGCCTGAGCCCAGGCAGGTTGGGCCTCAGCTGACTAACTGGGCACAGTGGGACATGGTGTAGCCTGAGCTGGCCTCAAACTCACAATCCTCCCACCTCAGCCTCCAAATGCAGGGATGGCATGTGGACACCAGGGTGGTCCGCTGGCACTCTGAGGGGCTTTGACCCACACCTGGTGCCCCCTCCTGAGATGAATCCCTTTAAAGGGGAACCCCACCATTTGCTCTTCTCCTGCAGGCTCCTCCATCATAGGCCTTCCACTGTCTGTCCCTCTGCCTTCAGTGGTCACCCAGAGCCTCTGGTTCACCCACCCCTCCAGTTCTGACCTCTGAGCACTGCATTGCCTTACAGTGTGGGCTGCACACTTTTGCTCAAACCTGCAGCCACTTGCCCCAGGTCCCTCATATGTATGTATGTATCATATATATGTACATATTATATATGTGTAATTTTTTCTTAAATTATAATATTTAAAGTTGGGTCCCTGAGACCCAGGCAAGCGCTTGGCTCAGTGGACTGCATACTTGCCTAGCACGCACGAGTCCTGCTTTAGATCCCAGCACCACATAAACCAGAACTGGTGGTGCATGTCTGTGCATCACAACACTTGGGAGGTGGAGGCAGAAGGATCCTTGGTTATAGAGAGTTCAAAGCCAGCCTGAGCTATAGGAGAACCTGCCTCCAAAAGATAACAGTCACCGTCTCCTCCTTCTAGGCTGCTCTTTGATTTTGAGCTTAGAGCGTCATCTTCTCCAGGTGACTTGGTCATCATCCTGTGTTTTCACTGCAGGTCCCTTATCCAAAGCCCTTGGGACCTGTGCCTGTGGTGGTTTATGAGGCTCGCGATTTGTATGGCTAACCAGCCTGCGGCCTGTGCCATACAGGATGTCCTTGCAAGCTTGGGATGGGGGCGCTGCTTTGTGGGAGCTTGAGGTTATTGTGCAGAATGAAATTCTGAGGGCCTCTCCTCAAGTCCAAACAGGGCTGACCCCCCCTCCAGTGGATCTCCAAGTCCCCCTGCTTGCCAGAGGTCTTGTTACCCAGGGTGCTGGCTCTCCATACTGCCAGCGGCTTCTTCCATCTTCCCGCTCCTGCTCAGAAATCATGTTCCAAAACAGAGCCTGGATTCCACTGCCAATGACACGCGTGCATGCCCTAGCCTTAAAGGGCTCCCGTTTGGCCCCCTGGTGTGTTTCAGCCTCAGGTGCCACCCCCACACTTCCCCTGCAGTTCTAATCTGTTGAGTCATCCTGCAGGTGACCTTGGGCCTGACGGGGGTGGGGGAGTGGAGAGTACTACGAGACCCTCCTCTGTCAACGGTCATCCTGCAGGGTGAGATGCTTTCCAGATCTGAACCCCTGGCCCTGGCTGCACAACTGAGAGCCAGTGGCCAGCTTCTGGTATCTTCTAGCATAGAGGCTTCCTGTCTCCAGCAAGGGTGTGATGGGGCACTAGGTGTTCAGGAAATATTGCTTCCTTCCCCAAGGCATGAGGTTCGGACAGACCTGCAGTACCCATTGACGATTCTCCCGGACACCACCTTCCGGAACGGTTCCCAGGACTTGGGGTCCCCTTCTACCGGTGCGCCCAGAAGGACCACATCCTCGATGATCCCTTGGCAATCTGGTGAGAGAGTCCGGCAGAGTCTGTCAGTGGTCTATGCCACAGTGGGTCCCGATGGGAGGGGGTAGGGTGGTGCATGTGTGGGATGGGATGGGGGAAGGTTGGGGTGGCAGGGGGCTTAATAATGATAAAGGCGATCATTGCCACATACACATACATACTTGCACATGGATATACATACGAAGTGTTTACCTATGTTGTTCTATTAATAAAAATTACTATTGGGGTAATTGAGGTAAAAAGATATTGGGGTAAAAACCTGATAGATCCAAAGAGTGGTGGAGGAACGATCACCTGACCCTAACTCTCCACACTTCCCAGATCTAAAAAGCCGAGAATCTCCTAAGCGCCTCACTGTATCTCCCTGTGTCCCCCATCTGGGTCCTCCAAAATCTCTATAGCTAATTCCAGTCAGCCAATCATTGACTCTATCCTCTGATTCAAGGTAAACTTAATTAGTAGTCTTGGAGTGTCAGTACGAACAAATATCCCATCACACACACACCACACACACACACACACACACACACACACACACACACGGCAATGGGGCACACACACACACACACACACAGCAATGGGGGGGTGGCACTTTCAGGGCTCCAGGCCCTGACTCAGACCCTTACATACCTGATCTATTCCTGCCAAGTGTCGCTGTCACAGTTAACACCGGCGCAGTGACACAGACAGCAGGTAGCACAGCTGAAGCTGGAACCAGGGCATCCTTTCAGCATCCAAAAGCTCACACTGACTGAGAACATGGATGACCTGAGAGGAGATGGCACCAGCCCAAGGCCACACAGCTAGAGAGAATCCAGCAAGGACTACAACCCAGGGTACCTGGATAGCTGTGAGGTCCCTGGGACCATTCTGTCTTCTGATGCAGTAACCAAGAAGGTCAAACTGTGTGGATCTCTGGTCACCACTGGGCCAGGACCTCTGGGGTGGGCCATTTGGATGCATCCTTTGCCCCAGGGAATTCCATCTCCCTGGAGAGTGGCCTTTCTGTCATGGGACAGCTGGTGGAGTGCCACACCTCCTTGTGGCCAACAGGAAAAATAGCAGGGTTTCTGAGCCATTGCTAGATCCAGGGAGAGCCCTGGCAAAAGCCTAAAAGCCCTTGAACTGAGACTAGTTCAGCCTAGTCACTGAGCCTCCTATGGTAGTCCAGAGTGAGCGCAAACCAGGACGGACTGCACACGCGTTTCGCCATTCCTGAAGCCCAGCCGGCAGTCGCCTCACTAAACCTTTCTTTCTGCTCTCGGACGAGTTTGCATTCAAAAGATTTGTTCTTTGCAACGGGGGTAAAACCTGAACACAAACTACAAGGTAGGCTCTCAGAAACCAGACGTTAGTTCAGGGCAGCTGCAAGAACCATCCACTGTGGAATCCCGAATGGGCGGTCCGAGAACATTACCCACCCTCCGAAGGTTCTAGAAGTGGAGAGGACAGGATGAGGCTGTGGCAGGGACAAGGACTGTGAGAAAGGCACGGCAGCAATAAAGCTGGGCATGGTGTCACACACCTGTGGTCCCAGCACCGCTGAGGTGGAGGTGGGAGGATCGAGAGTTCCAATATAGCAAGTTCAAGGCCAGCCTGGAAAACAGTCAACCAGTCCACCCCCTAAAAAAAGGCTGGAACTTTTGAACCCCAGATAATTTAGGCCTTCTAGGCGAGGTACAGAAACGTCCTTATGAGGGGCTGGGATCATCACTCAGGGTTAATGTGCTTGTGTAGGCGTTTCTGTCCCTGCATTGAAAAAAAAATCCTGATCAGGTTGCACCTTCAGTGTCCAGCAGCCCCTCCTAAGGACACGCGATCTGGGGTCAGGATGTGGAATCAGCATAGAATGCACCCACTTTTCAAGACCAGCAAAAGACGCCAGAGGGCCAGGGAGATGGCTCAGTGGGTAAAAGTGCCTGAGTTTGATCCCAGGAACCCACAGAGTAGGAGAGAACAAGTCAAATTGTCTTCTGACCTTCACCTGTGAACAGAGGCATGCGAGTATGCATGTGTGTGCACATACATCCCCCATCCGCGCACACACACTACACACATACATACACACAACACACAAACAGTACACATACATACACACACAATACACACAAACAATACACATACATATACACACACATACATAGCAAACACACATACACAACACACACACACACACATGTAAGTAAGTAAGTGTAAAAAGTAAAGATGCCAGAGATGAGCATTTAACAGCCCTGGCATTCTTTAGATGTGGGGACAGTCTGCCAAAGTCATTTTCTGGTTCAGACTTTCCCTCTTGTGAAGGTCTGAGTTGTTAAGTACAGACCCACAGGGCTGAGGATGCAGCTCAACAGTAGAGCACTGGCTTAGCATGTGCCTTCCACCCCCACCCCCAGGCTTATGAATATTCATATTTTTATATAAAAGGGTGTGATGATCTTTTAAGTTCAGAAGTCACAGACACGGGCAGCTTTTGTGCTTGAATTTCTCCAACCACTCCTTAGATCTTATTCATTTTCTGCTATTACCATGGGGGTGGGTGGTCCTCCATCCTATTACCATGGGGGTGGGTGGTCCTCCATCCTATTACTATGGGGGTGGGTGGTGGGTGGTCCTCCATCCAGCTATTACCATGGGGGTGGGTGGTCCTTCATTCTGCTATTACCATGAGGGTGGGCGGTCTTCCATCCAGCTATTACCATGGTGGTGGTGGTCCTCCATCCTGCTATTACCATAGGGGTGGGCGGTCCTACATCCTGCTATAACTTTGGCAGTAAGGAGGCATCATGCCTCCCGTTGAAAAGGAAAGCTTGCCAGTCAAGCCTTTGCCCTCCGCTCTAGGATTTCCTGTCATCCCATGCGTGGTCAGGCACCCTTCCTTCCACTGGTCTCTTTGCATTTACCAGTTCTGTTACTCTCTAGCCCAGGATCTATCCATCAGAAATGGGAGTCAAGGCTGACGATGCAACCGGGCTCTATCTCCGGCATCAAATGAACTGAGCGTGCTGGTGGATGCTGCAATCCCAGCATCAGAGAGGCAGAGTTTTGCAAGAGGATCAAAAGTTCAAGGTTGTCGTGGTTTGAATGGGAATGGCCCTCATTGGCTCATATATTTGAATGTTTGGTCTCCAATTAGTGGACTGTGTAGGAAGGACTAGGAGGTGTTGTTGGAGAAGGTGTGTCACTGGAGGTGGCCTTCCAGGCTGGCTCTCTGCCTGCTGCCTGCGGATCAGAATATGGCTGTCAGCTACCTCTCCAGCACCTGCCTGCCTGCTTCCATATTCTCCACCATGATCACAGGCTCACTCTCTGAAACTGAAAGCAAACCCTCAACTAAATGCTTACTTTAATAAGTTGTCTTGGTCATTCTGCCCCCTCATAGCAATGACACAGTAACTAATACAAAGGCCATCCTTGGCTATATTGCTAGCTTTAGGCTAGCCTGGGATACATGAAACCTTATCTCAAAAACAAAACCAAACCCCAACAGAGCAATTGAAGAATGATAACTGGAGACAGGCCATGGAAGAGTATCTCACTGTTGCTCCTAAATCTCTTAAAATGTTTTATTTTTCTTTAAGTGTTTTGTCCGTGAATATGTACATGAGTTGTATGTGCAGTTGTATGTGGAGGCCAGAAGATGGTTCATTTGATCCTATGGAGTTAGGGGCAGCTGTGAATTGCCTGATGTGTGTGCTGGGAACTGAACTTGGATCCTCGGCAAGTACAGCCCAGTGCTCTAACCACAGAGCCAGTTTTCAGGTGCACAGGAAGCAGATGCTCTGCCATAGCCATCCTCCATCCCTAGAGGATGTGAGAAAACACACAGAACATTTCCCATCTTGTCATTTTTGTTTAGCTTGAGATAGGACCTCGTGCATCCCAGGCTGGCTTAGAACAAGCTACGGAGTGGAGATAGCCTTGGACGGGTGACCTTTCTACTTCTACTTCCCTGATGTTGGGATTTCAGAAGTAGGCCACCACTCCAAGTTAATGAGGCTCTGGGGATGGAACACAGGGTTTCACGCATGCTACGAAAGCACTCTATCAAGTCAACCACATGTGTTAAAGTGTTCAGTTCAGGAGACTGGAAAGAGGGCTCAGTGGTTAAGAGCTCTTGCCGAGGACCCTGGCTCAGTTCCCAGCACCCAAGTTGGGCAACTCACAACCAAAACCCCAAGCTCCAGGGGATCTGACACCCTCTTCTGGATTGTCTGGGCACTCACGCCCCTACGCTTAACGAAAGAATAAAAATAAACCTTTAACACTCAAGAGTTTGCTCAGTGGCGTCAAGAACATCCATGCCACGGTGCAGCGTTGGTCCTTCACTTTTGCTGTTGTTTCTGGTTGTTTGGTTTTCCAAGACAGGGTTTCTCTGTGTAGCCCTGGCTGTCCTGAAACTCGCTCTGTAGACCAGGGTGGCCTCGAACTCACAGAGATCCCCCTGCCTCTGCCTCCCAGGTGCTGGGATTAAATAGTGTGTGCCAAGGCTGCCTGTTCTTCCTTCACTTCTGTCACCATTTTGCTCTCAGCCTACACCTCTCGGCTGCCCCCTGGACTCCTGGCACAGAGCTTGCACCTCATGGCACTCCTAAAAGTCTAGAGACAGCTGCCTTTACTTTTTCTAAGGCCCATCCAAAACCCAGAAGGTACACTTTCCCCAGGGTCAGCCTTGAATGGATGTATAAATTCTAAAACCAAGCATTTAAAGAACACAGGGGGTCAGCTTCACCCATGGAACCCACCGTACCTGCTCTGACTTCCTTTAGTCTCCCTGTCCCCACAGCGGGCCTCTCTAAAAGGAGACTGATATACTCATGACGTTCACAGAGCTTTGGACGGCTCCCCAAATGGCCAGAGAGGCATAAGCACACTCCCACATGCCCGTCACGTCAGGAATGAGACTCTCTCAGTTGGAAAGCCCAGAGCGTCTCAAGTCAGACCTGCAAAGTCGATGAATCTTGTCCCTCCCATCAGGGGTTCATCTGTGCAGAGAGTGATAAGAGGGGAATGTGGGGTGCGGGTGAGGGGGGGGTTGGGGAGGCTGGGGGGTGGAGGGGCAGCATCTGCCAGCTGTAGATTTGCAAGAAAGGCTTTGGAGAGGATCTGAGCTGTGTCAAACACAAACCAAGTCCATTGAAAAGATACTGACACACGCATGCCATGGAGGGGGAGGAAGCTATAAAGGGAGAGATGAGTTGGGAGGAGCGGGCTCTGGCTGCAGTGTTGCCCCCATGGGAGGCTCACACTGGCAGGAAATGGTCCAGAGGAACCTGTTTGGCCATCTGATCAGGATTTGAGATGGAGTCTTTAAAAGGCCCCCTAAGCCTTCATTTCTGCTCTCTTGATACCCGCACAGAGCGAGACAGCTATTACTGTACCCCAGGAACCTCAAAATTAATCTGTTCCATCTGGCTTCTCCTGGCTGCTCCCCAGGTGGGCTGAAGTTAGGTCTGCCTTGGTTCAAGCAACTGGTGGGGCCAGCTTCATGGCTGGGAAACAAATCACACCAACTGCGATTGTGACTTGTGTGTTTCCGTGGCAGTGAGAGGACCACATGACGGAGCCACTGCCAGCTGTGTATTCCTGCTGCTGTCTGGTGACAGCCAAGCTAAGGTTTGGCCAACTGGGAGTGTGCGGATTCTAGAGTTGGGCTACTCAAATAAATCGTTAAAGAAATATTTTATTAGTATCATTAAAATTACATCTATGTATGTCCAGGTGTATGTGCCCATGAGTGCAGGGCCCAGTAGATGCCAGAAGCTGTCAGATCCCCCGGAGCAAGAGCTACAAGCAGTTCTGAATGGCTGGACGTGGGTACTGGGAATCAAATTTACGTCCTCTGAAAGGGCACTACTATATGCTGTTAACCACTAAGACATTTCTCCAGGCCTCTTTTCCCCCTTTTTGAGACAGGGTCTGACTTTGTAGCCCCTTGCTGGCTTGGAACTCATTATAAAAATAGACAGGCTTAGAACTCACTGGGATTCACCTGCCTCTGGCCCCAGAGTGCTCGGAATAAGAGCATACACCACCATACCTGACTTCCTTTAAAAGAAGTGTGTGTTTGTGTGTGTGTGTGTGTGTGTGTGTGGTGTATGCATGTAGCACATGCATGTGTATGTGCATGTGGGTAGAGGCTGGATGTTGATGCTGGGTGGCTTCCTCAGTTACTGTCTTCCCTATCTTTAGGAGACAGGATCTATCACTGAACCTGGTGCCTACCAACTGGCTAGACTGACTGGTCAGCAAACTCTGAGGCCTCAGTTGTCTTCTGACACAGATGGCACAGCCAAGCCTGGCGGTCTTATGTGGATCTGAATTCAGGTCCTCACGTTTGCAGCTACAGGAACTTTAGGAGCCATCTTGCCCTTTCTAACACCCACCCTACCTACCCCCTTTAAGTTTTTTCCCCATGAGAGCGAGTATACACACACACACACACACACACACACACACACACACACACAACATACATATCAGGCTGGTTTTGAATCTGTAATCCGCCTGCCTCAGCCACCTAGTGTGTGCCACCATGCCTGGCTCTCTTTTTATCTTTTATTTATTTATTTTTTAAGTAAATATTTTTTATAATTTATTTATTTAATATGTATACAGTATTCTGTCTGTGTGTATATTTGCAGGCCAGAAGAGGGCACCAGACCTCACTACAGATGGTTGTGAGTCACCATGTGGTTGCTGGGAATTGAACTCAGGACCTTTGGAAGAGCAGGTAATGCTCTTAACCACTGAGCCATCTCTCCAGCCCTCTCTTTTTATTTTTTAACCATCATCCTCTGACTTTAAGAAAAGTTCAGGACCAAGTGATATTGGGAGTAAGCTGACCTCCTCCATTCTACCATGGGAGATTCAGCCTCAGAGACCTACAGAAGCTGTCCTGGTCACATGAGTACCAAAAAGGATTTGGCTAATTCTACAATTCACCTCCCTCTCACCTATTCCACTTCTCTTTGTGATCTGATACAATTATGAATTAAATGTTTTGACAACTATGATGCCTTCTGAAACTGAGTTATTACAAGCCGACCACAGGTACCCATGATGACGGCTACTTCCCATTTGGCGGTTGTGAGAGACAGCCTGGCACCCTGGCAGATACCCTAGCATCCTGAAAATTCCAAGAAAACTGATACCTGTTGACTAAGCTGAGGGTACATCTGCCCCACATGTCAAATAGAAGTGGGTGGACAGGTACGGCTAAGAAAGAGAAAGAGAGGCCCATGACCTACTACACATTTTCTCTCTGTTATTTTTCATCACTGGGGATGGGAACCAGGGCCTCGTACATATTAGACAAGTGTTCTGACACAGAGCTATTCCCCTAGCCTTTGGGTTCTTAGTAGCACTGTGGTGGTTTGAATGAGAACCACCCAATTGACTCATATGTTTGAATATTTGATGTCCCGCTGATGAAACTGTTTGGGAGGGGTTGGGAGGCGTGGCCTTGCTGGAGGAAATGTGTCCCTGGGGGTGGGCTTTGCTATTTCCAAAGCCTATGACATTTCGAGTTAGCTCTCTCTGCCTCATGCTTGTGGACAGAGCTCTCAGCAATGGCTACCGTGCCATGCCTGCTGGCCTACAGCTCTCCTCCCCACCATGGTGGTCATAAAGACTAACCCTATGGAACCAGGAGCCTCAAATTAAACAGCTGGCTGTATAAGTTGCCTTGGTCATGGTGTCTCATCACAGCAATCAAAGAAAAACGACGACAGAAGTTGGTACCAGGGAGTGGGTCGTTGCTGTGACCGTCCCAACTCCGCTGTTCTTCAGAGAAGGTAGAAGTCTTTGAGACTTTGGAAGACAATAGTGCTGTGGACTGTGCAGGCCCAGCTCAAGAGGTTTCAGAGGGGAACAAGATGAGTAGCCGGGCTAGGGACCATTCTTGTGCTACCGTGGCAAAGAATGTGGCTTTTAGCCCTTGCCTTAAGACTCTGCCTGACGCTAAATTGAGTAGTTTTGGACCGGTTTTGTTGGTTGGAGTCTGTATTCTGACACACAGGATCTAGGCTTTTCCATCAAAAAGGTTAACATTTACTTACTTATTTACTGACCAGGTCTCACCTAGCCAGGATGGCTCCAGACTCACTATGTAGCCAGAGCTAGCCTCCACCTCTCAGGTGTTAGGATTCCAGGCATGCACCACAATGTTCCTTAATTGAGTGTGGATAATTTGGAAATACAATTTCTCGTAAACTGAGGACTCTGGTCTGTAATTGGTTGTTTTTATTCTTTAGTCTTGGCTCTTTGGGGGTCTACCACCCAGCTCCCAAATAAATCTCACAGCGGGTTTTTTGTTTTGTTTTGAGACAGGGTTTTTCTGTGTAGATTTGGACCCTATATTAGAACTCACTCTGTATACCAGGCTGGCCTCGAACTCACAAAGATCAACCTGCCTCTGTCTCCTAAGTGCTGGGATTAAAGGTGTGCACCACCACCGCCCAGCGCTTATTCTTTCTTACGAATGCCTGGCCGTAGCTTGGCTTGTTTCTTGTTAGTTTTTCTTAAATTATTCCATCTACCTTTGGCCTTTGGGCTTTTACCTTTCTCTATTTCTGTGTATCTTTTCT
The DNA here is from genome assembly GCF_982192425.1 of Myodes glareolus. Taxonomy (NCBI): domain Eukaryota; kingdom Metazoa; phylum Chordata; class Mammalia; order Rodentia; family Cricetidae; genus Myodes; species Myodes glareolus. Next base: position 15,835,002 of record NC_142031.1, read on the forward strand.
TTCCTTTTTATTCCATATCTGGCTGTGTGGTTGGGTGGCTGACCCCTTCTTTTCTCGTGCCTCGATTTTCTCTTCTCTAGGTTTCTTCTATTTATTCTGTTTGCCTGGCAGCCCCACCTATCCTTTCTCCTTCCTAACTATTGGCCATTCAGCTCTTTATTAGACCAGTCAGGTGTTTTAGGCAGGCAAAGTGACACGGCTTCACAGAGTTAAACAAATGCAACATAAAAGAAAGCAACACATCTTTGCATCATTAAACAAATGTTCCACAGCATGAACAAATGTAATACTTCTTAAAATAACATTTGACAACAGTGATCTAGCTAGGAATAGACTGGCTGCTTCTGTGTTTGTGCACACGAGTAAAGGTGGTGGCCACTGCTCTGCACAAATAGTCCCTGCTTAGTAGTTCGAGGTGAGCCGTGTTTATTCCCAAGAGCCTACTAACCAGGCATGGTTACTCCCTGCAGCTCAGGACTTACTTCTGGAAAATCCTCAGGCATTCATCTCTCTCCCCTCTGCTCTTCTTTTAGATTTCGCATTATATGTCTAAGAAACTTCCTCTTTTCCATTCCCTTACTCCCCTCATGATGCATCATGGGTAATTTCTACACATGAATCTCGCAGTGGTTTCTCTCTTTCTCTGTCTAACCTGCTACTGAGTCACCCAGTATGGTTTCCACCCTGCTTTCTCATATCTAGAAGTTTCGTTTGGCTTATTTTCAAATCTCTCATTTTTTATTTTTATTCTTCCAAGCTCTTGTTCATCTGTTCCTTTTCTTCTATCCTTTTCCTTTTCAGACAGAATCTCTATATGAAACCCAGGCTGACCTGGACCTCATGGTCCTCCTGTTTTGGGGCCTCCTGGATGCTGGGGTCAAAGGGCTCTGCACTGCCACCCCTCTGGCTTTTTTCTACATGGTTTGTTTGTTTAGTTTTGTTTTATTTTTGAGACAGAATCTCACTATGGTTGAACTGGAACTGGATTTGTAGATCGGGCTGACCTCGATCTCATGAAGATATGTGTGCCTCTGTCTCCCAAGTGCTGGGGTTAAGGGAGTGTGCCACCACATCTCTGGCTCTTTACTATTCACTTTCAGCCTTTAAATCTATGGCTTCGATAACTGTAATGTGCTGTTCTTCTAGGCATGAGGTCTGAGCCCAAGGCTTGTTTCCTTCCGCCTCAGCCTCCTAAGGGCTGGGTTACCAGCCTGTGCCCTCACACCCTCCCAATACCTCCTTTGATTTTCTAGTCCTTTCTTGTTTCTTCACCTCTTGGGGGCTCCGTTCAGCACTTTAAGGAGTATCTGCTGCAACTTCATTAGCATTTATGGGGTGTTTGTGATGGAAGAATTTACACAGCAAGTTAGCAGGGAGGCTAATTAGCTTACATATTTGCCACTCTAGAAAGATGCTAATATCCACCTGTTTCTGCCCACCCCCTCACGTTCTGGCTCTCTGGCTCTCAGGTTTGCTCTCTTTAAGACAGGAGCTCATCTGTAGCCCAGGCTGGCCTTAAATGTGGCAATTCTTCTCCCTTAGTTCAAGCGTGAGTTACCACACCTACTATTTATTTATTTTGTTTTGCTATTTCATTTTGGCAGCAAGGAGACTTAAACTTAGGGCCTCGTACACGCTATATGAATTCCCTGCCACTGAAATGCATGCAACCTTTTCCCCTTGCATATATTTTATTTTTACTTATTTACCTATATATATTTCTTTGAGACAGGATCTTATGGTGTACCCATGATTAGCATGGACCACATATAGATCAGACTGGCCTCAAACTCAAGAGCTCTACCTGCCTCTGCCTCTCAAAGGCTGGGATTAAAGGTGTGCACCACTATACCTAGCTTTCTCCCCATTTTAAAGAAGATGGGGTCTTACTCTGTTGTACAGATGGGTCTTGAACTTCCGGACCCACATATTCCTCTTGCTTTAGCCTTCTTTCTGCCCGAATAACTGTGACAGCACAAGGCTTTGCAACGCTTTACTGTTTTTTTGGAACGGCCGATGTGGCTGTTGATGGAGAGCAATGCTTATCCCTTGCCCGGGCAGCCCTGCGTTGCCAGTTTTGGATGCTAGAAGGACTGAGGACTGCCACGACCTGGGTCTCTCAATGTCCTTGGAACACGAGTAAGTGTCCACGGACCTCCTAAGCCTTGACTCCCACCTCAGAAGCATCTCCAGCCGCTAGTGGCTCCCCTTAAGCCTAGAGAAAACGATCCTACCTTGAACACGGCTGTAACTTTCTTTTCCTTTCCTTTGACTGGACTGTGCCATGAGCCAAAAATAAGCCCTTCCTTCTGTAAGTCTCCACTAGTCAGGTATTTGGGTCACAACAGAGACTAATACCGCACTCAGCCATATTCTCATGTGGAAAATGTCCCAAGAACCCTGAGCTTTCAGGCTGTCGGGATGGTTCTTTGGGAGACTGTCTGCACACAGCTGTCTATCAACAGGTAACTATCAATCCCTTCCCTACTTTGTAGATTTAGTGCCTAATAAATGTTTATCCAGGAAAACGAAAGCGGGGATCACACTGGTGGCCGTTTCTCAGGAAATCTGAACAGCTGCCGAGTTCTACACAGCCTTTCAGTGCAAGGCAGTTTCTCCAGCAGGTGCTTCTAAAAGTCGGCTTCTGAGACCTGGTCATGGCAAGTGGCTGCTGGGCCCTCCTCTTCTGTGAAGGGTGTCCCCCAAAGCCACAAGGTGGAGCTGTGCTGAGGGTGTCCCTAAGTAGGGCAGGACCTCAGGAGCCCGCAGGGAAGGTACACCATACAAGGCCAAGCACCACCCTCATGGGACAGTGGGAAGAGCAAGGATGTGCGTGTCAGCAAGGGGCGGGCCTCCTGGGCCTCCTGAACCAGTACTCTGTGTCAGAGTCCTTAAATTAAATTGAAAACAGAGATAGTAGTCAGAGGGTGGGGTGGGGAGAAGGAGGAGAAGGAAGGAGGAGAGAAGGAAAGTGAGGGAGCTAAGAGTAGAGATTGAGGAGGAGAAGAAGAGGAAGGGGAGAGATGCCGTCAGGTAGGAAGGGAGCCTGCTGGATGACTGGGCCCTATGGTTCTGGGCTCCGCACACACTAGCCTCTCCTGCTCCTTGGCACACTGGAGAGGGGGCAGTATTCTCCATCTGAGTTCTGCAGAGGTCAGGCGGGGCTGACTAACTCCACACTGTGGTGGCTCTCTGTGTCTGCGATTAGCACATGCCAGGCTCACGAAGCTCATCAGCTAATAGCCACGAGATTGCAGCATGTAAAACTAACCAGATGGAAGGCTCCAGACTTGTGGCTTAATTGAGTCTTCGGGTCCCCAGGCGTGCACCAAAAGTCGCAGCGGTAATTATCTGAAGAACTCCCCACTGGGGTTCCCCAGTACAGCTCTCAGTTCAAGCTGATAAAGATCTTTCCTACCTGGCATTTCCACAGCAGCCTCCAGCCTGACCTTTCTAATGAGTAAAGGCCAGAGACACTGAGACTCAGCTGGCTGATTAAGTCTGAACAGAGCGCCTAGGCCTAAGCAGACCACACAAGCTGGGTTGATAGAAGGCCTTGTTCTCTGTGGAGCTGGCATCTCCATGTCCCCATGTGTCCCCTTTTAGTTTTTTTTTGCCTTGACTAAGAGGAAGCTAATAGCTAAATTCATAGCTTAATTACAGCACAGGCTAATAATAGAGAAACACAGTGTGCCCTGCTCTTTTCTTTTTCCCTTCCAACTTGACATAGGCTGAAGTCATTGGAAAAAAGAACTTCAGTTGAGAAAACATGCTCGGCCTGCAGGCAAATCTGTGGGGCATCTTCTGGATGAACAATTGGTGTGGGAGGGCTCAGTCCACTGTGGGTGGTGCCACTCCTGGGCTCTATAAGAAAGCAGGTTGAGCAAGCCATGATGAGCAAGCCAGGAAGCAGCGCCCCTCTATGGCCTCTGCTCCAGGTTCCTGTTCTGCTTCGGTTCTTGCCTTGGCTTCTCTCAGAAGATGAGATGGATACACTATAAAGTGTAAGGTGAAGTAAACCCTTTCTCCCCCGGAAGTTGCTTTTGGCCATGGTAGTTATCACAGCCACAGAAGTGTTGAGACACAGGGTAATAACGACTGTAGCCTAAGCTCCTGCATGGCTACTGTTTCCTGGCCAGCCACGTACCTAACTTCTTTAGAGATGCATTCCCACTTCATCGAGTGGCTAGTCCTGTGAACCAAGCATCCCTGGACCTTTTTCTTAAGAGACTAAATGTGAAATTTGCTTACTCAGCTGGGAACAGTCAGTTAGGTTTGGATGCAGGCTTGGCTATGAGCCCTTCTGGATCCAGGCTTTGCTCTCTCGCATGGAAACTTCCAGATGGCTTTATATCTCCCATACAACCCCACCCTTCTCTTTGTGGTATTGGGGATTGAACTCGGGACCTTGTGCATGCTAGGCACACCCTAGCTCTGCTATGCACATTGATGTATTTTCTGGCCTTCACTGTATCAGAGCCAAGATGGGGATAGAAGTGTCTACTTCTCAGTGCTGCTGGTGTTACTCAGTGAGAGAAAACAGGCAAAGCCTTTCACACGGGGCCTGTCACTTTGTCCACAGTCGGCAAGAGGCAACTGTTAAAACCCAGACTAACTATGACAGGCAGTGGCATCATTTGACCAATCAGCCTAAAGTTTGGGGCGTTGAAATGACGTGTCCAAGGTCACCCAGACAGAAACCAGCAGAGTCTGGCCTTGAACTCAGGTCTGTAAACTCTGCGACCAGGGCTCCTTTGCTCCCGTGACTCTCCCCGTTGTCCTGCATCTTGAAGAGACTTGGAAGGGTGACAGAATGAGTCTGTAGATGGGGAAGGGATGGGGAGCCAGGTGGGGCGGACAGAAGGGAGGGACCCCAGAGTCCAGCAGAAGCAGGCTTTTTAATTGCTTAGCAAATATGCCCCGAAGCAGGCTGGCTCAGCCCCAACTGTGTGGCCAGGGTCACTGGGCAGAGACAATATGTAGCGCCCTTAATTAATTCCCTTTCAGTCCCTCTAGAACGAAGAGGAGAATAAATGCATAAATAAGCTGAAGCAGAAATTGATTTTTTTGGTTCATAGGGCTTTTTTTCCTGGCGGAGCCAGCCAGTATGAATCAGTCTCAATTGAGCTCTCCCTCCAACTGTCCGATTTTAAAACCCTTTCAAAGCAAATACAGAGAGAGAAAAAATAAAGGGATGGTCCATTATGATCCGGGGCCCAGGGTCTCGTAGCAAGCACTCCAGCGGAGGCTCTGCTTGGCAGCAGGCACCATCACCTTTACCCCTGCCACCAGCTGGCATCATTCCCAAAGCAAATTGATGCTGTTGGCCGGGAGACAGACCACTGCGGTGTGTGTGGGGGTGCTGTTTATTGCGACTAATTCTAGCATTGCTCATTTCCTGCCCACTTGGCAGGTGTGCTTCCCGTCTGGGTTTGGAGAGGGCAGTGGGGGTGCGGTATAAACAGAGTCCATGGGAACTGCTGGGCAGTCTAGCGTGTGGCAGGGTCACTGGGAGTCTAGGACAGTGGGTCAAGCCGTTGGCCCTGGCATCTGTGCACTGTGGTGTCTGACAGGCTAACTAAGGTGGCTCATGACCCTGCCCTTCTCCTCCAGAGGCCTGGGCTGTTTTCATCTGTAGGAAGAACTCAGTATGCCTCATGGCTGTTCTGCCTCCTCTGTCTCATCCATAAGCCAGTTAGCTGCAAATACAGAGGAGACAGAATGGACAGGGCTGATCCCGGAAGCGGGAGGTTGCTCCTGGAAGCTGTTTTTGATGACAGTAACTATCTCCAGAGCCTCATGCTCAGTGTCTGAAGTGGTGGAAATAATGGTTTATACCCCAGGGTGCAGTGTGAAGAGATGTCAACCTTCACTAAGTGGCTTCCAGGAATGTGCCCTGCAAGGTAGGAGGAGTGCCCATTTCAAAGCACTTGCTGGGTTGGATGACAGACACGCCCCCCCCCCCCCCACCGCACTCTCAAGACCCCACTATGTCTCTGGAAGGGTGGTTAATTTCAACCCACCTAGCTCCATGAGGTAAGGCTGCCTCTGCCATCTTTCCACAGCCTGGTACAGAACTTGGCACACAGCAAGCACACCATAAACGAGGTAGTGGAGTGGAATACCATTGTGGTCTGATCTGGGATGTGGTTGTGGTTGCAAGCATACCACCAGGAGCGGCTTCTGGTAGGGCACCCTACCCACTGAGCTATCCCACTGGCCCTGTGCCCAGGTGGCTCTGAGGTGTACTCCTAGGTCACAGTCACTCACAGGCCTGTAGGGCAGGTGTGCAAAGAAGCAAGCACAGGGAAGGGCACCTGGGGAGAGTGAAGAGTAGCCAGGAGCTGCGGTCTAGCATTGGGGTGGATGTCACATGGCCTCTGCCGGGCTGCCTGCCCTGCCACCCGCTGACCTGTGATCTGGCTCCACAATAAGCTCAGTGCCCTGATCCGCGGCCATGCTAATCAGAGCTCTCTCGAGGGCTGCTGATTACACAAGCTACTGTATGTGAGGGTTCGGCACTTCTAGGTGCAGGAAAATATAGTTCATGTAAATGTGATTGCTGCTACTGTTGAAGGAGAACCTTCCAGATGGAGCAGGGCTGACGCTGGGCAGCGGTCGGGTTAGAAGCAGAGATGCGAGAGCACTGAGAAGGAACACGGGTTGGCTGGGTAGGTGACTGCTGAGTGTGGCTGCAGCCAGAGGGGGCAGAAGGTGATAGAGAAGATGCTGGAAGGGAGGTCAGCTGTGGGCCTTGGTTGTCACGGTGAGCTCTGCAGAACCCTGAGATCTGGGGAATTGCTGTGTGTGTCAAGTATGGGACTGAGCACACATGGGTGGGCTCCGGGTGGTCCAGTGCCCACCCCCTCCAGCAACTCATGTGTGGGATTGACTCAAGTGCTTGTTTGTTTCAGGGTTCAGAGACTTCAGCCTTCCATCAGCATCAGTCAGCTCCAGTTCCATCTAGCATCCCAGCATGCCAGCATCTCCCACCATCCCACAGCAAGCTTCTCGTGTAGGCTGTGGAAACCCCAGGCACACCACTTCTAGATGCACTCTGGAGCCCCACCTCCATCTATGTTGATGACTACCCAAGAGGACCTCTCTGCAAGCCCCAGCTACACGATGCCTTCCATTGTTTGGGGTCCACTTCCTCTCTATACAACACTAAGGAGGAAGGACGCTGGCTCTGCACTAAGACCTTGTAGATGGCTTTTTTGTTTCTCATCTGTGAAGCAGGGAGAGAGCCGCTACAGCTATGCCCACCTCCTAGGACTGCTGCCGCTGTGTGTCGGAGAGGAAGAAGGAGCTGAGAAATGATGAAATGCTTGCATAAGCTCAGAGCATGGCTGTTGCCAGTTCACACCAACTCACAAGTGGGTGACCTTGCTTGCTTCCCTTGCCCCAAGTCAAGCTCCTGCCAATGCTAAATACCTTGACATGACAGACTGTGGGGTGACAGACCCTACCCATCTGGAGTTCAAGTCTGTTGTGGGACTGGAAAGGGGACACTATGATGCTCAAGGACACGAAGTAAGGTGTTCCGCCATTTACAAAGCACTTCCCTCCGTTCCTGTGCCCTGTACAATCGATCTTAACAGCTTACAGATGGAAATCAGGCTTTGCTGAGTGCACGCATTGGAGTCAACTGCTTCCACATCTGCGATCTCATTTTAACCCCTTAACCAGTCTTTGGGGTAAGTATACCAAGTCTCATTCTAGGTGAAGACTGGTAAGTAGTACCTGGTGACAAAGCCGAATGAGTTTAGCATTCTTACCGGCAGGCCAGGAAAGGTGGGAAAGACCTAGAGAGAAAGTTGCTTTGGGAGCCGTTACTACCAAAGGCTGAATGTGGGCACACCCAAGGGTCATGCTGCCCTGGCCAACCCCTGAGAAGCCACCTGCCCTTATCTCTCTCTTTCTTCTCTCTCCAGCTTCCAGACACAACATGGGGGAGGCAGTTGCTGGGCAGTCTCATTTTAACCCAGCGACCAGGTTAAACGGTGATGGGACTCAACATGCCCAGTAGGGGAACGGAAGCTTGGCTTGCACTAGATCAGTGATTCTCAACCTATAGATCGTGATCCCATTGGGGGGTTGAGTGACCCTTTCACAGGGGTCACATATCAGATACCTCTCATATCTGATATCATCTATTTAATGATAATTCATATCAGTAGCAAAATTACAGTTATGAAGAAGCAATGAAAATAATTTTATGGTTGGGGTCACCACCACATGAGGAACTGTATTAAATGGCCGCAGCATTAGGACGGTTGAGGACCACTGCCTTAGATGGATGGTGGTAATGTGTAATGCGCACCACCATCTTGAGGCAGAGGCTTTTGTTGTTGTTGTTGTTGTTTTGTTTGTTTTCTGTCTCCCTGAAGCACTGTTGCTACTGATAAGAGCTTGTCACTCTAAGTAAGGAGCCAGGTGCAGACTTTGCACATGGGCTGGGAAATAACAAAGGCCTCCTGGGGGAACAGTCTCAGAGAGCAGTGAGGAGCCTGCAGCAACATGTAGATATACCGGTGAAGCCATGGGGCTGTCCTGGGGTCCCAATTGTGACCAGCTGCATGAGGGGTGCAGTGGAGATGGAGACCTCATTAGGCTGCCAGAGAATCATGGCAAGTGATCTGGCTTGGCCGTCTCAAGCCCCAGTGTTCGGAGAGGTGGTTTTACAACAGACAGGATGTCGGGATCTGGGATACAAGAGGGCAGTGTCTTATGGGTGTCTGCCTGTTTGCCTGGGATTGGTACTCCAGGGAACTACCAGAAGCAGAGTATATCCCAGGTGGCCACTGTCCCTGAAACCTTCCAAAGACCAATACATGCAGAAATGACCTAAATCTAGCTACCTGCTGGCAGCAAGGCCATTGACTTCACAGCCAGAACACAGCCTGTGTCAGATCAATCAGACCATAGGCAGCCATTAGCTCTCGAGCGTATCTGTGTTGTACCTCTCTGAGTCTAAGGGTGCTTTGTTACGTAGTGCTACTGTGATCAAAGCTGACTGATACATGCCTCTTGACTCTTTAGAACATGTGTTTTTAGACAGAAGATTTCATCACTTGAGAAGTTTCTCCTAAGAGAGCTAAGCAGTGCAGTGATCACTGTATAAAGTAGCCACATAGAACACAGCAGTGGGAAACTGTTGAGACTCAAAAACGTCATGGGAGGTGGCAAAGAGCTGAAGAAAAGAAGACACTGTGGCTGTCTAGGGATTCATCCAGTAGTCCAGAGTATCACAGGTGAGTTACCTGAGGTAGGTGGATTGACTTGCTATATCATTATCCATATTATCCATATCTTATTATCCATCCATCCATCCATCCATCCATCCATCCATCCATGGTACCCAAGAGGGGAAAGAATGTGTATAGAAAGAAATGTCCAACATCCTCCATCTTTACTAATTTTCACCCCCATTTCCTTGCTCGTTCTTGCTTGACCTCAGCTTGGATTTTCCTTGTGAGCATAGCCCAGAGCCAGTTGCCAGGCCCTTTTGTTGCCAGGTGGTTGCAGGTAAACCAGAGCTACTTGAAATAGGACTACAGTGTCTTCATTGTTACACTGACTAGATACAAGCAGGGGAAGAAGGCTGCTATAAGCTAAAGGAGGTGGGAGAAGGGGTCGAGGCCAGCGTTAAGGGTGGTAGGCATATCCTCGTTGTCTGTAACCAGGAGAATAGGACCTACTGTTAATCTGATGGTGGAGACATTTGGTCCATAGGACCTACTGTTAGTCCGATGGTGGGGAGACATTTGGTCCACAAAGAGCAAGAATGGACCGACCACACTCCTTAGCTCTGGGACTTTTCCAGAGCGCTTTGGTAATGCCAGCGCTGAAACGGATTCTGGCCTTTCCATGTCTAGCTGATGACAGACACGCCATCTTTCTTTGCTCTCGCTGGCTGGGGAGCAACTGTGTCATGTTCTTGGGCTGACCAAGGAGTGGGGCAGCTCTGTACGAGCAGAAACTGATGGTAAAGGCTTCCCAAGACATCCTTGCACTGTCTGGGTTAAAGATTGGCCAAAACACTGTATGGACACCCCACTTACTCCTCAGAACGAGGGGTAGGACCCTCAATTCTGTAACTGGGGGAAAGGAAGCTCAGAGTGCTCAGGTCTTGGCAACAGGGGCCGCCACTCCAGCTGCTCATAGCCTATCTGCCCTGGATGTGCGGGAGCTCTCTTCCAGATCTTTCTTTGGTCTTCAGTGTCTTGCATCTGTATGTGCTACCAGGAGGAAAGGGACCAGGGAAGCTTGTGTCCCAGCAAGAGTGGCAGAAAACTTTGCAGCTCACTCCCCAGACAGCTTCCTTCCCCACAGCTTCTGCAGATGTGTCTGGCAGCTCTAACCCACCAGTGGCAGCCCCCTCCACCTGGCTTCTCTCACCCACCGGTGGCAACCTCCCACACATGGCACCTTTCACCCAACAGTGGCAGCCCCCCTCCACCTGGCTTCTCTCACCCACCGGTGGCAGCCCCCTCCACCTGGCTTCTCTCACCCACCGGTGGCAACCTCCCCCACATGGCACCTTTCACCCAACAGTGGCAGCCCCCCTTCCTCCTGGCTTCTCTCACCCACCGGTGGCAACCTCCCCCACATGGCACCTTTCACCCAACAGTGGCAGCCCCCCTCCACCTGGCTTCTCTCACCCACCAGTGGCAGCCCCTTCCACCTGGCTTCTCTCACCCACCGGTGGCAGCCCCCCCAACCTGGCATCTCTCCGTGACCGGTGGCAGCCCCCCCCCCCACCTGGCAGCTCTCCCCCACCAGTGGCAGCCCCCCCACCTGGCAGGCCCCACAGACCTTTGGTTGCTTTAGCACACAGAGATTGACACAGGGGCCTTACACACTCCCCAGGGTATCTACGGTAGGTTGAATGTGGCCTAGAAGACTTGCTCAGCTAGAATTTGTGAATAAAGTCTTTCTGAAGAAAGGGTCTACACAGGTGTAATTAATAATCTTGTGATTGTCCCAGGTCAGAATGGGCCCTAAAGCCAATGACCCCGTTCTTAGAAGAAGAGGAACAGGAAGTGGTGCTGTGGAGAATGGATACAGAGACTGGAATAAAGAATCTACAGTGTAAGGATCACCAAGGGAGGCCAGGAACCACCAAAGATGGTCAAGAGCAGCTAAGGGATGCCAAGGGCCACTGAGGGATACCAGTGGCTACCAAGCACCACTAAGGAATACCAAGGGATGCTAAGGACTGCCAAGGACCATCTAGGATACCAAGGGCCACAGAGGACCTCCAAGGACTGCCAAGGGTCATTAAGAGGGAGCAAGGACCGTCAAGGACCAACAAGGGATGCCATGAACTTCAGTTAACAACATGAACTTCAAGGGATGCCATGAACTTCAGATAACAACAGCCAGGGACTGCCAAGGGATGCCAAGGACTTCAATGAACTAACAATAGCATGGATCACTTAGGACAGCCAAGGGATGTATGAATTCAATGAACTAATATCAGCTAGGGGCCACTAAGGACAGCCAGGGACAGCCAGGGGATGCCAAGCCACTAGAAGTTGGAAGAGATAATGGAGGCTCCTTTTTCTTGGGTTCATGGCGAGCGTGGTCCTGCAGACCCCTTGACTTTGTGCTTCTCACTGTCACTCCCACGCAAGAACATGCATCAGAGCACCAGGGCCACTGTCGTCATGATGGGACGGTCTGCCACCCATGTCCTCTAGGTACAGAGCTAACCCTCTTTCCATGTAAAGACTATTCATTTTAACTGTTATTTTAAGAACTGGGAATACACTGTGCAAAACTCATGACTCCAGGCCCAGAACCAGGGTCCTGGGGGCCGACTTGAGAAGGGTGTTTGTTTGTGACAATGAAGGGACTCACCTTGTTCCTGAGCCATTTCTTGCAGACAGAAGTAGATGACTCTGGCTCCCAGGCTGAACCCAACCAAGGTGACAGGTCTCCGGCCCTGAGGGGAAACAGGACACAGGTGTCTGGAGAGGTTACAGCATGTCAGTCCTTGCATGGACTGCAAACTCCCCCTCAACTCTTGCTGGTGTGTGCAATATCCCGGTTCCCGCACTGAAGTGTCAATCAGTGGTGTCAGGGTCCTTGCACATGCAGGAGTTGGCAGCTATGGAGCTGGCTTCCTCAAGAGCAGGCGGCCTCTGGCTGGGCTGGGCTAATTCCCTTTCATCTCAAGCCATCATCGGCCATGGCTCACCTTCCCAGCTAGACAGAACGAGCCAATGACAAGGACTCCCTCCCTTAGACTCATCTGCCTACGGCAAAGGACTGGGGTGATGTGGGGTCCCTCTGGGGATGGAGAGATTAGACACAAGGTGCCATGTGATGAGGAAAAAGTAGAAGGGCAGGGGAAGGAATGTAGGGTAAAAGGGACAACTGGAGCCAGCCAATCACTGAGCACCCTGACTCTGAACCCTGAGCCAGTGAAAGAAATACACCCCGGATCTGAGACCTGAGCCAGGGAAAGAAACATCTTTATCCCTGAGCCCAGGATCAAAGAAACATGCCCTGACTCTGAAACTAGTGTCAAAGAAACACACTTTGTCCCTAGAATCAGAGCCAGTGAAAGAAATGTACCCTGGTCCTAAGATTAGAGAGTCAAAAAACTAAAAAGGACCAGTGAAAGAAACACAGTTTGGCCATAAAGTCAGAGCCATCTCTGCCCCTGACCAGCTAAACTGACCAATCCCTGAGCAGGGAAAAACTAACCAATCCCTCTTCTCCCTGGGAAAACTCCACCCCTAGGAAGCACTATATAATCTTCTCTGCCTGTTCAGTTAGAGGCTACCTTTAATCCCTCCCTGGAAGAGGCAGCTACTCTTCTGAACTCCTCCTTCCCAAATAAATCTCTTTCTCAAAAGAGTCTTGGGTGACGATCTTCATTCGTCGGCACAGAATAGAACTGGCTGAGATGTTCCTTAGGGGACTGAGCTGAAAAACCTTGATGAGACGCTCCCTTAGGGGGCCTGAGCAAGGTAGAGCAGAACAGAAGAACCTTGCTAGGACTCTCCTTAAGGAGAGCTGAGCAAGGCCGAGCAGAAAAACAAAAAACAAAAAACAAAAAACAACTTTTCGCCAGAGCCAGAGAATGCTACATTTCTGCAGGGCCTTCCCCTTTAGCAAAAGAAGTAACATCTTGGTCTGTTGTGACTCTCTAGGAGAGGAGCAGGATTGCTATATTCTGTGGGGGAAACCATCCCCTACCTCACCCCAGATTCAGGTAGCCTGGCTTTCCTATAGTTAGGACCTGTCCTCCAGGGTGAAGCTGTCCTATTGCGGCTCCAGCCTCCAGAGCTGTCCTATTGCGTCTCCAAGAACAGTCTAGCTTCTGCAACTCTACAGCTTTAACACATTTTCCTACAGGGAACTTTGTTTTCCTGGATAGGAAATGACAGGATATTGACTGGGGAGCCTGGAGGAAAGGTAAGGCATGGGACACGCTAAAGAAAAAGAAATTGGGCAGCAGGGTCCAGCTCCACACAGGAGGCAAAGGAGCAGGCGCTCAAAGTTGCTGAGCGTCTTAGTGTCCTTTCTCTCTCTCTCCTGATTCTTTCTAGGCAGACAGAGAGGAATCTTCTAGAAGTCCTTTGTAGTTAAGGGTGTTCCCAGGGTGGGAGTCCTGGCTAGGAAACTGAAGACCAGGGACAGCTATGACTTCTGGGAAATGTCTTTCATTTCTATGTTCCGACCTCTGAAAGTCTGGACTGTGTACACGATGGTGGCGAATGCCCTCAAGCACAGAGAGACACCAGTGCTTAGCACAAAAGGCACATGACTGAAGGAGCCCAGGCTCCCAGAAGACAGTGAGATGATCTGAATGAGAATGGCCCCCACAGGCTCATGTATTTGAATGCTTGGTCCCCAGTTGGTGCAACTGTTTGGGAAAGATTAGGAGGTGTGGCCCTGTGGAAGGAAGTGTTTGACTGCTTTGCCCATGTAGAGTGGCACAATTAGGAGGTGTGGCCTTGTTGGAGTAGGTGTAACCTTGTTGGAAGAAGTGTGCCACAATGTGGGTGGGCTTTGAGGTCTCCTATGCTCAAGCTACCCCCAGTGTGGTTCATAGTCTCCTGTTGCTTATAGGTCGAGATGTAGAACTCTCAGCTACTCTCCCATACCATGTCTGCCTGCACGCCACCATGCTTCTCACCACTGTGATGATAACACACTAAACTTCTGAAACTGTAAGCCAGCTCCAGTTAAATGTTTTATAAGAGTTGCCTTGGTCATGGTGTCTCTTCACAGCAATAGGACTAACTAAGACAGGGACTTCGCAGATGTGACCTAGTCAAGAAGCTTAGCTGGGTGCAGTGGCTCACACTTGCGACATGCAGCTGAAGCTGGATGACTGCTACGAGTTCAAGGCCAGCCTGGGCTACACTGTGAGTTCTAGTGCAGCCTGGGCTACAGAGAGAGACACTATCTCAACCAAAACTAAACAAATAAAGAGGGGTGCAGGAGGCAGAAGGATCCAGCAATTAGAGGAACACAGGAGTCAGAGGAGTGCAGGAGCCAGGCAGAAGTGAGGAGGAGCAGAGAGGAAGCTGCCTGTGGACACACCAGACACCGCTAGCTTTGAGGATGGAGGAGGGTCAACCAACAGAGGACAGAGGCCTCTGGAAGCCCCAGAAGGCTAGGAAATGGATACTTGCTTGCAGTATCCAGAACAAAGGCAGCCTGTGGAGGCATATCAGAGGTCTGCTCTCCACACTGTGAGGAGAGTACGCTCATGTGTGAGGTGAGGATGCTAAGAGCCACCACCTTTCTTGGTTGTTGACACCCACACTGCTACATGGGAGACGATAAAGTTCCACCTTGTTTAGCCAATGCTGCTTCGGTCTTTGCCTTCCAGCCAGATCTGCCAAAGAGCTACTCTGGTTTTCTTTTTCATTTTGGGAGGAAAAGATACAGGGATTGGCTGGAGTTAGCAGTTTCCCAGGCAACATTCCCAGGTGGCAGAAACTGCGGGGTCTCTTAGTAGCTGCTCTCCCCTTTGTCCACAGTGATTGAATTTCAGCTGGCTACATGCCTTCTCAGAATAAAGACTGGGTTTCCTGGCTTTGGGGGCAGGGAAGTGTGAGCATGTGACTAGTCTCAGGGAATGGACAAGGAGAGGCGGTATGGCACCTGGTTTCTTCTTCTGCTCCTCCTTTCTCCTGCCTCCTGGAGCTCAAGTACTGTCATCCTGGGGTAGGAAGTCAAGTTATTGCTGCCATACCCAGGGCAACAATTGCGAGATCTTGACTTCCTGCTCAAGGCAAGAGGCCTCTCCCACGGCTCACGCACCATCAGATAGCCTGACATGCTCTAGGCTTCTCCAGCAAAAGTAAACTCTCACCTTGAATGTGTGCGTGTGTATATGTCTGTGCACGTGTGTATACATGTATGTTTATGTTTGTGCATGTATGTATACATGTGTGCATATATTTGTGCATGTGTGCATACATGTGTGTTTATGTTTGTGTATGTGTTTTTACATGTATGTATGTATGTATGTATGTATGTGTGTGTGTGTGTGTGTATGTGCTGGCCAGAGGTCAACACTGAATGCCATTCCTGGAGCTACCTACCTTGTTTTATGAGGCAGGGTCTCTCACAGGCGGGAGGGGGTGCTCTGATTTGGCTAGTCTTGGTGGGCAGTGAGCCCCCGGGAGCCACTTGTTTCCACCTCCCCGGTGATGGGATTAAAGGTGTGTACCACCACCACATCTGGTTTGTTTAGTGAATGTAGGTTCTGGGGGCAAGGGTTTTATCAAATCTCTCTGGCCCTGATCCAAATTTTACTTTCAAGCTATTTTTCTTAAAGATTTATTTTATTTATGTGCATATGTGTATGTATGCCATGTGGGTGCAGGGGCCCAAGGAGGCTGGAAGAAGGAGTCAGATTTCTTGGAGCTGCACTCATGGGCAGTTTTGGGTTTCCTAGGATACTGCCCTGATTTGAACTTGAGTGGCAGCAAAGACGACTTTCTCCCCCAAAGCTGCGGGGCTGCTTCCAACCGACTCACTGTTGGGGCTCCCATCAGCATACACGGCACATGCGTTGGTATACAAGCTTCCGCGGTCTGCCTCCCCGCCCACTCCACCATCACCATCCCCGGGTACCTGCTGCCGTGAGAGGAGGATGTGTGCCAGGTGCTTGCCAACCTCTGCGGACCGGTGGAGACATACCCCCCAGGGGTTGTCAATGACGTTGGCGACACTGAGGAGGGAGGCCGGCCAGGTCAGGGCAGCCACGATACCTGGGGAAGCGGGGAGCCTTGCTAAGGTAGTGTGGACAATGGATGCTCTAGTAAATGTATATGAGTCTGTATAGCCAGGAATCTGAAAGGTTTCCTCTAACTCGCAAAGGGGGAGACTTGAAACAAACATTTCTGACACACAAACTACATCTTTTATCCAAGCACACATCATTGGGAGATTCCAAAGACAGCCCCATCTATGTACCCCATTCAGTATTCTAGATCCACCATCCTACCCAGATCATGTGACTTGTGTAGGGCAAAGAGACAGCAGCCGTGCTAGCCTAAATCCCACCTCTGCTGTGTGTCTCCCACTGGAGTGGGCTAGCTTGGTCTCTTCAGGAGGTGAGACACACGGAAGAGAGTCAAGCTATTCAAGTTGCCTGAGACAAGCTGGCCTGAGTCAGGGACAGTTGGCTGAGCCACCGATCTATCAGCAGACCCAGGTGAGATGAGCCAACTCTAGCCTTGCCTCCCCTGAGCTACCAGTATAAAGCATCAGTATGCCATGGGGTCGGGAATGACCGGTTATGCAGCAATAGCCAACTGATACATTATGCAATTAACTGGCTGTTGCCTCATCTCTTGGACCCAAAAGTCACAGACTTTTCACAGAGGAAAAAGCTGAGGCAGGAGGATTGCTAGCTTAAGGTCTGCCTGGACCAAGTTAATGAAACCATGCCTAGAGATAAAACGTAAACACAAACTTGGGGGAGGGGAAGGCTATGCCCAAAATATATTTGAATTTAAAAACTGTTTTTGATTATAATAAAAAGAACCTAGCTGAAGACTGGTATTGCTGCAGTTGTTTGTCTTATCTCCAAATGTACAAGAAAACTGTGAGTTTTTTTTTCCCCTTCTCCACCCAAAATAAAACCAAGAAAAATGCAAACACAGTGCTAGAGAGGCTGATTGGTGGAATGTCTGCTTGGCACGCATGAGGCCCTAGGTTTGACCTGCAGCCTTTGTCTTTAACATGGTGCCAGGCTCCCTTGGGTCACAAGCGTCCGAGGACTTGATGCCACTGTGCCATACCACGGTTAGTCAGGGAGGGGTGCTTACCAGAGAGCACGGTGTACTTGAGAGCCTCCTGGGCCACCATGTTAGCGAGGCCGCTGAGGATGGTCTCCAGGGCGTTGCCCAGCTCCATCAGGTACTTGGCTTCCCACGCCAGGCAGTACTGCTCCTGGCTGCGGGCGAGGGTCGTCCACGGGGCGCTGAATGTGCCTGAGGAGAACACAGGTCGGTGTAGGCAGCATCCGCTAGTGGCTGTGGCAGTTGATGCGCCGCCCACTGGATCAGACAGACAGCGAGAGGAGCCTCTTGTTCCTCTCGCTCCCGAGGGTTCGCCTTGCTCTCAATCAGCTGCAGTCAGTCGGGCAGATGAGCACCCTGCTGCCCTATGAGTGTGTCCAGAGATGGCTTCCAATCCCAACTCCTGCCCTCTTTAAGATCTAGGGGACCCTGGGAACATCACCATCTGACCTTGAACCTCACTCTGCTCATCTATGAAGTGGGAAGGTGTGAGATATGTAAGAGAAGTGAATTATTCCAAAGTAAATATTCCTTCGCCTCTCCCAGAAGGCCGACATCAATCTGCCAACACGCAGGGGACTAGCATGGAGGCCCCGTGAGCTGGCAGCATCCAGACTCCAGAAACACCGGCTGGGAAATAATATGGAAGTTAGAGTTTTGGAGTAGGAAGAGGCCTTCATTTCCTCATCTAGATCATAGAAATGGGAAATGACCTTGAATGAGGACCAGGAGACCAGAGCTCACTGTGACCAGCTGCTCCATCCTCCCCTCCCTATGGTCTTCTGTCTTCAGAGCCCAGCAGGGCACCCGATCTGATCCCACTTGTTTCTGTCTGTGGCAGGGCACGCATCTGATCCGGCCTCTGGTACAGGCGTTTAAATGGCACCCCTCTTGAATCAGCTCCCTGCTTTCTTCCTCTGGCCCTTGGGGTTCCAATCCTATGTCTCTTCTATGGCTCTACTGACAGATCAAAGACAATTGTACTCTCCCAGCCCCCAAGTTCCTGTAACTTGATCTCTCTGCATCCTCTTTTGCATTCTGGAAGAGCACAGAAAACAGCTGCACGGTCCCCATTGACTTGGCTTTCTGTGGGGCATGTGGTAAGGCTGGCATTTATGAATTGCAGGTGAGGCTGAAGGATGGTGGGTAACGGTGGGTGGAGGATGGGCCATCTATGATTATTGCTAGCTGGCTGGCTGAATGGCTAGCTAGATGGGTGAATTCTGACGTGGATAATGGATGGTTGGGCGCACAAGTGGAGGGTAGAAGATGGTTTTCTTACCTCTCTGGATCTATTTTCCCCTCTGTGAAAAGAGCCTCCCACGTCCACCCCTTAGAGACACACAGGAAGAACTAGCTGTTCCAGTCTGCGTCCCTCCCCACCCTGGTCCTTACGGTAGATGCCGGACCCAAGCCAGCCAGTGATGGCAATGGTGATATGCAGCTGCCTGCCTTCTGTCAGAGGCATGAACATGAACTCCTCAATGGCCCCGACTCGCTTCTTCATCTTGTACCCTAAGGACACAGACACGATCAACTGTGATCACATATTTGTACAGCGAGCATTGTCTATGTGCTCAGCTCCTGGACAGATGCGTTGCATCTGTGAGCCCTTTAAGACAGGTACCACTAACTGTCCTGATCAGAGGACACTCGGACACTGCCCAAGGCCACCAGAGCCACAGACTCGGGAGAGTCTGAACATCGCCGTGCCCCATGTTTCCTGTTGGGACTTAAATTGTCACAGGGATGATGTCGACTGTGACTCTTGGCAGTGTTCCACATGCTAGAACGTGACTGGATCCATGGGCGCGGGCGAGTACAGAGAGCTGAGACAAGGACACGAGGAAGCTTCATGCCTCCAAGGGACGGTGCCTGGGTACTTCCGGGGTGATGGTGACAGGCTCGGCCCAACAGACTGAACTCTTTCTCAGCAGCTACTCACGGGATGCCCGCAGGAAAACTTCGTTTGTCAAACTTTGTCCTGACCCTGGCTGTGCTGAATTTAAGTTCAGCAACTTCTGAGACGTCTGTCTGCAAGTCTACCTTGGCGGGGCTCAGAAGGGGCAAAGCCACATTTCCTCATCCCCCTCAGGACGCCATCTAGGGTATCCTTCCGGCTGAGCCATGCTGGATAAGAAACCTTTCCAACTCCCTGTTCCCTTTTCACCTTACCTGTTAGGCCAGCTCCAGCTGCACCGAACAGTGAGGTCATGACAGCTATGCCAGCCACCGAGCCCAGTGCCGCTGCCCCAGCACTGCCAATGATTGTCGCAGCTCCCGCAGCAACAAGGGGGGCAGCTAGCCCCCCAGTCACACCTGCCAGGTTAGAGCTCAGTTAGGATTAATGGGTTCTTTTCCCATGAGCTGCCACTGTCTTCTGTGGAAGCTTCTATCAGTGTCTTTAAATTATTTATTTATTTTTGGAAACATACTTATACTTATATGTCAGGATGGCCTCAGACACTCTAAGCAGCCAAGAATGACCTTGAACTCCTGATCCTCTGCCTCTATCTCCAAGTGCTGGGATTACAGGCTTGCACCACCACTCTCCGGCACCTTCTATCAGCATTAATGAGTGTGTTTACTACTGAGCTGAGTGCCTGTCACGTGCTGGGGCCACCTCCCCACTGATACACAGACCATGAGCTAATCCCTATAGCAGGCCTCACCGATCACTGTCCCGCCTCCAACTGTGGCCAGGCCTATCAGGAGATAGCGTTTCCACTTCCTCCGTTTTTCTTTCTTCTTCCGGGATGCCTCTGCGGTCCTGGAGGGAAGAGGCTGGTCTATGGCTAGTTATGAGATCTTCCACCTCACCAACCCCCAAACAAAAGATCCATGGTAGGCAGGCCCTGGACCATCAGCGAAGCGACTGGGGGAAATCTCAGTGAACGGGGCAAACTACTTACCCTGCAGATCCATCCTAATGGGTGCAATTTAAATAATGAAAAGACAATAATAATAATAAACATAGAATAGCTTTCACAGAACAGATGGACCCAGAATGAGTACAGTATGTACCCCCACCTTGCCAGCAGAATCCACCTCCCCTGGGGATTTAGGAAAACCCATCTCTTCCACAGCAATCACTTGTGGGATGGGCTAGTGAAACATCTGTATGGATGATGGTGGCTTTGTGGCAACAGCTGGATTGGTCCAGACTCAAAACACAGATGCTATAAACCCAGCCAAGGGTAAGAAGGCGTCTGCAATGACAGCGGTTGGGGATTTCATAATCTAGTTTGTAGTTCTTTGAGAGAGGGTCTCAAGGCCCTGGCAGGCCGTTAGCTCTCTATGGAGCTGAGAATAACCTGGAACTTAGGGTCCTCCTGCCTCTGTTTTCCAAGTGCTGAAATCACAGGCACGCACCACCACGTCCAGTTTATGTGCTGCGGGTGTTGAGCCCCGGGTTCTGAGGATGTTAGGCGAGCACACCACCGACCGAGTGGCCATCACCAGCCCCTCTGAGAATGGTGGTCTCGAGTGCTCAGAGTCAAGACTCTCAGTTTTCCCGGCGGACCTTCGCCCTTGGCTGCTTTAGGCGACCAGAGGCAAGAAGAGTGGAGGAAGGGTGGGTGGAGAGGCCACTATGAGAGAACTCTGAACTGAAGCTGGAATTTGGACAACGGAACGTGGAGCGACCATAAATGACGAGAAACGGTTAATATTTAGTGAGTGCTTCCTCAACATCAGACTCCATACCATATTTTGCCAAGAAGTAGTTTATTGCAGTCCCACAGTCTGAATAAGAGATAACAGTGGTTATTCCAGAGGGGCTCTCTCTCTCTCTCTCTCTCTCTCTCTCTCTCTCTCTCTCTCTCTCTCTCTGTGTGTGCTAAGAGGACACCTTTTAGGATCGGTGCTCATGTAGTACACACACATCCTTAACGGTAACAGTGGCCGTTGCTACCATACAACATTGGCCTGATCCTTAGTCTTCCACAACATGAGGAAAACAGTACGTATTTTTTAAAAGTGAAATTTTTTACTACATTAATTTACCATGCGTGTGCATGTGTACGTGTAGGTTTGAGGACAACACGCGGGAGTCGGCTCTCTCCTGCCATCATGTGGATCCTAGGGAGAGCACCAGGTCATCAGCCTGGGCAGCAAGGGCCTCTGCTCACTGAACCATCGCATAGCCCAATGATCAATTGCTTTTGTGTAGCTGGGCTATGACTATTTAGCCAACAAACACACTGCACATGGACAATGCACCACCCCGTCCTCCTGGAGTCTGCATATCTGTAGGCTGAACCCCCAGCCCCCAATCCATGCTCAACCAACATGCCTAGTTCCTTCCTCACGAGCAGAACCAAGACATGGATTTGCCTCAGGCACCAAGGACCTGACGCATGTTTGGCTGCTTGCCAGCACCGGCTCACCTTAACACACTTTCCTCCTGCGAGAGCCCTGAGTGGAAAGCAGCCCCTCTTGGCTGCTCTCCTGCAGAGAACCAGGAACCAGGGATGAGAACCTTTGCCTGCCATGGGTTTCTGTGACCAGGTGGAGCATGTTCCCAGCCGGTGGATGGCGAGATGTGACCAGGAGTGAGGGGGTCTGGTGTCAGGTCTAAACTGTGACATTCTGCAGTTGCCCCTCAGTATTGGTGGGGGTTTATTACTGTAGGTGTCCCAGAGTGCACCAGAATCCAGGAGGCTCATGTCCCTTACAACTGTATACATTTGTAACGTCTACATATCCTCTTGAAGGATTTAAGGGTGTTTAGATTTCATACATGTCATACAATATAGCATATTATGTGTCATGGCATTCGTATTGTTTATATAAAATGATAAAGGAAGAAAAGTACATTCAGTAGAGATCTTATTGTTTTTTTTAAATAATTGTTTTAGGGGATGGAGAGATGGCTCAGTGGTTAAGAGCATTGCCTGCTCTTCCAAAGGTCCTGAGTTCAATTCCCGGCAACCACATGGTGGCTCACAACCATCTGTAATGAGGTGCCTTCTTCTGGTCTACAGAATATTGTATACATAATAAATAAATAAATATTAAAAAAATAATTATTTTAGGCTGGGCATGGTAGAATACATCTGAATCCCCAGAACTGAGGAAGTGGAGGCAGGAGGATCAGAAGATCAACCTTGTGCAGCCTTGGCTATTAAACTGAAGTCCAGCCTGAGCTATGTGACATCTTATAAAAAATTAAAAAAAAATCAAACAAAAGTATTTTGTGATCCATGGTCGGCTGACTTGGAGGGAATGGAAATGTCCTAGACAATGACTGCATTCCTGGGCTGCCAGCTGCCAACTGCTGGCCAGCTTTCTTCAGTCAACACGGGAGGAAATGATACTGCCATCTCCGCCAGGGTCTTCAGAAACCAGTGCGGGAGACTGACGGGTCTCCTCTGCTTGTTCTATCCTGAGACCAACAGTATTCCAGACAGGTGCTGGTCTGTCAGCCTGGAGTTCAGAACCAGGACAACGCGAACACAATCCACAGGGCATCTTCAGGGGGTGCTGAGAGCACGGAATAAGCCCTCGGGGCCGCTAGCCATGGGGATTAGGGGGGGCTATTTGTTCCGAGCGAGCAAGTGACTCTGTACAGGTTACGCCTGAATCTCTTCCGTGGGCAAACACCCTGGGGGTGGGGCGGGGAGCGTTTGAAGGCCTGCAGGAGATGACTGGCCAAGGTGACCGGTTTATTGTCACCGTTCAATATGTTTGTTGCTGTTACCGTCTGTCTCCTGGTTATCATCACTCCCTTCTACACTTTAACCCTTCATTAATGACCTTGTCACTAGTTTAAACAGGAGACCAGGAAATGCCTGGCTTCTGGTGCAGCGGAAGACCTGAGTAAGACAGTCTAGTGGCTGACAACACATAGTGGGGAACAACGGAATGGCTTGAAGTCAGCAGCATCTCCACACGACAGTCATGGACTAAGGAGCGCCTGGATGTTGAGAGATGGGGTGCGGCGGCCCAGCACTGCTGGCTTCTCCCTTCTTAGCTCTCTACCCTCTGGAGTTTTTCCTGGGCATGGGCGTGTTCAGGGCAGGTTTCTTTGGATATGAGTTCATATGTGTTCAGAAGCTTGTGCCTATTGGGTGCACGTGGAGGCCAGAGGCTGACAGCCAGTGTCCTCCTCCATTGCTTTCCACCTTAAGTTTCTGAGTCAGACTCTCTCTGTGGATCTGCAGCTCACTGATTCAGTGACAGCAGCTGGCTGGCGAGTTTCAGGGATCTGCCTGTCTCCACCCAATCCTTATCCCAAGCACTGGCTGGAGGCTCACACTGCCACATCTGGGATTTTCACACGGGTGCCGGGGGTCCTACCCAGGTCCTTACACAGGCACAGAATCTGAGACATCTCCCCGGCCCTGGGATGTTTCTTGAACAGAACCAATTATTTCAGAAAGTGAAGTGCTGACTGCTTTGCTCCAGTGACATAGCTCCCCTACCACTTATGAACACCAGAGGGACACAGAGTAGACACAGGCCAAATGGAAGCATGCAGGTGGAGTATAAGCCAGTCACCATCCAGTTAGAAACTCTTGGAATAAGAGAATAGTCGGGAAGTGTCAGAAAATGTTTATGAGCTTGAGGCCACTCTGGTCTACATGGCAAGCTCCAGGCCAGCCACAGCTATACAGTGAGGCCTGGTTCAAGTAAATAAAATAAATAAGATGTTCATAATTATTAATAATGTATTTTACTAAGAACCTAGTAAAGTTTGGAAATTAGTGCCATTGACGTGACTTGGCACTGCTGGCTTCTAGAGTGTTCCCATAGTGATATCCATTTGATAATGGTACCAGATGGTCAGCAGGCTCAGCTGAGTTGGATGGAGTAGAGTGGCAGCTAAATCAATAGGGTCCCTGAGGTCTGTGCGACTCAAATGCATGAAGCTGCATCAGAGCAGTCCTGCAGAGATTGCACACACGAGATGCTCTGACCCCCACAGTTTCCTCCATGTTATTATTTATGTGTTTGAAAAACAGCTTTTTTTTTTAGACTGGAAAAGGTGAGATTGTCTTTCTTTAATAAAAATCTTTATTATTTTATTTTGTGTGATTATCTCCATAAGTCTGTGCATCAGATGTATGCAATACCAGTGGAGACCAGAAGAGGGCAACAGGGCTGGAACGGGAGTTAAAGCCAGCCAGCAGCCGCCATGTGGGTGCTGGGAACTGAACCTGGGTTCTCTGGAAGAGCAATCAGTGCTTTTATCTTCTGACCCAACTCTATAACCACCTTTTGTTTCTTTTAAAAACAAAACAATTACTTTATGTTTTCAAGTTTTCATTAATATTTACCATGTGTATGTATGTTTGTGTATATGTTTATATATGTATATATAAGTGGAGGCCTGAGGATAACTTGAGGGAATCAGTTCTCTGCTTCTACCACGTGGGTCCCAGGGATTGGGTCCCAGGTTGTCAGGCTTGGCAGCAGGTGCCTGCACACGCTGAGCCATCTCAGTGGAAGCGCTCTCTCTGACATTCGCCTCCGTGGGTCGTTGATTTCTGCAGGTGCACCCATCTTAGGAACCGCTTTCCCTGTGCAGTGGATAGGCCCCCTTATCTGCGCCGATTATCACAGCATTTTACTCTCGCAATGATTTCAGGCGTCTGGGTGAATTTCCACATCGAGCACCCAAGGGGAGACGTCTGCTCTGAGTCACAGCTGAGATACTTTCTTCCTTCTCCTCGACGGACGCTGAAATCCTGAGAACTGTAAATCTAAATGGTGGCTTTGTCACTGCTGTGGACTTTGCCATCTGATTAGACGCAATGGCCACCCATACCACCAGACGGGCAGTCGCTGGCCACACGCACCCTCCAGACTACTGGGCATGAACTTCAGTTGGTGTTTCCCTGTCAGCCGAAGTCAGATCCCACACTGACTGCAGAAATGGCTCAAGAAGGGCAAGATATCGAGTGTAGAGTCACCAATCAAATACTCCCCCTCGCATATGCTAGGCAAAACTGCTCTGCCACTATGTTTGCTGGCCATCAGCTTAGCCCCGGGTTCCATGAGAGAGTCTGTTTGAAGGTGGGCAGTGATAGGGCAATGTTCTTGTCTGTCCTCATATGTGTGTGCATGAGTGATTTACCTGCGAACGGTGTGCAGCCCCCACCCCAGCACGCCCTAAGAGCACTTTCTAGTTAAGCTGGGAGGGAGGGAGTCTGGGATTCTGAATTGGGCCTCAAGAAAATAAGATATGAACCAGGTGTGGTGGCACACACCTTTAATCCCAGCACTAGGGAGGCAGGGGCAGGCAGATCTCACATACTGAGTTCTAGGCCAGCCTAAGCTACATAGTGAAACTTTGTCTTGGAAAAAAAAAGAAAAGAAAAGAAAGAAAGCAACACACAGGCTGATGACATGGTTGAATCAGGGTGCCATTGAACGGCTATATGACCGGAGCTGAACAAATCATCTGGCTGGTTCCCCACAAGGACTGTAAAAGTCACAGATGGGGCGGCCTCCTGGACCTGCATCGGGAAGCACTTGGCAGGAGTTAGACATTCTTGCAGGAGCTATAAAATCCAGCCTTGTATCTGCTGAGGGTCACCAAGGCCTACAGCATACCAGGGCACTGTCCCAAGCTTTTGATGTGAGGCAATTAATTTAATTCTCCTACAGCCCTCTGACATAGAACTCCCACTAACCCCACACCAAAGCTAAAAAAACCAAGGCACAGAGAGGTGAGGTCACTAAATACCCAGGGAGGCTGGGGTGGCCCTAGCATTCAGGTGAGGACCGAGCACATTGGGGTGGCATGTCACACTCTGAGTCCCACCCAGAAAGCAGCACCAGAGAGAGTCACTAAAAAGACTTAATAGGAAAAGAAATTTCTATAGAACCCTGTCCCTTAACACCAAAGTGACAAACTTGTCCTGGTGCCCAGAGAAGATTAAGAAAAAAAAACCTGCCCAAGCCCACACAGGAGCATCAATAGAGACCCTGGTCTGAAGAGCTGCTCTCCTTTGGTCTCAAATCCTAGAGAATTTCAGAGCTCTCTACAGCCCTGAAAACTCCACATTCCGATGTAATAATAACATAATTGCAACCCCATTGCTAATAACTAGACGATGAGCTATATGAACCCGTCATTATTGGCTTCCTTTCTGCTCCACAGGAAACCTGGGCAATAGGTCTTGATTGCTATCCCCATTTTGCAGGTAAGGAAACTGAGGCCCTGGGGAAGTTTGGAGCTGGGCTGTGTCGGAACTTCTGGAGTCCATGTTCTCAGACTCTTTGATAGGGACAGAGTGGGCACAGTCCTTCCTCCCACCCCAGGTAACACGCTCCTGTCTGTAACAAATCTTCAGGGACTAACTAACTAACTTGGAGGTCTCTCCCTCCCAAGGCTATGAGGCCTGACACACTTTGAACCTAGCTGAAGAATGTGGTAATTTTTCTTCTGACAATGACCTTTGGTTAAGGTTATTGGCCCAGGTCCAGCTGTTTGCTCCCTGGTATAGTTCTGAGCATCAAAACATGGATATTTTCATATTGTTTCTTTTGCGTGTATATAAATGACAGTAAGTATGCACATGTGTGTGTGTGGGGATAAGTGTGTGCATGCATGCATGTGTGTGTTTGTGTGTGTGTATGGGGTAGGTGTGCACTTATGTGTGTGTTTGTGACAAATGTCTGCATGCATGCATGTGTGTGTTTGTGTATGTATGGGGTAAGTGTGCACTTATGTGTATGTGGATAAGTGTGTGCATGCATGCATATGTGTGTGTGTGGGGTAAGTGTGTACTTATGTGTGTGTGGATAAGTGTGTGCATGCACACATGTGTGTTTGTGTGTATGGAAGTAAGTGTGTGCATGCACACATGTGTGCATATACATGCATATGTGTGTTTGTATGTGTCAATACCAGAGGTTGACATTAAGTGTCTTCCTCGATCACTCTCCATTTGATTTTTTGGGACAAGGTCTCCCACTGAACCTGGAGCTCCCCAACTAGTATCAGGGAGTCTCTTGTCTCCACCCGCCACTGCTAGGGTTACAGGTGCTCGCTGCTGTTCCCAGCTTGCTGGAGGCCTACATTTGGTTCCTTATGCTTGCATGGCAAACTCTACTGACTGAACCATCTCCTCACCCTCCCTTTAGGTTATTTCAACAAACCACCTGAGCCTGTGGGGCCGCATGCCTTCAATTCCAGTACTCAGGAGGCAGAAGTAGATGGATGGATATCCATGTATTTGAGGCTAACCTGGTCTACATAGCAAGTTTCAGAATAGACCAGGATTACACAGAGAGACCTGCCTGTCTTAAAGCAAAACAAGCCACAATCCCCCAAAACAAAACAAAAAAACTATCCTCAAACCAAAAATCTAACAACCCCTCCTTTTGTTCTTGGGGGTGCAGGCTCTGCCTCTGTCCTGGGCTTCAGATTTCTACCTCCCACTGGGTTGAGCTGGGGTAACTGAGGGATGAGAAGAAGCCTGTGCTGGGCTGCATGGGCTGCAGTGCCTAGTGCCTGGTGCAGCAGGTCAGGATCAGGAGGGCACTGGGGTTGATTTACGATACCGGATTAAATGACGCTCAGAGCTGGGAGCTGGCCAAGTCACAAGGTTGGTTTTCCTTCCCACATTCTTAGTGTGAACATGGGTGGTGGCGGCAAGGTGTGTGATGTGTGTGTGCGTGCGTGTGTGCATGCGTGCATGTTGTCAGAGGACAAGTTCTGTTTGGTACTTCTCAGATAACCATCCACTATTTCTTTTTTTTTTTTTTTTTTACTTTTGAGACAGGTCTCTCCTGTCTGGCCTGAAACTTACCAGTTTGGCTAGGCTGGCTGACCAATGAGTGCCAGGGATCCAAGTGTATACCACCATTACCAGCTTTTGCTGGTTCTGGGATCCACCTCCGGTTCAGTGCTTCTAAGGCCAGCACTTTCTGAGCTATCTCCCCACATGGTGCAGGGGTTTGTGAACGGGAGGGCTCACATCTGTCAGGCCCTTGCCATGTGCCAGCCCTGGGCTGAGCATTTTCTGACAGGGTCACACATTCCTTTCTCCAGTGACCCTGAGAGGGCACTATTCTTATAGCCACCTTATATCCAGGGATACTGTGGTGAGAGAAAGGAGGCCACCCGTCTGTGGTAAAGTAGTGGATAGTTCATGTGGGCCCGCAGACAGTGTCATAAAAACTTGAGGTGGAGTAGGGCGTCGGGACCACTGGATGGTGGTCACACATCCAGGGCCTTTAGAGAATATTTCTTCTTGTAAACATAGCCAAGCCCAGAGAGGGTGGCAAGTGACTTGCTAAGGTTACACAGCGAGTCAGGGCCACTGGGACCTCTGCTTGGGAAGGGGACCCACTGTAGTGGCATTTCATTTGTATTCTAATAAATAAAGCTTGCCTGAAGATCAGAGAGTAAAACAACCTCACTGGTCAGCCTTACAGACCAGGAAGGTAAGACACACCTTTAATCCCAGTAGCCACACAAGTTAGCCACAGAGGCCAGGCGGTGGTGGTGCACACCTTCAATCCCAGCACTAGAGTAGAATATAAAACGGGAGAAGGCCGGTCTCAGCTCTGTCTCATGCTGAGGATTTCTGGAGGCAGGATCGCCATTTCAGTCTGAGAAAGAGGTAAGAGCCAGTGGCTGGCTGCTTTGCTTTTCTGATCTTCAGGTTGAACCCCAATATCGGACTCTGAGTTTTTAATATTCATGCAACAACCCGTGATGGGCAAAAGCCCTCAAGTGGGATTTAGGCTTCTACCAGGGCCCGCTGGGCTGTCTTACTCAGACTCCTCCTCTTTGGTGTCCTTCAGGCTCTCCAGGAAGGCCTCCTCGAGTACATCAAGCTCCTCCACGGGCACCTGGAGCAGGGAAGTCACATGACAAACGAGGGCTCTAGCTCGGGCGTCGTAGTGTCCTTCAAAGGGAACAGAACACCCGAAGAATCAGTTCAGGTTTTAATCCAGAGATGCCAGCTGTGGTGCAAACAGCAAAACCCAAACCTGGAGACAAAAAATAAAAGCCCCAGGGAAGCCAGCCTCAGGGGCGGTTCCGCCCCCTGACCCAAGCACACCAGGACACACGTGCCTGTGTGCTTATAATGTAAGCCATGGCATATGCGTGGAGGTCAGAGGACAACTTGCAGGGGTCAGTTCTTCTCTTCCACTATGTGGGTCCCAGGGATCGAACTCGGGTTATTGGGCTTGTCAGCTCTTTTAACCTGGAGCCATCTCACTGGCCCAGATAGCACAAGTTGATGTTTTTATAGGACCGGGGACACAGATTCCAAATAGAGGTAATAGCTGGATGGTTTCTCTCAGGGAGTCAGGGAGGATTTGTTCTTAGCCTTTCTGAGATCTTGTAATGCTCTCTCTCTCTCTCTCTCTCTCTCTCTCTCTTTCTCTCTCTGTGTGTGTGTATCGTGTATGTGTGTGTGTATGCTGTATGTGTGTGCGTGCATGCATGTATAAGGGAGGGAGAAAGAGAAATGCATATGTGTTCGTGTATTTGTGTAGAAGTCAGAGGTCAACAGGTTTTCCCTCCACCTCTCTTCACCTTATCTTTTGAGACAGGGTATCTCACTGAACCTGGAGCTTGCCGGTTTGGCTAGTCTGACCATCAGGTCCCAGGGATGCTCCTGCTTCTGCCTCCCCAGTGCCGGGATTACAAGCATGTGTCCCTGGACGTGGCTTTTTTGTGAATGCTGGGAACTGAACTTAAGGCAAGCACTTTAGAGACCGAGCCATTTTGCAGCCACCAAATTCTCATACGTAGCCCACTCCTGTCTTCATATAAGGCTTTGCTATGTATCCCAAAGGCTGACCTTGAGCTCACTAAGTAGCCCAAGCTAGCTTTGAATTTTCAATCCTTCATTCTGCGACAGTACCCAACCCCTTTCCCAGTTTTTAGAAGTCTTGGCTCTTGCTCATATTACTCCAACCTCTACTTCTTGTCTCCTCTCTCTCCTCCAGGGACCCTGGGGCTCCATCACGCCACTATCGCCATCCAGAACCATCTCCCCATCTCAAGATGCTTCATCTGGAGGCAATTCCAAAGTCATGTAGGGTAGCAAACAGTCTGAGGTTCCAGAGCTGAGGAGGACACCTCTGAGGGCCCAGATTCTACTGAGCTTTGAAGCTTTCTTTTCCTCAAGCTAAGCCTCGGCTGCCATCTTTGTCTGGACCCTCTCCAGACCACACCTGTGCTGGGGTCTATGGTCCTGCATATAGCTTCTCTCCTGGCATTCCTCTGTGACAGGCTTGCCTGTGCCAGGCTAGATGACACTCTGACTCATCCAAATGTCCTACTGCAGCATCTGCCTTTAGTGAGGTGCAACATAAGAGCTTAACATCAGATGTTTCCCCCAGAGAGTCACAGGACTTGGCATTCAGCCGCTCCACAGTCTCGGGGGCCCTGTGGAGACACGAATAGTCAGACGCGCAGTTTTGAGTTCCTGCTGCCCATCTGTGATGTCTGAGGAACATAGCAGGGATAAGATTCTTGGCTGGGGAGACAGTTCAGCGGCAGAGCTGATCTAACATGCACTGGGCTCCATTCTTAGCAACACACACACACGCTGGTCAGGGCAGGGATGGGGTCCTCAGAGTCCTCAGACATACATACTATAATGGGAATTGCCTACGTGCCCAGGGACAGACAAGTGTGTCGCGTCTTGGGGGTCACTGGGTTCACACAGACAAAGGCACTCCTTTTTCTTTGAAGGGAAACTTGTGACACCCAGAGATAATCAGGCTGTGGAGAAGGCTTGGCTGGGGTGATTAATGGGTGGCGATTGTAATTAGCCGGTAATGCATGCTCCATCGGTCAAGGCTGCGGTGATTCAGGCTGCCACGTGCACGGGGAGTTAATAAGCAGGGTGGTAATATCAGGCACTAGGTCCCTTCCCGGGAAGGGGAAGCATCTGGAAAGAGTCATTTCAAAGACTGGGGGCTGGGCTGCGCGCCTGGGAGCAGAGCAGTTTGAGGGAGGGATATGGGTGGTTCCTGGACTATGTCAGGCAGTTTGGAACAGGTCTCCTACCAGCTTACCAGGTGGTCAGCTAACTTGTAAGCTGTCATTGATGCATGCCTGCAGACCTGAAGAGGGCATCAGATTGTGAGCTGCCATGTAGGTGCTGGGAACTGAACTCAGGACCTCTGGAAGAGCAGCCCATGCCATCCATCCGTTTTGGCCCAAGACCCTGGGCATCGGTCTGGTGCAGTGGCTCTCAACGTGTGGATCGAGGACCCCTTTGGGAGTTGAACAACCCTTTCACAAGGGTCACATATCAGATACCCTATGCATCTGATATTTCCATATGACAATTTATAACAGTAGCAATTACAATTAAGAAGTAGCAGTGAGGGGGCTGGAGAGAAGGGTCAGTGGTTAAGAGCCAACCCTGCGTGAGATTTTTTTTTTTTTTTTTCTGGAGCTCAGAGTCTTTCCTTCCCAGGGGACATGGTGGGGGGCACTGGGCACAGAACATAACTGGCTAAGCCCCTCCCCCAAGCCTTTATTATAAGCCAGCTCTGACAATACTTAGAACATTCCACCTGAGGTTTATGTATAGCTCAGTTCCTTCTCAGGGGTCACCTCCTCTGGGAAGCCCTGTGAATGCCACGCCACGGCCTCTGTTGCCTCAGCAACAGCAGTTCCTACTGACTACCATTTAGATGGGCAGTTTTGGAGCTAGGGATGCAGCTCAGTTGACAGAGTGCTTCCCTAACATGCATGAAGTCTTGTCTCCCACCCTCAGCGGTACATAAACCAGGCCTGGTGGTGCATGCCTGTAATCCCAGCGCTTGGGAGGTGGAGGCAGGAGGATCATCTTGGGACCTGTTTCAAGCAAATAAAAATAAATATGTTGGTAGTTTTGATTGCCTACTTTTTTTTCCTGTCTGTCTCCTGTTGCGAGATATTTGATTACACTGTGTGAAGCTATGTTACTATAATTGGTTTACTGAAAAGCTGAAGAGCCAAAAGCTAGGCAGGATTTCCAGGCATGGAGGATGCTGGGAAGAAGGCAGAGACACCAGGGATGAAGAGTAAGCAGCGTGGACATTACAAAGTAAAGGTAACTGAGCCATGTAAAAGAACATAGATTAAAGGATACAGCTTAATTTAAGTTATAAGAGTTAGTTAAAAATAAGCCTAAGCTATTGGCCGAGCTTTCGTAATTAATAAGTCTCTGTGTTGTGGTTTGGGAGCTGGCTAGAGGGACAGAGAAACCCTAGTGCTGTTGGATGTCTTTCTGTACACCGTGAATATGTGTTGCTCTCATTGGTTGCTAAACAAAGAGGCTTTGGCCTATGGCAAGGCAGGATAGAGTCAGGCAGGAAATCTAAGCAGACATAAGGTAGAGTCTGGGAGATGCCATCCAACCGCCCTAGGAACAATATGCCAGCAGACAGTAATGCTCTCCATTGCCCATTCTGGGCCACATTCTGAGCTATACTTCTGTTCTACCCTGCTTTCACAAACCTTCATTTCCCAAGGAGGCAGGCTTAGCTACTCATACCATTGTTCAGAGGAAACAGCACTGGTTGGGTCACTGGTCACTTGCCCAGGACCACTAGTTCCTTGGTAGAGGAACTTGACCCCAACTGTGGTGTGTGTGTGTGTGTGTCTGGGTGTGTGTGTGTGTGTGTCTGGGTGTACATGAGCACGAGGATGGAACCCAGGGTCTTGTGCATGCTACCTCTGCCTTTGCTGAGAAGTAACCGGAGGCTCTTGAGTCTGGCCAGCACTAGAGGCACACAGTACACAACCAAAAGCACCCAGAATCGCTGTTTTGTTTTGTTTAAAGGCAAAGACGTACTGTAACCCGGGCTGGTCTCAGATCCTCAGTCCTCTGGACACTGCATCCCGAGTGCTGGATTACAGGCACACCCCACCTGACTGTCCCGAGTGTTACTCTTTGTGTTGACATGCTCATCCTGTCACCCGTAAGATGGTTCTGCACGGTGGAGAACAAGGCGCAACAGTGTCCACCCTCAGGCCTGGAGGCAGCATGGGAAGGGATGGATTGTGGGTGATGCTTCAAGGTTAGAATCCCACTACTTGGCTTCAAGCAATGTGGTCTCAGACAGGTTATCTTAGCCCCTGTGCCATACTTTCCTCTTTTGTAAGATGGAGCCAGCCATTGCACCCGTCCTGGGGGAACTGTGTGGCTCCCACCAGAGTGATTGGAAAGGAGGCTCTTAGCTGGGAGTTTGGCACCCAGCAGGCGCAGGGCTTATTTGCTGAATAGGGGAAGCAGGATGTTGCAAAATTAATCATCAATTGCCCCAAACTCAAGGACACGGCCAGGGACCTTAGCAACTTGGTCACAGGAGGGACATTTCTGTCAGGCCAGCGTCATTTCACAAAGCCCTGTTCATTCGGGGACAGGGATGCAATCCCTCCAGAAAGACTTCTCACAGAAAGCAGAGTCAGCTGTGAGGCGCACACGGCTGTGGCTCACGTGTGTGCACGTGCAGGGAACCTGGCTTTCTGTTGACCCACGACAGGCACAAAGAGAGCAGAGGGCAAAACTCAGGGTTCAGTTGCCCTGGCTCTGATTTCAGAGTTCACACCGAGCTTCGTGCTGCCTTAAAAGAAATTCTGAAATGGAACCCTGGGTGACTTGCTTAACCTCTGGGGCCTTGATTCCTCCCTGAAAGCAGGGGCAATGATATGGGTTTCCAGTAGCTGATGTGAGGTTACACACTATGCAATAACTCACAATCAATACAAAGGGCCCAAAGAGCAACTTCAATGACTTGTAAGGGTTACCGAGTGCAAATAAACAGGTCGCAACCGTGATAGCAACGTTTTGATTTTGCACCGACATTTGTGTGTGGGTGGATGCACATCCACATATTAAGGGCAGAGGTAGGCGTCGGCTGTCTTCCTCGGCTGTCCTCTCATGGGACCTAAAGCTCGCTGATTCAGCTATGCAGGCCGGCTGGCCAGTGAGCAACAGTGATCTATCTGCCTGTCTCCATATCCTCAATGCCCATGCTTGGCTTTTACACGGTGCCAGGGATCCGACCTCGGATCCTCACGCTGTGTAGCAAGCATTTTACCGACTGAGCCGTCTCCCCATTCTCAC
This sequence comes from Myodes glareolus, assembly GCF_982192425.1. Taxonomy (NCBI): domain Eukaryota; kingdom Metazoa; phylum Chordata; class Mammalia; order Rodentia; family Cricetidae; genus Myodes; species Myodes glareolus. The sequence continues at coordinate 15,869,329 of NC_142031.1, forward strand.
ACACCATTGATTGTCACAACATGAGATAGGCTACTGAAATCTAATGGATAGAGGCCAGGGAGGCCGCTTGACGTCCTACAGTGAGCAGGATGCCATGCCACACAGGATCCTCTGCTCCAAACATCCACAGAACCCGCAGGATGAGAGCTGCCAACTCTAGTACTACATGACTAACTTTTACAGTTGTGTGGGCAAACAGCCGTGTCCCCGGGGTGCCACAGCATAAAGAACATGATCGCAGCCCACCCAGTAGCCAATATGGCATTACTCTGTAACAATCATCCCCAGACTGTCAGTAAAGGTCAATTTTCCAGCAACTTTTTAGAAATGTGGATTCCATGATTATTCATTCTGCCCCACACAGGGAGAAATCCAGCCTCCCTGCTGGGCAACCCCAGCCAGTCTCTGGAGAACAATGTTCAGAGAACTGACAGCTCCGATCTAGGCTTGTTCTCTGAAGACTATTCTTCTATCCCATCCCTCTTTTCTTTTTCTCTCATCTGTCCATCCATCCACTCATCCACCCCCCACCTATTCTTCCTTCTATCCATCCATCATCCACCCATCCTCCATCCTTAGTAAGGGTGTTTGGTAAATGGTGGGTTTTCTCAATACGAACACAAGAGGCAGTACTAGCTGAGACTTTGCGTTCAAAGAGGATGCCCCTAGGAGAGAAGGTAGCCATTCTGAACCCACATATAAAGATTCTGTAAGTGTCAGCTCCTGGGTTGCTCACACAGTGGTCTATATCAGGGTCCACATGTACTCAATTCACAATGGTTCGTGGTTTGCTGATGGAGTGAGGAGGAGGGGGAGGACTCACATGGCTCTCCGGTGAGAAAGGCAAGTAGGACAGGTTAAGGAGCAAGGCCAAGGCAGGTTCAACCCAGTGGAGAGGGGATGGGAAAAGCGCTGGTCCAGGAAGCCTGGTTTTGATTCCTAGTCTACCACTTACTGTGTTTCCCGAGAAGGTCCCCCTTCCTTTCTTGGTTTTGGTCTTTCCTGTCAAAATGCGATCATCCAAATTAGCCTTGACGGGTGAGTCTCAGGTCTGCAAACTGAAGCAAGTGTCCAGAGTGCTTCATTGGGGGCCGGAGAGTCAGGCAGCTGCGTGACCCCTTAGATCCATGCTCGGTCCAGAGCAGTGGCTCAGCACACAGTGGCTTTGTCGTCATTGAGACTGTACTCTCAGGTCTGGCTTGACTATAGCCATCAGAAGCAAGCGTTGGAAACTTAACCCCAATGCAAGTGTTAAGAGGTGAAATCTTTAAGAAAAGACTAAGTTGGGAGGGATTATTAAGCTGGCATTGCCAGAGCAGGTCCCGACCCATCCTGCTTTCTCTCATTCCCGCTCTCCCTTGTTCTTCCATTTTCTGCCATGGGACACTTCAACATGAAGGCTCTTGCCAGGTGCAGGTCCCTTGATATCAGACCCGGCTTCTAGAACTGTAAGAAATTCATCTTTGTTCCCTGCGAGTTACTCAGTCTCAGGCATTCTGTCACAGCTCAACACAGTTTAAAGACCCAGAGTTAGAAGTTTGCTCACTGATAAGATGCTTGCTATACAACTGTGACACCCTAAGGCTCTGATTCCCTGAGCCCAAGTAAAGCAGGACACTATGGTGAGATGTGAGGGGAAGATGGGAATCTCCACAAGCTCATGGGCCAGCTAGCCTGGTGGATGCCATAGGAAGCAACGAAGAGTCTGTCTCAAACAAGGTGAAAGGTGAGGCCTGACCCACGAGGTTGACCTCTGACCTCCACACATGCACTACAATACGTGCATTCCCACAGCATGCCCTCGCCCTCCAACTGATAACATAAAGGACCAAAAATATTCTCTGGGCCAGAGGCTGGAGGAGTCTACTGGGAACCAGCAGTTACTGATGGCACTGTGGGTCTTCTGGGCCCAGACTAGGCATTTCGGGCAAAGTTCTGCGGGCTGCTGGTGCTGATGCTGGCACTGGTGTTGGGGGTGGGGGTCTGTGGACCATAGTGGGAACAGCAGGCTTAGAGATCTTTTCTAACAACCTAGAATTTTTATTGTCCTCATAAGCAGCAGCCTCCATGAAGGGTGACCTCCAAGCTCTGCCATCCGGTTGGGCAGTGACTGCACCACACAAACCCTCCTTAGCAACCAAGCAAGAGAAGGCAGTTTCCACAGTTCACGTGTGACCGGAGGAGGCCTCGGCTCCCTGCTCTTCAAGGGTCTCCAAACAAAACCTTGCAAACTCAGCATCTCCAAGAGACCCTGGTTCCAGGTATCAGACACCCAGAGTCCCAGAGCTGAGGCAGCACTCTGGGACCCTCTCTTCTCCATGGCCACATCTGTCTGCCTGCCAGCGGCCTTCTCCAAGCTCTCTCTGCTGCTTGGCTGAGCCTGTGGGCCTCATACCTGCCCAGCTCCCCAGCCTGGTCACCTAGGCCCTTGATGGCCCTGAGCCCACCCGCATCTGTCACCTCACTGTCTGCCAGTCCTGGGACTCTTTGCCCATTCCTGCCCTTGAGCTGTTGTGCTTCCTACCCCTCCTCTGAGTTTTCCAGGTGGCTTTGCGAGCAGGGTTTCACACAGCCTAGGCTGGCACTAACCTCAGATCCTCACTAGTCTACCTCTCACCTTTTGTGAATAAGAGCATGTGCCATCACGCCCGGCATTAATCACTTTGCTGGGAAGTTCCTCATTAATTTGTCCCCCCTTTCCTACTGGCTAACAGAATAAGCACCCAAGGTTTGGGGACTAAAAACTCAGATTAGGGAATAGGCAATATCCATGAGTTGGCGGAAGATGGCGGACAGCAGCCATGGGGACAGCAGGTGCCTGAGAGGCAGCCATGGCTGCTTAGCGGTTGAACAGTGTGTCATTAAGATGTACCTGAGATGGAAAGTGTTTTATGTCAGAAAAAAAAATGCTTCTTCAGATATCAAGATAAAGCCCTCGAGATGAGGTTGTCCTGTCGAGCTGTTGTCCTTCCAAGACAACAGAGGTGAGGCACACAGAAGGGAGATAGTGGGAAGGCAAAGTCCTTGGGAAGGCCAGGTAGGGTTCGGGACCCAGGCCAAGGTGCTCTGAGGGCAAAGAGAAACTGAGAGAGACACGAAGGATCCCACTAGAGCCTCCAGAGGGAGCGCCACCCAGATGTCTGTGGTTCAGAGATGCCTGGCCTCTCAGAGGGTACAGAGAAGTCAGGAGGCCAGCAACACTGTCATGGGAAACCAATACAGGCAGAATCTGGGCTTGCTGCTCACCCAGTAACTCTGGAAGAGAAAATGGTTGAACGTGAGTGAACCGCCTTCCTCCACAAAGAGGGCGGCAGATCTATCTCCTGAACTTACTGACAGGAGTTTGCTAAGTGCCTGGCGCTGAGCTTGACCTACTGGAAGCTTCTGAGCAGCGAGGAAGTTGTTACCAAGAGACACATAAGGAAGTGCAAAGTTACTTTTGTTGTCCACACTGAGAGGCCCAAATGTTTTCCCATGTGAGGTAGCTAACTTCTTTGTCAGTCCAACTGGATTTGGTATACCGTGAGACTGTCTCCGACAAACTTTAACTGGGGAGGGAAGACCAGCCCAGTGAGCATCCACCTTTCCCTGCTTCCTGACTGCAGCTGTCATGTGACCTTGCCTCGTGCTCCTCCCACTATGGCCAGAAAAGTTTTTGCTGTCATGCCACCCACTCCATGATGGACTGCACCCTGAAACTATAAGCCAAAATAGTTAGGTCTCAAACCTGGAACCAATGGCTGGGGTGCCTATTTGATATATCAAAGTGTACCTGGCCACCAGGTTCCCCACTATCCCTCGGTCCCTGTCTGTTATGGGTATGGCTGCCTTTTTCCCAGAAGTCCTTTCCCATATAATCCAGCCATTTTGGTTGTCTGGCCCTTTTGTCTACCCTATACTCTCCTTGTTCTCCCCTCCCCTCTCCTCCTCACCCTCTGGGTGGCCCAGCTCAGGATCATGTTCACTCTGACTCTCCCAGATGCCTTTGCCTCTGCTCTCTTTTGTCTACAATAAACTGCCTCCCCCACCACACCTAGGAGCAGTCCTGTCCTTCCTGGTTTCCTGGTCTTTTTTTTTTTTCATTCAAAAATAAACCCTTCATTCCTTGAGCTGGTGGGTTTCTAAGAACGTCTTTATGTGGGTGGCAGTTTTGACTGCATGCGTGTCTGTGTACCATATGTGTGCAGTGCCCAAGGAGGTCAGAGATGTGCTGGATTACCTGGGACTGGCATTCTAAGTGGTTGTAAGTACCACATGGGTACTGAGAACTGAACCCAGAGCGTCTGGAAGAGCAGCTGGCACTCAACCACTAAGCCATCGCTCCAGCTCCAATACTCTATTTTTTAAACTAAACACAGGAAAAGCAGTCCCCCACAGCCATAAATTATGCAGTTGAGTTTCCCACGGGGTGGGGGAGACCCCAGGGGTCCAAACACCTGCACTGCAATAGGTGAGCCTCACCCTGGGAAATCCCTTTTTTTCAGTGTCTCTCCCGCCAGGAGGGTACCCTTAGGTTGTTTTTGTTCAGGTTCTTTGCCATAGCAATAAGAAGAGTACAATGGATGGGAGAAATACATATCGATAAGGAAGACCAACCCTGTACCTCACAATATGGCTCATAGGCCTTTGGATGGCTTTCCAGGACCAGGAGAATCTGAACTGCAGGCTACAGAACTCTAGAAGGCCATAAGCCGGGTGTAATGGGCCATTCTGGAGAGTCTGAAGATCTCATCTTCGGAAGGCTCCAACTTGGGAAAATAGACATTTATTTGAAAAAACAAAAAAAGCCCAAACTGAATGTTAAGAGGCTTTCTCAGCTTGACCGCAATTTCCTAGAAGAGGCTTTCTGGGTTCAGGCACTAGGTTTACGGAGGGGCCAACAGCTGTTTAGCAGCTGGGTAGCTTCAGGTCAACAACACAAGTTAAAGTCATCTGAGAGGAGGGAACCTCATGAAGGAATTGCCTCCATAATATCGAGCTGTAGGGCATTTTCTTAGTGATTGGTGGGTGATTCCACCTCTGGGCTGGTGGTCCTGGTTTCTACAAGAAAGCAGGGTGAGCAAGCCAGCTCCTCTCCATGGCCTCTGTACCAGCTCCTGCCCCCAGGTTCCTGGCCTGTGTGAGCATCTGTCCTGACTCCCTCAGTGATGAGTTACAATGTGGAAGTGTAAGTAAAATAAACCCACTCCTCCCCAGTTGGATCATGGTGCCTCATCATAGCCATAGAAACCCACCAGTAGGTGTGTGCACAGTGCATGAGGCTCATGGAAGCTTGCACTGAAGCTCCAGAAAGCTGTGCACTCTAATTGTGGCAATCAGATCCCCTAGGAGGACGTTCTGAGAGACCATTGGATGGAGCTGTGCGGTGAAGCCTAAAATCCAACAGAGACCCCAAAAAGGGTGGAGAAAACCAAGACCACGGGACGTATGCCAAGGAAAGCTAGAATACACAGTGAAGTGTGCCCAGAAGAGATCTCTGTGCTGCAAGTGGCAGGAACGGGAGAGGTAAGGCTACTGAAGCTCGCTAGAGCACAGGAGTTACCTGAGGAGCGACCACCAAGAGTTCTGGGATGTCAGATATGGGGTGGCCGGATATGTTCTTTGTCCTCTGGGCTTTGGTCCTGATTGGGCCCATGTTATTCTTTCTCTGCCCCCATTCCTTCCTTGGAATGGGAACAATTACTCTGTGCCTTTGTAAATTGGGAGTATATAACTTTTTATTTTCTTTCTGAGACAGAGATACTATGTATCCCTAGCTGTCCTGGAACTCACTCCATGGACCAGGCTGGACTTGAACTCAGAGATCCACTTGCCTCTGCTGGGATTAAAGGTGTCACCACCACCATAACTTACTTTGGTTTTTTATAGAGATTTATAGCTAAAATCACCTTGAACATCAGAAAGGGCTCTGGGCTTTTGAGTGCTGTCATAACTGATAAAATGAACTAAATACATGGTGTGTTATGAGACAGCCACAGATGTTGACGCCACGAGTAGAATGTTATCACTAAAAATTACGTGTTAGGTTATCACATTGAGGAGGGGTGGCATTGGGAGGATTACTCTTCACTAAATAACCTCCAAGCATGTCTGTGAGGGTGTTTCCAGCAGGTTTAACAGAGGAAAGACGGTCACCCTGAGTGGGTAGCACATGGGCTGACTTCCCTGACTGTGGATGGAATGAAAGCTGCTACCCCGGTCTCCTGCTCCCATGTCTTCCCCACTGTGATGGGCTGTGCCCTCAGACTGTGAGCCAAATCAATCTACCATGTGTCATCTGTAAGCTGTCTTTGTCAGACGTTCTGTCTCCAGGGCAGCTGAGGGCTGAGTGGAAGGAGGTAAGGGCAAAGCCAGTGGGAGAACCAAGGACAGTAAGTCATGGTGCCCAGCCTGGAGAGTGTGCAAAAGGGTGAGGGGAGGGTTGTGTGCAAGGACTCCAAGGTGCAAAGAGCATTGGACACCCAGGGAGCTACGAGGAGCCACAGCTGGTACAGGCCACCCTTGGGGCTGGGACTTGACTATATTGAATGAGGAGTCACGAGAGAGAATGAGAAGTCCACCGGGGCTTCAGGGTCACATAGAATGTGCTGGAAGCCCTTGATGGGTATGAGGCAGGGAGACAAGGGTAGCCAGGCAGTCCTCTGGAAACATCATTGAGATGTAAGTGGAGAGGGTGGCAGGAGGAGACCCCAGCTGTCACCTAGGTGGCCCCAAGATGCTGAGAGGTGAGGAAGGGACAGACTTGAGGGTTATGAGGTAGAAATGAAATAAGCCCCATCAATATCACACGGTGCTTATCAATGACATACTCGGGGGAACACAGGTGCCACCCTGCACCCACCTCACAAAGGCAGGAAATCCACTTACCGTCCTTGAGTGAGAAGCTCAGAAGGTCCTGTGGGAAAAGAAGACAGTTATCAGTCAAGTGTGGACAGCCCACCACCCAGTTCAATATCCATTGTCCTATATTACAGTGAGGATCACAGCTGATGTTGAATTTTCATGGCAGAAACCATCACTATGCGTTTAACGCTGAGTCCTTAAAATAAGATCTCACCTTTACAGACGTTGAGACATTTAATTCTCAAACAACCTTCTAGGGCAGGCGACACAGGCTGAGTGTGCCCCATGGTCAAAGTACATACAACCAGAAGTGCTTTCAAGACTTCTAGTTGGGAGGGGGAGGCTGGAATTTTTTTTTAAGGTTTTTAAAATTTTATTTTACGTGCATGGGTGTTTGATAGTGGTTGTGTGTTTCCCTTTTTTGGGGTTTGCTAGTGGGAAGTTATCTGTTTTCTGTATTTTCTGGGTACAGTTAGCTTCCTTGGGTTGGGGTTTTCCTTCTAGTGGTAAGCATGTCTGTGTACCACATGTGTGCAGCACCCACGGGGCTCAGAAGAGGGCGTCAGGGCTCTCTCTCAGTCAGAGCTGGAGTTGTAGATGGTTGAGAGCTGCCACTTGGGAGCCAGCCCACCTGAGTGATTGCTGAGGGGTCTCCTTTCAGGATGGGGTCCTGCAGTAGAGTCTGAGCAAAGATGTTGGCTCCTTCACCTCCCAGGCCGCTGGCGAAGGCAGTCATGGTTGGGAGGACGACTTCGGACAAGCGCAGCCATTTCACCAGGTCCTTCACAAATTCTGTGCAGAAGGAGCTATAAAGAGATGTAGTTAGAGCTCAGCCCTCTGGGAAACATGGCCTGGAGAGGCCCATGGTGGATGGATGGGGCCACATAAGTCAGCCTGTGACTAGGGTCCAGAAATGCAGAGATGGTCCAGACAGAATCTCAGGCGATGCCGCCCCTACCTTCAGTTGCCACCAAGACTTTATCCCAAGAGGCACACGGACCACAGTGATGAAGGCAGTCAGCTGCCGCCACCTATGTGACCTGGGCCTGAACCATGCTGGGAAATAAAGAATCAAGGGACAGAAGTCACCCCAGAGGGGTGTGATGTATGAGGGCAGAGGAAGGGACCAAGTCCTAAGCAATGCCAGGTCTACCTGCGGAGCTGAACACCCTGGGAAGCCAGGAGATATTCCTGGATGTCACTGCGGACTCATTTCTGGAAAGACGGCCACTCTAAAGGTGAAGGGCTCACACCAGCAGGTGCACTGCCACAGGACATGCTAGGGGACAATGGGGCCACTGTGGAGTGTTGGAAGCTCTCCGATCTGAGATAGAAGCACATTGTGTTTTCTCGGGGACCATGGCAGATTCCACACCAGACATCTGATGCAGGCTGCCCTCTGGGCAGGGCTGAGGTTTTGGCAGGGTTGGTAGGGCATGGAGACAGAATTCATTAGGAAGTAAAGGAAGGAGAAAAGGTGGAAGTGTTGATCCCTCATTTAAACTCTAAAGTGGAGTTACAGCCTGCATACACTGCCCTGGGCCTCAGGCCTGGGTTCTGCTTCTGCAGGGAAACTAGCAAGACCATGGTGGACTCCTAGAGATATTTAGAAGTTCCTGGTGGTGAAGGAACCTAAGGAGCCCCCCTCCTTATGCCTACCATACAGCCCACCCATCCCATTCCTTACCGCTGCTATGAGCAGAGAGACCGCAAAGGCTAGTGCTATTGGGGGTGGGGGTGGGATCCAGATCCTGGCTTCACTGCCACCAGAATCTGGTCTGAGGTAGAGATTACTGTCCACCCCCACTGGGGACCAGCACCTATAGAAGGGAAGAAGGGGGCAGAGCCAGGAGGGCAGCATGCTGTCATTGTGGGCAACACCTGAGTTGACAACACTATTGACTTGAGGGGAAGTTCTGAAGATGATGGGGATCCCCCCAGTGGTTTCAAGGGGGGGGGTATCTTGGGGAGTCAGACAACATCTTGGGAATGTGATCCCAGATAGCTGGGGCAGGTCCCAAAGGTAATAGACACCTCAGGGTTGTGCTAATAGCCCCTCCTTCATTCCTATGAGGAGAACAGAGGGCCACAGCAACTTGGGAAGGTAGTTTGTCCTCTGTCTGTGCCTCAGAATCCTTAACTCTTAACTGTAAACCGGGTTCAAGAGGCCACCTTCACAAGGCAGAACACAGCAAGCAGAAAACGCATGAGCAATGCTAGTCAGCATTGTAACTGATAGACAGGTGAGCCAAGGAGGCAACAGAGAAAAGGGTGAGAGTTAGGCCATGATGTGAGGCCTTTCTGGGAAATCCTCAGAGTCCCCACTTAACCTTTTGTATTTTCTAAGACTGTAAAGTGTGGGTGACATCGGGACCCACCCCAGGAATTAACTAGGAAGATAAAATGACAGGGGCAGTGTGTGACATCTGCACACCTGCAGTAAATGTTATCTCCAGTGACGGTCTCCTGATAGATAATGCACTTCCCCTTGGGTCATCCCGGGAGGGACGGGTGGCGGGTGTGGACAGGATGTCTCCAGGAATGAGTAAGTGGCTGAACAGAGCAGTCAATGTAGTAGAGGAATGGCTAAGGGCCAAGGGAGTAGCCTAGCTTGCCGCCTGCCAAGAAAGGCTGGGGCCCAGAGAACTATCTTGTCACAAGAGCACAAGTTTAAAGAGCAGAGCCACTGGCCTGGCCCCAGGTGTGTGATCCTGGGATCAGTTACTCCATCTCTCTATGCCTCAGTTTTAATACATAAAATAGTTGTGATGATGAGAAAATCTAGTTCACAGGGTCGCTGGAAAGGTCAACAGAGTTGGTATCTGCCCATGGCACATGTGGGGCACTACCGACCGCCATAGTTCTGCAATGGGTGCTCTAGTTCCGCTGCCATCGCTGTGATAAAATATCCCAACGAAAAGCAGCTTCGGGAGGAGAAGGTTTATCTGGCTTGTGATTCCAGGTTACAGTTCATCATGGCAGGAAAGTCAAGACAGGAACTTAAAACATGGTATATATGGTCATAAGCAGAGATGGACCACGCCCATGGATCCTTCTTATTCGCTGCTCTCAGCTAGCTCTCTCCTCTCACATTATTCAGGGCCCCCTGCAGAGGGAATGGTGCTGCCCACAGTGAACTGGCCTCTTCCTACATCAATGAACAATGAGACAGTCGTCCACAGACAGCCGTAAGCCACCGTCATCTAGACAATTCTTCATGAAGATTTTTCTAGGTGATTCCAGGCAGTGTCAAGTTGACAGAACTAAACAGCACAACCGTCTAGTGGAAGTGTGTGTGTGTGTGTGTGTGTGTGTGTGTGTGTGTGGTCAGCATAACAACTGAACAAGTTACGCTGTATGTCAGATGGGCAGGGCCTTGGTAATTGCTGTGACTCTGGTAGATAGGGCTGGCATACAAAGAAATAAGGCAATGATGGGCTGGGAGTTTAGCTCAGTGGTGAAGGGCAAGCACAGTGTGCACCAGGCCTCAGGTTCCATCCCCAACCCCGTCAAAAATAAAGTAAGACAGCAAGAGCAAAGGCAGCGACGCTCGTCACCCAGCTAAGCCTGCCTGTGCTGTCTTTCCACACAGAGACCTGAATTCCTACCACAGCCCCAGGAGGTCAGGAAGGTCTTGGGTCAACCTCTGTCCCCCCAGATATGGCAACCTAGATCCAGACCTGTCTCAGACATTTGTCTTATACCCTCACTGCTGTGCTTACCTACCATGGAGCCAGCCCCTCTCTAGCAACTCTGTTACCTAGGGTTACCATGTGCTGATCACTCCCTAAGATCATTCTTACAGGTAGGGTACCTGGCTTTGGGGTTCAAGCTCACCAGGGTACCAAAGGGGAACACAGGCAAGGCTTCCTTGGAATCTTGGCTTCCTTATTCTTTCTCTAAGGTTCCTCCCCTCATGAAATAAAACTATAACATTCAGGAATCTGCCCCCAGCCTGCTTTTATGAATAAAGTTCTATTGACACACAGCCCTGCTCTTATAGCCACTTTGGGGCTACAAACGGGCTATAAGACTGAGGCCGAATAACTGATACAGCCACAGCCTGAGAAGCAAAAACATCTGAACCTTGGCAAAAGGAGTTTTGCCGAACTTTGTATACCCAACCAGTTTTGGCTCTTTTTTTGAGATGTGGCCTCAGTGTATAGCCCAGGTAGGCCTTGAACATGTGACTTCTCCTGGAGAGTCTGCAGCAGGATAGAGGTATGAGCCTGAAGCTGCTGCACCTGTCTCTGTACAGCTTCTCTGGTTTTATTTTGGTCTTTTTTCTTTCATTTATCTGTCTCTGTGGTGTGGGACTGTGCCTCACGCATTCTGGGCAGGCACTCCACTGCTGCGCTTCCTCCCTGCCCGCCTGGCTCTATATTGTGAATAAATTGAATCAATTGTAAGGCGCAGCATCTGGGACGCTCAGAGGACAGATAAGAAATAAATATTCAAGACGCTTGCTTTGATGTCTCAGGAGGACAAAAAACTGGCCACTGAATGTTTTCTCAAGATAATGGGGAACCCAGCATCCTGTCTGGGTTTTAGAAAGGCAGAGAGTTCAAAAAATTGTTCTCTGTCTTAAAATTCAGAGGGGCAGTAACTTGGCACACAGCACAGTGGGGAACTGGGGAGCCCAGGGAGAATGCTGGGAGAACACGGAAACAAAATTAATACCTTTAGTGTCCTTTTAGCAGTGACCAGGACAGGCCTGCAGTTGGGGTCATCAAGACCTGCTTTTTGGGGGGGGGGTCCTTTGGTGGTAGTGGTGGCAGTTGTGATGATGATGATGATGATGGCAGAGGTGGTGGGGAGGTGGTGGTGATGGTAATGGTGGAGGTGGTGGTGGGGTGGGAGGTGGTGGTGGAGGTGGCTCAGCTTAGGGGAGCTTTTGGGAAGATGGCGGCTTCCCAGGTTTGGTACAAGCAAGGGACGGAGTAGGTGTTGAGCTGAACTCTTGTAGGAGACAGACACATGTCTGCCTGGTGAGGTGGTGTGAATGAGAATAAGATGTCCCTTAGAAGTCTCAGGAACCTGAATACTTGGTCCCCAGTTGGTGGCTCTTGAGGAAGAACTGGGAGGTATGGCCTTGTGAGGGGGTGTCACCAGGGTGAGCTTTGAGGTGCTCTCTGCCTCCTGCTTTGAGAGGTGAGCTCTCCACTGTTCCTGCTGCCATGCCTTTGCTCTGCCAGCATGGACTAACCCTCTGGAACCACAGGGACAATTAAACACTCTCCGTTACAGGTGGCCTTGGTCGTGATGCTCCTGTCGCAGGAAGAGGAAAGCGACTAAGATGCTGGGGAGCAGTCTATCCAGATGTTTCTCGCTGCCAGATAGAGGCCATGGCAACAATGACCACATCATCATCATCATTTGAAACAGGGTCTTGTGTAGCCCAGGCTGGCTTCAAATTTACTACGTGGGGGAGGATGATGTTGAGCTCCCGATCTTCCTGCCTTTACATCACAAGTGCTGGTACTGCATTCCTGTGTCCCCACGCCCAGCTTGATGCAGGGCTGTAGCTCTGAGCCAGGTTCTTCATAGGCCATCTGTACACGTCCCCTGCCCTGCTGCCCCTGTGGCGTCAATACAGTGTCAGTTGTTTCTCTGGTGATGGCAAAAGCTGACAAACACTCTCCCCCTCCCCACCCCAAGGCTGAAGTTTGGCCATGTGACTGGATCTAACCAATGACACAAAAGGAAGCCTTGGAGAAGGGGTGGAGGGGAAGGGGTGGAGGGAGATTAGGACAGACTTTCTGTCTATCTTTCCTCCGGCCTTGGGCCTAGTTCTGTGAAGATGTGATATACAGAACTGAAGCAGTTATTTCATGATCAGGAATCTTATAAATTAGCAAGTGCCTCTGGAAGCAGCCACCAACTGGGAATTATCCACCTTTGGTTTGTTTGTTTGTTTTTAGCACATAAAGAAATCTACCACTTATTCTTTTAGTTCTGTTTTAGAACTCGTACCCAAAAGTTGCCCGCTGCAGGAAGAGGTTCCACTGTTCTCCTCACACTATGAGGAAACCAGTGTTGTGAGATATTTGCACACTGTGTGAAGATGGATCTGCTCTGATTGATGTAATAAAGAGCGAAATGGCCAATAGCTAGACTGGAAGAGGGTAGGTGGGACTTCTGGGGACAGAGAGGACTCTGGGAAGAACAAAGGCAGAGTTGGCAACCAGACAGTGAGGAGACAGGAGATGCAAGATGAAACATAGTAAAAAGTCACGATGGGTTATGTTATAAGAGCTCATAGGACAAGTCCAAGCTAAGGCCGTGCTTTCATAATTAATAAGTCTCCGTGTAGTTTGGGAGCTGGCTGGTGGGACAGAAAAAGACTGCTATGAATTAGGGCAAAGGGAGTAAGGTGCAGAGTTGGTAAATGTACTGAGTACCTACTGTGTGCTAGGCACTGTGATGTTGATCCTACAGATGCAGACCGAGCACCCACTGTGTGCTAGGCACTGTGATATTGATCCTACAGATGCAGACCGAGCACCCACTGTGTGTTAGGCACTGTGATGTTGATCCTACAGATGCAGACTGAGCACCTACTGTGTGCTAGGCACTGTGATGTTGATCCTACAGATGCAGACTGAGTACCTACTGTGTGCTAGGCACTGTGATGTTGATCCTACAGATGCAGACTGAGCACCTACTGTGTGCTAGGCACTGTGATGTTGATCCTACAGATGCAGACTGAGCACCCACTGTGTGCTAGGCACTGTGATGTTGATCAGACAGATGCAGACTGAGTACCTACTGTGTGCTAGGCACTGTGATATTGATCCTACAGATGTAGACTGAGCACCTACTGTGGTGTGGTCCCTTTCTCAGGGACATCTCTCACTTCTAGGCTCTTTCCTTCCTCAGGGTTAGTCCGTTAGCTCCTGCTTCTCCATCACCCTAAATTAAGCAGGTTCTCATGTCTGCTCTGCCCTATAGACTCTGCTGTGCACCCCCTCCATGCCGCTTTCAACCTCCAAAACTCCGCCCAACCCCCATCCTTGCAACCTTGCAGGCTCCTAACCATCCCTTTACACTGCCGCCAAATGCATGATTTAAGCCCACACCCAGTCGGCAGCAGCAGTGACAGACATCAATACACACATGGCCCCTTCTCATCTCTGCTTGCCACCGTCGTGTCTGTGGGGGTGGGGGAGTCTCCCGGGGCTAAGCACCAGGAGGGATCAGGAGCCAGGTCTCATACTCTTCAGTTTCATCTACAAGGCTGGCACGACGCCCAACAGATGGTAAGTGCACAATAAACACACATTTAGAGGATGAATGAATCTCTTGTCTTCTGTAGACAGTGACCTGCTTGAGGGGAGGAGTGAATCCGTCTCATTTATCATATACACAGGCCTTCTGTGAACTGAAAATTGTGCTTGGTGTCCAGTCGGAGCTCAAAAGATGCTTGGGAACAGCATCCATGAGAGATGACTGGAAAGGGGCATCTCATCCCCCTGTGGCAAACTAACCTTGGCAGCTAACTGCCTACTGAGATGGCCCTCCCTGAAAGGGCTTGGCCTTCCCTCTGAGAGACTTAAAGGCTCACCTCTGCTCAGGCTCTGGAAACAGCTCCGACAACGAAATGCCACAGAGGGCGGCATAGGCAAAGCGGTTGGCCTCGGCCAGCTCTCGGCCCAGGGGCTGCTGAGACTCCCCTTCTGCAGCTGGCTCTGCTGCCAGAGGCTGCTTCGGGTGTGGCCTGGTCCATGTGGCCATTCCCAGCCCTGCAAGAGAGAATCCCAGTGAGAAACTTCCAGAGGAAGGCAGAGGTTACTAGAGGGGCACACAAAAGTCATCCAGCATAAACTTTGGTGGTGCTTGAGTGTCCTCCAGCATGAGGGAGGTCGAGGCAGGAGGACTGCGAGTTCCCAGTCAGCCTAGGCTACACAGCAAGACCACAGAACAACAACCGTAGAAGAAGGGACTGACGTATTAGTGTCACTAAAATGACAGCTTTCTGTTCAGTACTTGGTTTGAGATGGGTCTCTGCAGCCTAGGCTGGCCTCAAACCTGCTATGTGGCTGAAGATGACCTTGAACTCACTCTCTACCTCTGCATCCCATGCTGGAATTACAAGATAGGCTCTATTCATGTACAGTCCAGGGAGTGGGGACGGGGTGCATACCGTTAATTCCAGCATTTGGAAGACTAAGGCAGGTGGATCTTTGTGAGTTTGAGGCTAGCCTCCTTAGTGCAGGACAGACATAGAGACAGGCAGTTATCTGGAGTTCGCTGGCCATCCATCCTAACGCTGAGCTGCTGAGGTCCAGGCTCAGGAGAGAGAGATTGTCTCAAAAGAATAAGGTGGAGAGGGATTGAGGAAAATACCTGAGGTTGACCTCTGGCCTCCACAAGCAAGCATTCACATGTGTACACACAGGAATACATATGCTATAATACACAAACACACATACATGGAATAGTTGGCCTCTGTATTGAGATATATATATATATATATAAATATATATGTATATATATGTATACACACATTTATGTATGTATGTATGCGGAACACAGCATGGATACAGTAAACAATAAAAGCTAATACTGGGCTAGGAATTTACTGTGTGCTTGCCCTGCATGCACTGGGCCCTGGGTCCAGCCCCAGTACTGCATATGTTAGGTGTGGGATACATACTATAATCATAGCACCTGGAAGGTAGAGGCAGAAGGATCCCAAGTTTAAGGTCACCCTAGGTTATTATATAGCTGGAGGTCATCCTGGGATATATAGACCTAATCTTTAAGGCTAAGCTGTCTGTCCCCATGGAGGCCCCAAAATGTGGGCCCGTTTCCACCTTGTCTGCCATTTAGAGAGTTGAGGGTTGCTCAAATGGTTGACAAGTGCCCAACTCAGGATGTGACTGCTTGATTTTTTTTTTAACATTGAAATAGCTCATACAAGTAGGCCAATGCCATCCTGACAGGTGGTCAGGATATAGATGTACGTCTGCTCCTTCTTCTGTAACTATTGTAACTAACCTTGGAAGTGGCCGCCTTCAGGATCTTGGCCCAGAGCAGCTTCAGTTTAAACAACAAAATGCTAATGATTTGATATCTCAGAGTGTTAGAGGGACTGACTGTTTGAGTTGTCCTTTGTATCATGTTAATAAAGTCTTTTGTTACCCCCCCCCCCCCATTTACATTGGGTATAAAAGCTGTGGAAAAATAAACTTGGGAAATTTCATGAAGCACTGGAATGCCCTCCTGGTATTTCCTATCATTTCTGTCTTATTTTTATGCGCCTTTGTATTCTTTACTTATATTTCTAAATTCCCACGTCCCCTACCCTGGCAAGAGACATTTTTGTCTAGGCCAGTCCTCGACGGTCCCTGAGCACTGGGACTGGGATTCTAATTCCAGGTGGTAAGAAGGACCATAAAGCACAGGTTGGACATCCTCAGACAGCCTCAGAGGAGAAGCCACTGGGCCTGGGTCACACAGCCAGCAAGTGGCAGACTGACAGAAGCCAGACTAAGTTCTGGGCCACTGTCTCTGTTTTAAACAAATGGCCATGATTCTAAGAAGTTCTGAGTTTAATAGCCAGCCCCACACTGTTCTCAAGCCATAGGTTTGTTCTTATCCAGCTGATAAATAAATAAATACACATTTACATTATATATTATATACATTATATATTAGATATATAATAAGTAATATATATTTACTCATTTTATACATAGCTATTATATATAGATTATATAGATAGACTCATAGATGAGCTATATATATATGAAATATATATACATATATATTACTCATCTGTCCACAACCAATAATACATTAGTTTTCAAAACATAGTTAAAAGCAACAAACTTTTTTTTTTTTCCTGAGATTCAGTTTCTCTATGTATCCCTGGCTGTCCTGGAACTCACTCTGTAGACCAGGCTGACCTCAAACTCAGAGATCCACCTGCCTTTGCCTCCTCAGTGCTGGGATTAAAGGTGTGTACCACCACCACCCAGCAATAAACTTTTTAAAGGATGCACTTAAATACCAACTTTCATTCAGGGAAAATTGGGCTCAGATTAGTCTCTGAAATACTCATACATTCAAACAGCAAATCAGTTTGTAAAGCACACTCTAATCCATTTAATTCTCACAAATACCATGCTTGTAAGCAGGGAGGGAATGAGGCAGTAGAATTCCCTCCTACAACTAACTGAGGGGTGGGCTCAGGGAGGCCACGCCTCTTCCCCCAATGTTGCAAAGTGATTGAGTGACAGACCTGACTCAGACTTTTGAGTCCAAACCTCTACTTCTCTCCTCTACTCCAGCGTCTGAATCTTCCTTCCCTTGTCTTAGACAGATGGCGGCCTTGCTATTTGCCCTAGCTTTCTCTGTTTTAGAATACTGCAGGCATCAAACACACTTCTTGAAGAATGGAGAGGCTTCCATGCTGCTGGGAGACAGATAATATAACATAACACACAGTGACACCATGGTCAAGTAACAAGGTCAAAGTTACAGAAGTGAACTGGGGAAGGGGGCTGGAGGAATGGTTCAGTGGTTAAAAGCCCTTGCTGCTCTTGCTGAGGACCTAGATTTGGTTCTCAGCATGGACATGGAGGGTCACAACCACCTGGAACTCCAGTTCTAGGATATCTGGTGCCTTCTGGCCTCTGTACACACACGGTGCATATACATACATTCAGGTACACACATTCACATAAACATTTTTAAAACTTCAAAAAGAAAAAAGGGAAGGAGCCAAGATTCACACTCAGGTCTGTCTGGTGCACTAAAAAAGCCAGGAAAGAGCTGGGTGTGGTGCCTGTCTTTAATCCCAGCACTCAGGAGGCAGAGGCAGGTGGATCTTTGTGAGTTCGAGGCCAGCCTGGTGTATAGAGCGAGTCCCATGACAGCCAGGATTACATAGTGAAACCCTGACTCAAAAAGGGGGTGGGGGTGGATAAACACTGTACTAGTAACACGAGAGATGGAGGCATACCAAAACAAAGCCAGAGTTAGAAAAGACAAGGACTAGGAGGATGAGACCTGAAGAACAAACAAGAAAAATCAGATAGGGTGGGTGGGCCAGAAGGGCATGCCCTGTGCAGAGGGGACTGTGTATGGTAGATCTCAAGACAAAAGGAGGGAAAGGATTTTGTAGACACAAAGAGATTCTCCAGGGAAGCCAGGGCTCTGCCAATGGTTGGGCAAGGATGGTCTAACTGATGAGTCACTGGGGGGAGCTGTCACAGGGACCATGCAGGGCCCAGTGCAGGGCCCAATGGTCCAGGGAAGGCTTTTCTCATGTTCAAAGCCAGTGGCTACACAGGGAGTGGGTGAGGGAACACAGGACTTTCCAAGCATTCATTCTGTAACTTCCTTTACATTCAACATGATTTTGAAACAGAAGTCAAAAGAATTCCATAAGGAGCACGTAGAGAAACCTAAAGGTCTTTTCTTAGGGTCCAAGTCAACTAGAAGTATCCATGCCCACTACAAACTAACCAGCTACTGATTTAGGAAGGAAGTATTGGTGCTTAGCAGGTGCCAGACATCAGGCTGTCTGGTGGGGACATAGGGGTGACTGTGCCAAGACAGACAGACATTGATTCCCCTCACGGGGACTCTAGGCTAGAGAGAGAGAGAGAGAGAGAGAGAGAGAGAGAGAGAGAGAGAGAGAGAGAGAGAGAACTTTAGACAATACCAAGGACCTACAGCAATGGAAACCTCTGGGGACCTTACCCAATTCTGGAGAGCCAACGTGGGCGTCCCTTTCTCAGGAGAGGCTGTTCGA
Source organism: Myodes glareolus (assembly GCF_982192425.1). NCBI lineage: Eukaryota > Metazoa > Chordata > Mammalia > Rodentia > Cricetidae > Myodes > Myodes glareolus. The sequence continues at coordinate 15,887,936 of NC_142031.1, forward strand.
CTTCAGAGGGTTCCTCAAGGAAATATGCAAATTGCTCTAGAGACCAAACCAGAAAAACCAGCCACGGGCCAGAGGGTGTGGAACCTGGAACAGGTGGGAGAAGGAGCAGTTAGCCTAGGCCGTGCTCTTGACTCACTCAGACGCCTGTCCCAGCACGGCAGCAGGCAGCCCTCACTTAGTGGTCCCTCTCCCTCAGAGTGCCAGGTGCCCCTCAGACTATCTCATGGGTGTCCTTGTGCCACGGGCTGTGGACTGCACCTGCTCCCTGGGTTAGCCTGGCCACCACAGGCAGGAGTTATCTCTCTGTATTGCAGCTCACTGGGTACATGAAGCAACCAGCTGGGCAGTTGCTCAGAAAACACCTATTCGTGAACAAGTTAAAGAGCTGAGTTTAGATAGGAAACTTCTCACACACCAATTGGACATCAGATAGGAAAGGGAGAGGGGGTTAGTGTATGATGTCACTAAGGGATGGTTCCCACCCAGGGCACCCTCACACGTCAAACAGTTTGAACTCCAGTCTGGCCATTTGTTTGTAGCATGGCCTCACACATGCTAGGCAAGAGCTCTACTACCTTCTCTGTCCCCTTTACATGCACATGCGCACATGCACACACACACACACATTATGAGACAGATTCCACTAAGTTGCTTAGGTTATCCTCAAACTTGACACCTTTTCTTAAAGATAGAGACTCACTATGCGATGTGGAAGTCCCCTCTGTGTGTTGCTTGTATTGGTTCATGAATAAAGAAACTGCCTTGGCCGATAGGGCAGAACTTAGGTAGGTGGAGAAGACAGAACTGAATTCTGGGAGAAAGAAAGCAGAGTCAGGGAGAGATGCCATGGGTCTGCCAGAGATAGATGCTGGGAATTTTACCCGGTAAGCCACTGCCACGTAGCGATACACAGATTAATAGAAATGGGTTAAATTAAGATGTAAGAATTAGACAATAAGAAACTAGAACTAATGGGCCAAGCAGTGATTTAATTAATACAATTTCTGTGTGGTTATTTCGGGTGTAAACTAGCTGGGTGGCCGGGACGAACAAGCAGCCCTCTCCTTGCAACAACCATGTAGCTCTGACTGGCCTAGAATTCACTATGTAGATCAGGCTGGAACCAAACTTGCAGAGATCCACCTGCCTCTGCCTCCCAGGTCTCCTGACTGTCAAGATTACAGACATGAGTTACTATGCCTGGCCATTGGCCTTTGTTGGGAACCATCCCCTGGATGTCTGGATGTCTGTGCCTCTGCTTTGTCTGGTGATCTGTTTGCCTCTCTTTTGTGCCTTCATTGAAAGCAAGGCGTGTTCTTCTTGAACTTTGTTTTTCTTTTTCTTTCTTCTACTCAAAAACCACTGTGTACCATGGCCCTGGCATCTCCAAAACTCTGGGGTCCTCTGCTGCAACTGGGCTGAGCTTCCAATAGCCTCTCCTGGGCTCTCCTCATTGTGCCAAGCCTCAGCTTCTCTCCATGACCCTTTCGATCTCGGGCCTTCAACTGCTACTCTGGCTGCACCTGCACCAATGGCTGCATCTGGCCTCTCATGGTGCTAAGCCCCAGCTGCTCTCCATGATCCCTTCATGCCTTCAAAAACAGTGCCCCCTGGGAGACTTTTACACAGGACACAGGACCATGCTCGGCTGCCAGCACCAGGTGCAACCTCGGCCACCTCGGAACCACAGCTTCTGTATGGTGATTCTCAGGAAACACTTCCCAGATCTCACCTCAGTGATGCTGGTCTCTTCTTAGTCATCAATAATTTCTCAACTCCAGCTGACCAGCATCAATTAGCCCAGCATAGCAGAGGTTTCACTTTAGTGGTTCTGGTCTCTTGTTAAACACAGCTGATTCTTCAGCCCCAGCTGACCAGAACCACAGATTCTTCTTTCAGAACATGCAATCTAATCTTTAAGACTTTCCTCTGTAATCAGAAGCCAGGCCTTCATTGTCTACATTTTCCCCAGTACTGTTAGTTGTTGTGCTTTTTGTTTGTGTTCTGACAGATAAGCTTGCCTGGAGATCAGAGGGTGGAGCTAGCCACGGGTTAACCATAGAAGTCTGGAGATCTGTACAGAGAGGCGACAGGAAGTGACAAGGTGGAGTGGAGACAGAAAGACCTCAACCCTTGCAGTCAGAGGGTTCAGAGAAGTAATAGGTGGCTGTGGCTGCTCCTTTGCATCTCTGATCTTTCAGCATTTACCCCGATATCTGACTCCTGGTTTTTATTGATAAGATTAATTGGGATCACACTTCGTATTTTCCAGGATCTCATAGAACAGTTCACCAAATGTCCCACGCCTGGGACCATTTCTGTCTTAAGTGTTTCAATTGCTGGGATGAAACACCAGGACCAAAAGCAACTTGGAGAAGAAAGGGTTTATTTTGCTCACAGTTCCATATTAGAGTTCATCATGGGATGTAGGTAGGCTGGGAACTCAAGCAGGGCAGGGGTCTGGAGGCAGGAATTGATGCGGAGGCCATGGAGGGGAGATGCTTACAGGCTTGCTCACATGACTTGCTCAGCCTGCATGCTTATAAAAACCTGGACCATCAGCCCATCGTACTCACAAAGTACTCATATGTACTCACAATGGGCTGGGCCCTTCCCCATCAATCACTAATTAAGAAAACTTAATTAGTCGTCCTCTCAGACGACTCCAAATGAGCCAAGCTGACATAAAACTAGCCAACATTCACAGCCAGCAAGGAATATTACTCTTTGCCTCTTTAAAAGCTAACTGAGTTTTAAATACTTCGTCAGTGCACAAGAATCCCTAAAATTGAGGAAATTTAAACTGAAACTAATCATGTGAAAACCATGCAGAGAGAAAAAAATGTGGCAAGGGCATTTTCCAAAATCACTTCCAAAGGGTGAACAGCCAGGGATGTGAGGGGATTTCTAATGTTTTCTGCTGTAAACCCCTTTGAACTCTCTAGAAGGTGCCATGTGTGTGTGTGGGGGGGCATGGAAAGAGCTACTGGAACATGTGACAGGGTGCTGGCCATGACCACTCCAAGGGGATGGAGGCTGATTTCAGGGAGATTTTAATATTTTGTGTTTTGTGAATTTTTTAAGGTTTTTCTAGACAGGGATTTTCTGTAGCTTTGGAGCCTATCCTGGAACTCGCTCTGTAGACCAGGCTGGCTGTGAACTCACAGAGATCCACCTGCCTCTGCCTCCCAAGTGCTGGGATTAAAGGTGTGCACCACCACCGCCTGGCTGCGACTTCTTAATAAGGAAGGGCGGACAGGTGCAGGGCAGACTCTGTGGTCTGTGTCCACATTTGCCACTGCACCCTTCTCCTGCTGGGGCCCTGGCACGCCCACTGCCATTTCTCATGGAGGTCACAGAATAGCCTCCTCACTAGTCTCCCGTGTCACCCTGCCTTCACTTACCACCACTCATCACATGTCATGAAGACAGAGCCATCCCAAAGAAGTCACACTGCACTCCTCTGCTCCCAGCCCTTGGAAGAGCCCTTTCTCACCCAGTCCAGGCTTTCACAAGGGTGGCAAAGCCATAGGCAATCTGGTCCCATGGTCCTACTACCCTCCCCATCTTTTTCTTTCTCCTTCGCTCTGCTGTCGTCACACTGTCCTGCTGGTCCTGTCCCCTAGACACTGTGGGACCACGGCCTTTGCACCGTCTGTTATTCCTTTGGATCTCTGGTCCCTTTAAGGGGCAAGCCACGCCCACTCCCGCGACTTCTGACCTCTGGTCGCCATCTTTCTTTCTTTCTGTTCTCTCTCTTGGCGTGTGCACACGTGTTTTTCCATCTCTCTCTCTCTTTTTTCTGTTTCTGTCTTTCTTTCTCTTTTAAGTAATAAATGTTCAGCTTTATGTTCAGCCTTATGTCTATTTACTATGTCCTGTAAGCCTTTTACCCACCCACCTGCTCTCCCGGCCTCATGGCATGGCTGCTCTGCTATCCCGCTACCTGGGGATCTTGGGCAGGCTGCTGGGGGGGGCACGCCACCAGCATTTTTTAAGGAATATTACCGTCTGTCCCTTCGCTGAAATGCTCTCTTCCCCAGATGACCACAGGGACAGTGAACCCCACCACCAAAGACCCACAGTTGGGGGCCTCCAACCCCAACTTACTTGGTTCCCTTGGTCTGGGTCCCCATGTACAAGTGGGGCCTTTTATACATAGCAATCATGCTAACAAAATCTGCTAAGATTCCCTGGGGCAGACTGCCATGCCCCCTTCTGCAGCACAGCATCCTTAGGAGGAAGACACTGCCCCTATCCCCACCCGACACAATGAAGCTAACGCTCACCAAAAGTGGAGGTCACATCACGGGCATGCGGCAGTCCCACCCTAGGTGCATGTGACTTCAGACTCCAAGTTCCGGCTGGGGATGGAGCTCAGTGGCAGAGAATTTTGTCTAACACACACTAGGGCTCCCAGCACTGAAAAATACAAGAAGATTAAACAAACACATAAATAAAAATAAAAAAGAACCCAGAGTACTTTTTCCTCTGTTATTTTACTAAGTTGACTCAGCTGCCATGCGCTCCCCTGGAATTACAGAGCTACCATGGGGCCATTGCCTCTGAAGCCACAGTCTGAGTCCTACCTTTGGGTGTGTCTGCCTGCCTGGCCAGGGAGACAGTGGCTGAAGTCCAGGCCATCAGTGTGTCCCTGTCACTCCACTCCACTTCCCCATGTCCCCATGAGAGCTCCAGGCTTACTCCAGCTCCAACACCCCAGCCTCGGGTAACCCTTCTGTCTTGATTTATTTGCCCAAGATCAGTGGTTCTCAACCTGTGGTTCATGATCCTTTGGGGTCGCATATCAGATATTGACATTACGATTCCTAACAGTAGCAAAATTACAGTTATGAAATAGCAACGAAATGATTTTACAGTTGGGGGTCACCACAACATGAGGAACTGTATTAAAGGGTTGAGCATTAGGAAGGCTGAGATCCGCTGTGAATCAATATGACATTACTCCAGCTAGAAAGTGGCCCTTGGACTATGTTCCTTGAGGTACCCTGGATCGCATCTGGCAGAGACAGAGCTGAAGGAAAGAATGAATGCCTCTCTCCACAGCTGAGAAATGAATTCCGCATACCTTTGCAAAGGGTAAAGCAGTTTTATACCCACAAGGTCCCCGGTTTTCTCAGTAGGTTCTTTCTGTCGGTGGCTTTCATTACTGAACACCTAGCAAACAGCCTCAGACCAGATCCTTGAAGTTGTCGTGGCCTGGCACATGTGGGCTGGCACCAAAAGTTCGTGTCCACCTGGGCTTAGTCTCTGACACATAGATCCCATGACTTGCGTGGCCTGGGCATTTGGACCGCAGAGCTGGGCTGGGTTAACATCCGATGAGTGAGGTGTTTATCGCAAAAAGAGGCAGGGAGATGGGAAGGCAGGAAACTGTTGATGGGCACTCTGAGGTGCGCTGGGAGGCTAGAGCAGGCACAGGTGAAGGACCTCAGAGTCCATGACACAAGAATTTTGCTCTTTACCCTAAGAAAACAGGGAGCCAGGCAGGTTCTAGGGAGAAGCACCATGGCATAGGTCCAGCTGCCAGTGTGGGGAGGTCAAACAGAAAAGAGGCTGGATTCTGCCTGCTGTACCAGGTTTAAGGAAGCCAGACCCCCACTCCCCAGTCTTTGCTGTATAGCAGTATCTCAGAGACCAGGGATCTCAGTTGGGAGAGTGCTTGTCTAGCCTGCTTGAAGCACCGTGTTCTGTTTTTAGCATCATAAAGCCAGGTATAATGATACCCATGTTTTATCCCAGCACCCAGGAGGTGGAGGTAGGAGGATCAGAAGAGTTAGGTGGTCGTCTTTGGTCACAGTGAGCTCAAGGCTGACTGCGCCACACGAGACTTTGCCTCCAAGAAAATAAAAACCACTGAAGGCAAATAAGATGATTATTAACTACCTAATATGTAATGACCATCTTCAGGTCCCACATTGGCCAGCCCAGGCTCTGGTCTAGCCTTCGAATCCTGTGGTATCCAGGTACAGGCTGAGCCACAGCAGCCTAAACCAGTCGGTTGGGCCCTTCCAGCCACACTCTGAAGCCTGGGTCTATCGAGGTTCCAAGGGTGCCAGATGTCACCCTGCTCTGCTCCTTCCAGTCCTCTGCCAAGCTGGCAGATTAGGTCACGGCTTGCTGGGGGCCACTCAGGAAGCTGAGGAACACAACTTGTCTCACTGTCTGACCCTGTGTGAATCTGTCAGCGTGCATGCACAAACCGGAAATGCGGAGTGTGAGGTGCCTGTTGTGTTTCCAGCTCTGGAGGGAGCCTCAGCCTCCTCACCTGGAACTCAGCCACCCCCTAGCTCTGCTTCTAAAGTTTCTCTACTGTGAGCAAGAACAGGTTCTCAAGTAACTAGACCTCTGAAGAAAAGCATCTTTGCTTGTTTGATCCCCACACCCAAAGCAAGTATTTTTTAGACAGCGTCTCTACATAGCCCTGGCTCTTCTGGAACTCACTATGTAGACTAGGCCAGGCTCAAATTCACAGAGACCAGTCTGCCTCTGTCTCCAAAGTGCTTGGATTAAAGGTGTGGGCCGCCACACTTGGATATTTTTTAGGATTTACTTTTGAATTGGCGAAGACCCTCTGTCCTGCGCCTTTGCACTCATGAAGCATTCCAACAGTACTTTGGCACCAGGAGGATTTATGGTCCCTTTGTGTTATAAGGAAACGTAGGTCCAAGGAGACACCAACGGTGACATAGAGAGGAAGTGGCAGTACCGCGCTTTGCCAGTGAGGGCATCTGCTAGGTCCAGGAGACTCTTGGCTCACTCACCTATCCCTCAGAACTTTGGGAAGTGGGAAACTGAGGCTGGAAGAAGCATCTTCAATGAGGTAAAGATGTCCAGAAGGTTTGGTACTGTTCTAACTATGAGGGACGGGCCCTGGGTCCCTGCTTCCTGCACATACTGGGTAGTTGGGAAGGTTTCAGTGGTCTTGTCTGCCCAGCGTCCCCGCTGATTCAGCCTCTGGAGTGGACTCCCGAGGAACGACTGTTCGCTGCTGTGTCTTCAGTGCCTCAGCAATCAATGTACACACCGACAAGTAGTAGGTGCTCAATAGATACATAGTAGGCGAATGGAGGCCTGGGGAGTCTCATGGGTATGGTGCTCCCTCCTACTTCAAGGCAGCAGTGGCCGCTGAAGCAAACCTACAGGTTTAGCCAAGCTCTGCTTCTACTCTGGGTCACCCCTGCGACAGACAAGGACATCATCGAGGCCAACTTTGAATCTAACACTGAGTCAGCTCACCTTGTTATCCCCTTGGCTCTGATTGCCTGGTCCTAGCCAAAGTCACCCCATTGTCCCCAGCCTCAGTTTTCTCAGCGGGAAAAATCTGCGCCCACGTCAGTAGCAGGAAATGTCCCTCGTTCCGTAAATACCCGCCGGGCGAGAAGCCACGCCCCGGTCACAGTAGGAAGGGGCCGGACCTTTCCGGAACTCTGGGGCTTCCTAGACTTCGGGGAACTGAGTCTAGAGACTCGGAAGGCGGGAGCGGGTTTCTGGGTCCCCCCCCCCAGTAAGAAAGGGGCGTCCAGTGACTCTGGGTGACCTTGGGCAAACACTTCCTAACCTTCCAGCCGCTTATCTTTCAGGAGCGCGGTTTGGTGCCCTGGTGTGCAGGCCGGCGTGCTCCGCCGACATCAGTGTTCCCTCCTGCAGCTCAGCTCGAATACTAAGAGCACTTCCGGGTCCGAAAGCGGTCTGGGGGCTCTCGAGGCTCCCGGCTGGCTTACCTGGAGGTGGCAGCGACCGACGGGACGGAGACCTGGATCCTGGCGGCCCAGCTGCTTCCGCCTCGGCTCTCCCCGCCCGTCCTCACCCAAGCCCAGCCGCCCCACTCCGGCCTCGGCCGGTCCCGCCTGCGCAGCCACAGGGCCCAGACCTTCCGGGCTGGGCCGGGCGCACAGCCACCTATGCCACCAAAGCCACCATCCGGGTGCTGGCCTCCGGGAGGGACCTGCGGATCTGCGTCCCAGGGAGTGAGAACTCTGCAGAAAGTGCTCGCCAGGGGCTCGGCTGATAGGAGAGGGTTACGTGCAGACACTCGGAGGGGAAATTTCCAAATTGTGCCTCCACACACTGAAAGCGCCTATCTCAGAAGCAACCTCCCTCCGGCATACACTACTCTGTGAAGTTTGCAACATTCACGGCTCCTGATTCTTCTCATTTTCTCCAATGCTGCCAGCCTTTGCAGCCGAGGCTCTTACATCCCACAGGCCTTCGTTTTGGGGTTCCATCCCTGTGAGACTTCCCTCACCACCCACTCAGCTTTAGCCATTTAACAAATATTTGCTGAGCACCTACTATGTGCCTATTCCAAGGCCATGGGTTGGCTCAGCAGGCATTTAGGCCCGTAATACTTTAACCGTAGTACTTAAAGCTGTGAAGTTGATTGTTTTCCTGTTTGCCAATTTACAATCTGTGTATCCCACACTAGAACTTAAAAGGCCCAGAAAAGGAGGTCTCCGATGCCTCATTCGCAGCTCGGTCCCCAGCTTCAGGGACAGTGCCACAGCTCTTGTTGCCCTGGCAACCTGTGGATTTTCATCACCTATAGTCTACAGGCGAGGAAGTAGGCGGCCATCCTGGTCAGGGCTCGAATATGAGTCACCATAACCTAAGCAATGACTTATAAGGCCAGTCGCTCTTTCTCTCGGAGAAGGTTGGCTGGGGCTGGAAGTGGAAAAGTACCACGAGGTCAGACGCGCTGCATTCCAGCCCGGAGCTTGTGACTCAGGACCCTACAGGAATGCTATGGGCCTCTGTCACCTGACCTCCCTATCGGCCAATCAGGACCAAGAACAGCTAGAGGGTTATTGTAGGTCGAAAGGATCAGTTCTGGAGGGTTGAGGGTTCTAGCTGAGATTCTGGGCATCACTAAGGGCGGGCAATAGCCACACGGAGGTGGCATTTGCCCTCTTCCCCCCTCCAGCGCCCGTCCAAACCGGAATTTAGAAAGATCCTATTGTTGGCTGTGAGGAATGCAGGACAGCAGTGGCCAGAGGGTTCCAGGCTGAAGTAAAAGGCCTCAGCCTGAGCAACAGTGAGAAGTATAGGGAAAAGAGGAACTGCTGTTTCTAGTTCAGCAGAAGCTGATTTAGTAAAGTCTTACTATAAATAAGTAAATAAATTAATTCTAAAAGTTATAAGAAGGATCATTTGCTAATGGAGGAGGGAATAACAATAGATAAGTGAGATCAATATGGAAAATAATTTTAGAAAATAAGTTGCACTCAATAAAAAGTGGTTCCCTAGTAGGTTTTGAGACAGTAAGGACATTAATGAGAAAACCGATCAATGGAGCCTCTGCTTTAGTCAATAGCCACATAGCAATATTGATTTTTTTAAAATCTTGACTAATGTATCAGTGTTAAGATTGGCAATCAGGGCAAAGGGCACATGAGTTTTTGCTAAGAACTCTGTGCTGTCTCTGCAGCTTTCCTGCCGATCAAAAACCCTTCCAACACACACTTGCTAAATAGCACAGAGATTGAGCCCATAGTGTAGCAGCCATTCTGAGCTAAGTCCTGTCTTGCCTTTGTTTAAGCAGAGTATCAGGGCCTCATGGTGGAGCTGAAATCACAGTTACTTGTTGAGGGGACTTCCCGAGGCTGAGGCAGGGGGATCACAGGCCCCAGGCCTTTCTGGGCTTTGAGTGAGTTAAAGGTCTCAAAAATAAAAAACTGAGACAGAAGATTGGAGCTACATCTCAGTGACAGAGAGATGACTGGGCAGGTTCCATCCCCCTCCTCTTCCCCCAAATCCATAAAAAAAGGGTGAGTCACTCCTGCTAGGTGACACTTCCAAGTCTGAGGGCATTGAACCACCTCCTCCACAGAGAACTGAGGAGTGGTCTTCTCCATGTGTGTGAGCCGAGGCCGGTTAACACCACATTCATGTACTTGTTAAAAATGTGCTGTGTATCACCAGGATATGAGTTGCTGACATTAAAAAAAATGTATTGGACTGGGGACAATGCCTAGGAGTCTCTTTTCTTTATTGGAGGTCTCAGAGGAGTGCCGTATCACTGAAGTATAACCCCAGCCTCATTCTAGGTCCAAGGAGGGGTCAGGTGTTCTGCTCTGTCATTCTTTGCTCCTTTCTTCTAAGACAAGGTCTCTCAGTGAGCCTAGCACCACCCTCCCATTCCCAAGGGGACAAGCCAAGGCCCAGAAACATCTCGTAACTTCCTCCAATGTGGGCCAGAGTCTGACACTGAGCCCAGGGCCTCTCAGATGGTTCCTTCTGGATGGTTCCTTCCGACCACACTCCCCCGCAACACTGCCTCATTCCTCTGTCCCCTCCAGGACAGAGCTGGCTTTGCCTGCACTCTTGCCCCAGGCTTTGAAGTTCCAGAAGACGTTTGGGACCAAGTCAGCTTCCAAGGGCCAGAAGACAGTAGTGCTATACCACTTTTGCCTAGACACCCCAAGGATGCCTTGGTTGGGGGCCAGGAATAACAACAGGAACTTGTGTGTCTACATCACAAGCCAAGGCTCAGGACGGTGGTCATTTGATCATGACGATGCACCTCAAGCCGGGGACTCCAGTGCTCCCATCAGCCGGGTTCCCTTCAGGGAAGGCTGGACGGGGAGGGGACAGGCCAATCCCGTTTTTATCATTCTTCCTTCTATAACCTGCTGATCTTCCACGTCCTGGAATCTCTGGGTCCTGTCGTTTGTCTCGTATTCTCGTATTCTCGATGGCGTTTCTCCCAAGCCCATAGGTGGCAATCAGTTTCCACGTCATTCTATGTACAAAGGAGGCTCAAGTTGAGACAAAACGCTGGGCCACTTCCCCACAGCTGTCTGGCATAGCCTGGCTGTGCAGCCCTAAGCAGGGAAAGCCATCTTCCTGATCTCAGTGTCTTCCTCTGCACGAGGGAGCACAATGGTTGGCACTTCACAAGGCTGTTAGAGACCCGTCACTCGGCTCTAAGGGGAACGCCTGACTCTCTTGTAAGTACCGGCTAAACACGCTCCCACCAAATGATAACAAAGGGGATTTCCTTGATCAACTGAAGAGTTGTCCCCGGGAAGTAAAATGGGCTTGGAGGATTAGGTGAGGAGACTGGCAGCCATCCCAAACTGCACACACCTAAGGCCAATGGGGCAGATGCTTGAAGGCCCTCCCCATCTGCCCACCCTCTCGGAAAGGGAGTTCTGTAGGCCTGTGCTGGCTGACCGTGGGAGCCTGAGTCCGTGCACAACCCCGGCTCTCTCTGTCTGCACTGGGAACTGCCTGGCTTTATCAGAAAAGTAGGGAGCCACGGAGCTTCTCAAGGCAGCGTACTGCACATGGACTTTTGTTTTCTCGGCCATTTATTTATTCCACGGTGTTGGGGATGGAGGGAAACCTGGGCCTCACACATTCCGGGCAAACACTTTACCCCTGAGCTCCACCCTCAGTCTGCCACACAGTGAGACAGAAGGAGGCCCTATTGTGATCTCCTTGCAGACATTCACAAGAGTATGACTGCTCCATCGACCTGCGGCTTGAGCCATGTCCTGAGTAGTTAGGACATCCTGGGTTTTTTTTTTTTTTAAGACTAATTGAGTCAGACTTACTCAGTCTGGGGAATGGGAAGGAAGCTGAGAGCCAAAGACCTTGCTCAACAGCATGTGACCACTGGCCAGGGCTGAGCACCCAGGGCCCAGCAGCAGAGTCCTCTGATCACTCTTGACGAAGGTTCTGTCACCATGAACTGTGCCCTCTCTGTCTGTGATTCTCCCGTTTCAGGAAATGGGGTGCATGGGAAAGGACTGTGCAAGAGGCCTGGTGAGTCCCTCCAGACTTTCATGTCTGGCACTGCCAATCCCGGATTTTCCAAGACGTATTTCCAGCTCCCATGCTGGACTCCTTGTCCTCCCGTCTCCTCCCTGGCTGAATCTTAGCCTGGAACCCACCAGAGCTGACTTCTGAGGGCAGATGCTTCCCTGTGTGACGAAGCCCAAACAGTCTTGAAGAGATGAGCCAGGGACCTATCTAGTGACTGTCTAGTGACTGTCACACTGAGACCGAGGGTGGGGGTGGGGCGGGGGTGCCACCGCTGAGGACCGTTGCCTTTACGAGATGTCTTATCTTTATGGCAAAGGAACAAATAGGACCGTAGACGTGATAAGAAGGGTGGCACCACCTGGAAACCTTCCGTTCTGTCATGTGGGCCTGGGAGTCTGATGGCAAGCTGGGTTCTCATTCATTCTCTCTCTCCCCCGCCCTTATAACCCCGAGATTCTCTCACGCCTGGTGATCTCAGTGAGGAGTCTGGGGGCAATTCCTGAGCTCACCCTCTCCGCACCTCCACAACTCTATCTGCTCAACCTGAGATAGCCCCCCTCCCCAGCTTTATAAGTACAGCTCCATGTGGCTTCTTCCCTCCCCGCACCCCCGGGGTGGACCCTGTGGGGAACTCCTGATGAGACCTTTACCATGAAGGGTTTAGGATGACCGTGGTAAGTGACTCTGGAGATAGTCCAGCAATGCTCCCATGAACATGGGCATCCCAGGATGGATAAGGTCCAACAGCTAGAAATGGCCACAGACTTCCCAGCACACAAAACATAAAAACCCCCCGACAGGAAAATGAAGCCAGCTACGAGGATTACAAAAGAGCGCTGGTTCTATTTGTTTTGTAGTAAGGTCAACATCCCAATATGTGCACATAGTGATATATACAAAACCCAGGAGCTCAGGAAGAGGGGTAGGGACCCCACCACCCTTGAAAGTCACTCATTAAGGGAATGTGTCTCCTCCCTTTTCCCCTAAAAGTTTGGCTATGCTACACAAGAGCAGCCAGGTGCAAGCCCATCGTCCCAGCCCTGAGTCCTCGATCCAACACAGTCAGTTTGGCTTCGACGTACAAGTCCAGTTCGCCTGTGATTTCGAAGGGAGGCTCCTAGTCCTCCCCCCCCATGGGTGATGAGATCTGGGGAAGAGGAGCCATGGCAGTGCTGGGCCTGTAGTGATCCAGGTCTCTCAGGCGATAGAAGTGATCTGGGCTTGCTTTTGCTCTCTGCAGAGCAGAGTTCTGGAGCAAGGCCAGCTGCTGCCCCGGCTGCAGGGGTAACAGCAGAGTAGGGCGGACATCAGCAGCGCCAGGGCGATGATAACGGCCAGCACCCACCGGATGACGCCCGGGTAGATGAAAGGCAGGATTAGGACAATGAGAAGAGCCAACAAGAAGAGGTGTACAGCTAGGCGCCGGGCAGCTACACGGTTGACACTCACTACGTCCTGATCATCTTCTCCTGTCCAGTTGGCTGGCCGCGCTGCTGGAGTGGCAGAACCAACTAGTCCCTGGGGACACAGGCGTACTTCCGGGCATGACCGGGCCAGCCGCCGTACCATCGCCTCCTGGTCTCGCAGGCTGCAGATTAGGCCTCCCGGGACAGCAGTGACCTTTCGGCACAGTGGACAGGGGATGGACCAGGTGTCTTCTTCCACAAATAACAGAAGCTTCAGGCACACAGCGCAGAAGGCGTGCTGACAGCTGAGCAGCTTGGGGGACCGGGCACAGTTGTAGGGTTCTCGGCACACCAAGCATTCCAGGTCATCCTCCGTAGAGATACTGAGATGCCCAGTGGGCCCCAAGGCGATGATGGTGGTTGTGGTGGTGGCACCCGCTGGGATAGGCGAAGGGGCCTTGGTGCAGGACATTCTGGGTACCAAGTTGCTGTGATGAGGCTGTTCCGCATATGGGCATCCACAAGGAGTGACCACGGGTGCTGCCGGGACTTGCATGGGTTCTGGCCCTGTGGAGACGCTTCTAGCCTCCTCTCTGCTCTGTCCGGGTCCCTGCTGACCGCAGCTGTCTGGCATCTTTCTCGTCTGGTTGCCCAGCTCGTTTCTCAGCTTATGTGGTCCCCTTCAGTTATTATTATTTCTTTACTCGAAACCCAGGGTTAATCAGTAACTTGGAGACCTGGAGACTTTGAATTACCTGATAGAAGGGCCAAAGGGGGTGGAGTCTCGTGAATCAGGACTTTCCTGTTGGGGCACTGCCTGATGAGTGTCTGTCTACATGACAACCAGCTAAGACAGAGGTGATGACAGAGGTTCCTCTCAAGCTCTGGGGTGCATCGGTGACCCCCATCAAGTTTCCTGGTATGGGTAGCCGAGAGGACTCCCCACACCATTTTTTTTAAAAAATTACATTTATTCTCCATCTGCGTCATGGTATACAGTGGAAGCCGAAGGACTTGTGAGAGTCTTCTCGCCTTCCGCCAGGTGGGTCCTAGGGGTAAAACTCAGGTCACCAGGGTTGATGGCAAGGGCCGGAGCCACCTTACCAGCCTTTAAAAGTCCAGAATGTTGGGCTCCAGTGCTCAGAGAGGATGGGGTCTCAAGAGCCACGAAGTTCACAAACATCCATGTGATCCTGGTGAGGGTGACCGGGGAGCGTCACTTGGAGAAAGGTTTCTGACCAGACCTTCAGGGTTTCAGAATCAATCGGAACCGTGTTTTGTGCTTTGAGCGCATGGGCGAATGGGTGACCCAGTGAACACAGAGAGAGGTGATGGGGAAGGATGAGCAAACGAGGGCCGGAAAACGAGTCTTTCCAAGCGTCCCTTGGCCCATTCAGCGCCTTGTCATCCCGACAGCTGGATTAGCAGATGCTGGTCCCCAGGCATCTCATCAGCGTACCGCACAAACAGGTACCTTAGGAAAAGGCACCATTGGCTGCGTCCTCTGGGGCCATGAGCACAAGCTGCCATTTATTTGGGCCTTCTCAGAGCAAACACTCAGAGAAGAAGAGGCCTGGTCAAACACTCAGAGAAGAAGAGGCCTGGTTCCTCATCTGTGGTCTCCTAGAATCCCAGTTCTATAAGGAAGGTCTAGGCACAGGAGCAGGGTGTTGGCCTGCTGGCTGCCTGCCAAGGGGCCTTTCACAGAGACAGGACCCAGTCGTGTCCAAGGTCTGGTTCCCAGTCTCACGGGACTCAGCCATGTCAATAGGTGCAGATTCGATTGACCTCCGGGCAGCTGGCCTGAACTGGCAGGACTCACGTAGGGTGACAGATAAGATGCACCATGGCAGTTATGAAATTCTGTTCCCCTTACCATGCCTGGGATGGTAGAGCTCAGATGAATGTCCCTGCCTCCCCCCCCCCAAAAAAACCCTCAACAACAAATACAGAAACTGCTGCCAATGGCTTCTGGTGTCTAGCTCTTTGAATTAAGCCCTTCCCTCCACCCCAAGGGTGGTGCTGTAGGCTCAACCTGTGGGAAGCCACCCGCAGGCAGAGGCTACTGATTCTTGGGTTGTCTCCCCACCCCCCCCATGGCTCTCTCACTCTGAATTCCAACCCCAATTTCCATGGTTTTCTGCCTTAGGTTGGGTAAGCCGTGATTTCTTTCTACCAGTGTCTACAAAGTCCACTCAAAGGGGCCTTGGCTCTAGCTGGGTATCTGTGCCCATATGTTCCCCACTTTCTGACTGACAGAGTCCTGTCTTCACTATGGGTGATCGCTGCTCCCCCACAGCCTTTCTGTATGACCCCATGGGAGAGAGGAATCCACACCCTGGGCTTCAGAGTGGAGACCGGCTGATACCTTGAGATTTAAGGAGGACCAGTTAGCATATTCTGCCAGCTGGTTGCACTAATTGGTTCTGGCCTAAGCGAAGCCAACAAGATTGGGTTCTGGGTCTCCTATTGGAACTGTTGATGGTGTCCTTCTCCTGGGTTTCCCAGCTTAAGTGGGAACCCTGGGGGAGGGACAGAGCCACCATGTGCAAAGAACTTGCCCAGGAATAAGGTCAAGGCACAAAACATCCTTTTAGCACCTGGATCCAGCCATGCCTGAAGCCAGAGAAAGTCCTTTGTAGATTTTTCAACTACATTAATTTACAAAACACACCTTTCTTTTTCTGAGCTCTGGGGCTCAAACCCAAGACCTTGGTCACCCAACTTCCCAGTTCATAATAAGTCAATTCAAACTGGATTTCTATTTCCTGCAAGTGAGAGCTATCTGGATGGTAGCCCAGTAGCCGAGGAAAAGCAACTTTGGCTTTCTGAGTGGGTGAGAGAGAACCCACAGACAGCGTGCACACAGTCCCAGGTGACAATGTGTCACTCTGCTGAGATGCTGGCGTTCCCTGCTCTAGTCTCATGCAGTGTTCCTTTCTGTTCGCTGGGCCCAGAAAGGGTTGGGGAGGGGAGAGGAGAAACCTGTTCAGCCACATTCATTTATTTTATAATAGATACATTGTAAAATTAAAAATTAAAAAATAATATCAGACACACAGCAGAGGGACGTGGGATGGCCAGTGTCTTCTCTTTCTCCTTCCCATCTACAGGAAGTCAGGTTATCAGAGGGACATTAAGAGAGGGGCTAGGGATGTAGCTCGGTTGATGGAGTGTTCGCCTACTGTGCACGAAGCCCTGGGTTCCATCCCCAGAGCAGCGTAAACAAGGCCCAGTGGCGCACACCTATAATCTCAGCACTTGAGAGGCAGAGGCTAGAAGATCAAGGGCTCAGGGCCATCCTCGGCTACAAAGTGAGTTCATGACCAGCTGGGGTACATAAGACACTGTGTCAGAATACAAGGGGCGACAGCTTAGTGGGGAAAAGGATTTGCCATGCAAGCCTGGTGACCTGAGTCTGATCCTCAGAACCCACGTAAAACGCCAATTCACTGGTGTGCGAGCACCTGTCAGCCCAGCACCCTATCATGAGATGGGCGCAGAAACAGGAGAATCATCCAGAAGCCTGAGGGCCAGCTAGACGCAAGTTCAAAGCTTCAGCAGCAGAAGCAACAAGGGACTTGAGGATACCTGAGCTGATCAGCGTGGGCTTCTGGAAGAGAAGTGATTCTGGCAGGGTTTGGGCACAGTCTGCAGTCATTCATCCCAGAGGAAGCCCAGATGGTTCCGGAAGACTGAGCTTGCCCCGTGTGTTTGGCTTCCACACTCTACCTTGTGGCTGGTATGTGTGCCGTGATGTTGAGATCCTTCCAGCTCTCCAAGTCAAACTTCTGTTTGTTTGTTTTTATTGCTGTAGAGATACAGACATTAATTTTTAGCAAAGCTTGTGGGCTTTTGTTTGTTTTTCGGCTTGGAGCTGCAGACTCTGCATTTTGAGGCTTCCGACAGGCTCGGGTGATGGTAGACTTCTTCTGCCTTGAAGACAGTGGAGACCAAGTGACAGCAGTTAAAGGGGGCTGCCCTGGAAGTCACACTGCTGGTGCCACCTGATCAAGATATTTCCACCTGAGCTGTAGGCCCCCTGGGAAAGGATTTGAGGTAGCAATGACTGAGTTAGGCCTTCCAGCCCGTGCCTGTTCCCCTTGGGATCAACTCACCTTGGGGATGCAGAGACCTGGGTCCTAGTCACCAGCTACACACACACACACACACACACACACACACACACACACACACACACTCACACTTTTCTTATATTCTGGGATTGGCTACCTGCAGTGTTCTCTCACATTTTTGTCCCAGAATTCTCTGCTCTGTGCTTATTTAGACCCTAGCAACAGTAACAAAACAAAACAAAAACCAAAAAAATCCCTAAACACTAAACAAACAAGCTTAATTCTGTAATCCTGACTTTACCACTAATGTATTTACTTGTGGCATCCACCCCACCCCCATTTGGGCAGTGCTGAGAATCGAACTCAGGGATTAGCTCCATCATTGAGCTACCTTCTCAATCTCAGAAACCTTATATTTTTTAGATTTATTTCTTTTACTTTCTGTGTATGAGTGCTTTGCCAGCTTGTATGTCTATGCATGCAGAGGCCAGAAGAAGACATGCGACCCCCTGGAACTGGAGTTACAGACGCTTGTGTGCTGCCTTGTGGGTGTTGGAATCAAACCTGGGTCGTCCCCAAGATCAGCTAGGGCTCTTAATTACTAAGCCACCTCTCCAGTCCCCCAGAAACCCATTATTATACAACATTCTCCTCCTTCTCTCCTCCTCACGGCCCTTGTTTTCTCTTTCCTTTCCCTCCCCCTCCCCTCTCCTTTCCCTTTCTCCCTCTTTCTTCCCCTTGTTCCCTCTTCCCACCCTCTCTCCCCTTCTCAGTCTAACCAAGGCTGGCCTCACACCGGGTCTTCCTGCCCTTCTGTGCTGGAGACACAGGCAGCCCCAGGAGGCCCCGTTTACAAAAGCCCACACAGTGTCTGACTCTGGGAATACCCGTGGATCAAGCTTGTCCATTAGAAGGCTCCATGCTGAGTGTGCTTTCCGAAGGTTCTGATGGAGCTGTATTTCAGGGGCCACCCTGGTTGCTTCTTTCGACGGTTTTGAAACTGACTCCTTTATCTTGAGACTAGGCCAAGAGGTGGCAGGGAGAGTGGGCACCACCTGGCATCTTAGGCAGAGGTGGCAGGGAGAGTGGGCACCACCTGGCATCCTCAAGACTAAACCCCCGGGTCGGGAATCTACCTCCTTCTACTCACACTGTCCTGGATATGGAAGACTGGAGTTGGCGTGTGCCAATCCCAGTGAGAACATTTCTCTACCTGTTCCTACACGCATTCCAGGGAGCAGAGATGGGGATTTGGCTCACTGGACCACGGGGAATTAACTCTCCCAAGCACAATTTGTGATCCGTTAAATCACTCTCCAGGGTGTTCAGCCTGAGCTCAGGAGGCTCCCTGACCACCCCCTCTTTTCTCTACAAATGTCAGGTCTCACCTTCGTGGAAACTCCCCAGAAGAAAGAACACCAGAGTAGAAAATAATGAGGGTGTTGAGCACAGGGCTTTGAGCGGAAGGTGTAAAGGATGTTTTTCTGAGTAGATTGAAGGTCAAACAGACTCTGTGTTCAAACTTGAGCTGTGCATCCTTGGGTAACCAGCTTAAGCTCTCTGATTTTTACTTTAATCATAACGGAGATGAAAATGGTGGGTTTTGTTCCAAATCTTTAGGTTCAAAGAGTTGAAAAATTCAACTCAAGCTGTGCTAACTCACACAGACTGGGGAGACTTTCAGGCTTAAGTCATAGAATTACAGGAGGGTGTGGTGTATTTTGACCACGTGGCTCTTGGGAGCTAGCATGAGGTAAGCACAGTCCGGCGTGTAGCCATCCGTAACACACCTAAGAAGTAAATATCGTTTCTACTTTGCACGTGAGAGAACTGGGTCACAGAGAGATTAAGTTGGATTCTGCAGCTCACAAATGGAATGGCACTTGGGACACAGTCCAGAGAGTCCTGACGACTGAGCCAGCGCTCCGAGGGCTGCACCACTGCCTCCCCGCTGAGGTTCTTCCAGGTAGCTGTGCACAGCGCTCCTTCCTGTGCTCAGTTTCCTCTGTAAGGAGTTCTTTTGTGCATATGTGGACATGTTCGTGTGAGGACACATATCCATGTGTGTGCATGCCTACGAGGGCAAAGGAGAACCTCAGGTGCCAGTCTTCAGCCCACATTTTATGCAGGGATTGTGCTGATTAATTTCTGTCAACCTGACACAAAATAGTGTCCCTTGGGAAAAGGAATGGCCTCCACTAGGTTGGCCCGTGGGCATGCCTGTAAGGCATTTTCCTGTTTGTTCGCCAATGTAGACAGCCCAGTCCATTGTGGGTGGTGGCACCCCTAGGCAGGTGGGTACGGTTATGTAAGAAAAGTAGCTGAGCAAGCCAAAGGGAGCCAGTCAGTAAACAGCATCCCACCCCAGGGCCTGCCTCAGTTCCTGCCTTGGGCTCCTGCCCTGGCTTAATTAACACTCCGTAACTATTGTTAGAGGAGTGGGACCTCTATGCTGAAATAAACCCTCTCCTCCCCAAGTTGCTTTTGGTCAGTGTTTTATTCCACCAACAGAAAGCATACCAGGACATAGGTAGACTGTATTTACATCATTTCTGCTCCTGTCCCTCCCCCCTCCCCCGACAACTCCTGTGTCCCCCCTACTCCTTCTCTAATTACTAGCGTTTTACACAGAAACACATAAACCCTAGCAAGCCTATTTAGTCTTGCTCTTGTTTACATGTGTTTAGGGCTGACTACTGGGGACTGGATAACTGACCGGGGACTTCTCCCTGGAGAACACTGATCCTCCCACCCTCCACAGCCATCCATCGCTATAGGTTTTCCAGAGATGGGGCCCTACGATATGTCCCCCGGTCCTCTTTGGTTTGTTGACTAGTGAGTTCATAGCACAGGTGTCATGCAGGTGACCATACTGACGAAATTTCGTGGGGGCCGCGTCCCTGTCATGTCAAGAAGACACCGTCTTGCAGCAGGTATCTTGACCCTGTGGCTTGTACAATCTTTCTGTTACCTCTTCCATTGTGTTCGCTAATCCTTATGTGTAGGAGATGCGTTATTATTTGGGGTTGGTACCCGCGGACTCTTATCCTCTGCCTTTTGGCTGGATGTGGATCTCTGTTGTAGCCTCCACTTGCGGCAAAACAAAATGAGAGGTGCGAGCTGCACTTATCTGTGGCTATAAGGATACGTACTTAGGACATAGTCGGAAATTATATTGGCTTAGGGAAATGGCCATAGGATATTCTCCTTTAGGGTCTACGACCCTTTCAGCCACAGTTCTTGGCTAGGTTTACTCTATCAGCCATGAGTTGGGTTTGTTTGTTGGTTTTGATTCTGCCTCTCTGATGGATGGGTTTGGGGCTCACCAAATACATCAAGCTAAGAAACTTCTTTTTTTTTCTTCAAGACAATCACAACATTTTTATTGAGCCTTTTAGTTTACGATATGATATAAAAGTAAAAGCAGTTCTCTTTAATACTTTACACAGCTGTAGTGCAATTTCCGAGACTTAAAGAGACTTCCAGGGGACTACACTTCTCAGAAACTGAGATCGAGAAAACGAGCTTTTATCCTTG
This sequence comes from Myodes glareolus, assembly GCF_982192425.1. NCBI lineage: Eukaryota > Metazoa > Chordata > Mammalia > Rodentia > Cricetidae > Myodes > Myodes glareolus. Next base: position 15,908,745 of record NC_142031.1, read on the forward strand.
ATGTCTGCTGATCGGAAGCCCTGGTTTCAGTCAGTATCTACTAATCCCACTTCAAATATTAATTTGGCATTTCATGGAATTTTGGCATCAGGTTGTCCTTTCTTTCCATAGGCTCATTCTGGTCCCCTCTTTTTGGGGAAGTTGGCTTCATCTCCCTTTCACAGAACCGATTTTGTATATCTCGGTGGACCCGCATCCGGACCCTCTTCAGACTTGGTTTCTTTGGGTTTACCGTCATTAAGCTCCACACTTTCCACTTGCTCAGACTCTCAGAGCTTCAGTACCCTTGAAACGCTAACTTTCAAAAAGATGGTTACAGACTAAAACCAGATGGTCCTAATTAGCCATCTGAGTTACATTTTTAATGCTTCCCAGTAGTTTATACCCTGCAAGAAATGAATCTGAACTGTGATCCCGCAGAAACTTGATAATGTCCCTGGGCAGCTCCTCACTGCACAGCCACTCCACGGTCCATGCACACTGGGGATCAGCGGCTGCTACCGCCTTCTTTCTCTACTGCCGCCACCGCTGCACCAAACCAGATGGCCTCAGTCCAGCGAAAGAAACTTACTTTCTACTGGTTAGCTCTCACGGTGCTGGAAGGTGCTGTTCAGGCTGCTGGGGGAGAAAAAGCATGAACAGTTTCACTCCGCTGTGGATTCTGTGCGTTACAATACCCATCTGCTAAGACGTGGTCACTGGTGCCATAAGTGCCCTGATTAATAATAAGGTGGCAAGTTGCAGCTGCTTTCTGATTGGACTTGAGACTTGCTGGGTTGGGAGTGGGAGGTGGGATTCACGCCTGATGTCCTAAACCTGCTAAAAGCCTGAAGATGTCATAGGATAAAGCGGGAAAGCTACTACTTGTGGTGAGACATTGCTTGTGTTCTAACAAAGCTCGCCTGAGGATCAGAGTGTGGAGCGAGCCACTAGTTAGCCATAGAGGCTGGCAGTGGTGGCACACACCTTTCATCCCAGCAGGGGCAGAGGCAGATGGACCTCTGTGAGTTTAAGGCCACCCTGGGCTACACGAGATTGTTCCAGTCTAAAAGAGAAACAGAGCCAGCTGCTTCAAGCTCCTGCTGCCTTGACTACCCCGACATGATGGACCGTGCCCTGGGGTTACCAGCCAGAGTGAGCCCTTTCTCCCTTAAGTTGCACTTGTCAGAGTTGTGTGTGTGTGTGTGTGTGTGTGTGTGTGTTGTTGTTGTTGTTGTTGTTGTTGTTGGTTTTTGGTTTTTTTTCTTTATCACAGCCCCAGGAAAAATAAACTAAGACAGAAACTCACCTATGCAACCTCATTGAGTTAATGACCCTCATAAAGGCTCCATCGCTAAACACAGTCATGTGAGGGACTAATCTTCAACATGTAGGTTTGAGGGGATCCAAGAGTCCATAGGGGGTGTTCTAGTTTGTGTGTTCTCACTGTGACTGAAAGCAACCTAGGGGAAGAGAAGGTTTCTTTCAGCTTACACTGCCAGGAAAGATGCTATTGCAGAGGGAAATCGGGTCAGGAACTCAAGGCAGGAATGCTCGGGGAAGGCTGCTTACTAGCAAGCTCACTCTCTGCCTTCCGCTCAGCTGGCTTTCTTAGACAGCCCAGGCCCACCTGCCTAGGGAGGGTGCCGCCCACAGTGGGCGGTACCTTCACATATCAGTCATCAGCCTTGGCAGTTCTCCATAGGCATGCCCACAGGCTAATACGATTTAGGCAAGCCTCCAAATGAGATTCCCTCTTCCTAGGCAACTCCAGGTTGGCTCAAGTTGACAATAAACTAACCAGAGCAAATACAAGTTACAAAGTCGCCAGTAAGCTGGGCTCTGAGGGCACAGTGGTGAACCTGACTGACAGTCCCCGCTCTGGGAACTTGGAAACAAATAAGCCAACAGCAAACAGAAAAGTGTTAAAGAGAAGGACAATGGTAGCAAGCTTTCTTTTGTGACATCAACCAGCTTCCAAATCATGACATGGAGACTTATAGTTAGAAATGCTGTGCCTTAGCTTACGCTTGTCCCACAAGCTCTTAGAACTCAGTTTAACCAGCTTCTATCTTTTTCCCTTGCAGCTTTCTTTCTTTCTTTCTTTCTTTCTTTCTTTCTTTCTTTCCTTCCTTCCTTCCTTCCTTCCTTCCTTCCTTCCTTCCTTCCTTCCTTCCTTCCTTTCTTTCTTTCTTTCTTTCTTTCTTTCTTTGTCTGTCTCTGTCTCTCTCTCTTTTTCTCTTTTTCCGAGACAGGTTTCTTGCTCTTGTAGACCAGGCTGGCCTCGGACTCCAGAGATCCTCCTGCCTCTGCCTCCCGAGTGGTGGGATTAAAGGCATGCGCCACCGTCGCCTGGTGCTTTTTATCTTTCCTTCATTCTGTATGTCCTACTTTTCCTGCTTCTTCTGTGTCTGGCTGGCTGACCCTGGGCATCTCCCTCTCTTTATCTCTCCTCTTTTCTTTCATTCTCTTTTGAGCCTAGATTCCTCCTCCTACTTATTCTTTCTGCATGCTAGCACTGCCTTTCCCTCCACTGTCTGGCTATTGGCCATTCATCTTTTGGTTAGACCAATCAGGTACTTTAGATAGGCAAAGCAACACATCTTTACACCGTTAAACAGATGCAGCATAAACAAATGTAAAACACCTTTACATAGTTAAAGTAATAAAATAAAAAATCACAACAGACAATATGGAGAATCACAACAGGGTGACACAGTCCTAAGTCACCAGGGGAATATTTATATTGAGGGTCAAAATGTAATGTGTAAGCTGAGGTCTGAATGAATGTTCAATCATAAAGAGCTATTGCTTTCAGCCATGAAAGAAACCACATGTCTTGGGTCTGTTCTTGACCTTGTCTTTCCTTTCTCTATGCCCTTGAAAATCACACTTAATTGCTTCAACTCTTAGTTTTCTTGTCTATAAAAAGAAAACTCCTTTATCTCCTTTCTCTCTCTGAACAGCTTAGTCCTCGGTTGGGAAGGTAAAACCACCAGAGAAAGGCAGGTGGCCATGCCTGTGGAGAGTGGACTGGTGTGGAGGTTAAAACTGACTCTATTTATTTACTTGTATGCACATTGATGCTTTTGCCTGCATACATGTCTATGTGAGGGTGTCTGATTCCTGGAACTGGAGTTACAGACAGTTGTGAGCTGCCATGTGGATGCTGGGAATTGAACCCCGGGTCCTCTGGAAAAGCAGCCAGTGCTTTTAATCACTGAGCCATCTCTCCAGTCCCCTAAAACTGATTGACTTGACAGGTTCTAGAATCACCTAGGAGACAACCTCTGGTATTGCCTATTAGGGAGTTTCAAGATAAGGAAGAGCTGGGAAGACCCACTTAAACCGTGGGCGGCATCATCCCATAGGCTGGGATCCTGGACTGAATAACAAGGAGACAGTGAGACTGAGGTTGTGATATGACCAGACATCTTATGCTCCTGCCAGGATGACTTAACCCTCACACTGTGAGCCTCAATCAGCCCTTCCTTCCTTAAACTACATTTATTGAGTATTTTGTCCAAGTAGTGAGAAAATTAGTTAATATATGTAGGAAGCTGTTGACCCGGAGTGGGGCTGGGAGTGGGGTGTCACAATGGGACCACAGTGGGGTGACAGGATGGGCATCTGAATAAGGCAGGACCTGGTAAATGTTATGTGAGTCCAAGCAGGCTCAGGAGGTTATCTACATGGAGGTAACCTAGGGTGGGGTCTCAGTCCAAGTGGTGAAGATAAGATACTCCAGCATGGGGTGTTAGAGCCTGCGAGGGACAAGTGAACGTGCAGAGTTGGGGCTGGGGCAGACATGGGAGGTTTATAGTGGATTTGAATTGACCCAATATGTAAATGTATCAGAAACTATGAGATTGGGGCTGGAGACAAGGCTCTTGCAAAGGAGCAAAGTTTGGTGCCCAGAGTCCACACAGGACAGCTTACAACTAGCTGGGTGAGTCACAACCACTTGTAACTCCAGGGGATCCGATGCCCTTTTCTGGTCTCCATGGTACCAACACATGTACATGTGGTATGTGGGCATACTGCAACCCCTGTCATACTTATATAATTAGATATAAAATCAATCTTTTAAAAATGGAGATAAAAAACAATTACCGTGGGATAACACTCTGGTACACTGTAAAGATTTGCTACTTGTATTGGTTTAAGAAAACACTATTGGCCAGTAGTCAGGAAGGTGGGGCAACCAGACTAGGAGAATTCTGGGAAGAGGAAAGGCAGAGCCACAGTCACCACCCAGACACAAAGGAAGCAATGAATGAGATGCTTCATTGAGAAAAGGTACCAAGCCACGTGGCTAAACATAGACAAGAATTAGGGGTTAAGTTGAAAGAGCTAGTTAATAATAATTCTGAGCTAAGAGGCCAAACAGTTTATAATTAATATAATCCTCTGTGTGTTTCTTAGCAACTGAATGGCTGCGGGATAGGGCGAACTTCCGTCTACAGACAGAGACAATATCAGGACAAGAAACTCTAAGCTTCCACTGTCTGTGAAAGGAATAAGAAAACAAGTAAAGCTGACTTTTCCAGACTTTGGAAATGAACAATTGCAGCAATTTGGGAAGTGTTTTCCAGGAAAACCAACTGGACTTGACAGGACTGGCCGACTATACCATGCTTTCGTTTGTGTAACTCCTGTTACACATCTCCAGCTCCGAGGTAGCCAGGGAAGTCAACAGTAGGTGGGGCTGAAGTGACTCCAAGGCCTGGCACAGGCCTGACCTGCAAAGGAGCCTTAGTTTTTCTGTGCTGGAGGCTCTCCCAGGGCAGATGGACTGCATTATAAAGGTTCTAACGGGAGCAGTGGGCATTTTTTTGTTTTGTTTTGCTTTGCTTTGCTACACAAGATTTCTCCCTGTAGCCTTCTCTGGCTGTCCTGGACCTTGCTCTGTAGACCAGGCTGGCCTCAAACTCACAGAGATCTTCTTGCCTCTGCCTCCTGAGTGCTGGGATTAAAGACGTGTGTCACCACTGCCTGGCTCACTGGGCATTTTTTAAGTTGACCAAAAATAATGGATGCGGTTGATACAAACAAGAGACTAACCATGGTCGCATACAAGGGAAGGGTAAAAAATGGAGGAGTCATAGGGGATATGATAATTCTCAGTTAATCAGTGTGTGTGTGTGTGCGTGCACCTGTGCGCGCACACACATGCACACATGAATAGGCACATGCATGCCATGGCATGTATGTGGAGATCTGAGAACAGCTCCCAGGAATCGGTTCTCTCCTGCCATCACATGAATCACAAGGACTGAACTCAGGTCATCACCATGACACTATGACCTCATGACACTATGATGATGTCATGACATGACATGGCAAGCAACTTTGCTCACTGAGTTCTCTCACTAGTCCCTGGTCCCAGGAATTTAGAAAACAGCATGGTTGTGCATGTGCTCAGTCAAAACGTGGCACAAACCGGAAGCTGTTATCTCTGTCTAGTTGTGAAGCCCTGCACAAGCAGGAAGTGAGGTTTAAGACAGAGCTGTCAGATAGGGTGCTCCTGCTATCTGACTGAAGGCTGGAAATGCACATATGGGGTCCCTTGGTAAAGATCAGGGACTTACAATTTCCTGCTTTTAGGGAAATTTCAATCTGTTTATTAACTATCTAATAAGTGTACCAAAATTCAAAACTCACACACAATCAAGAATATGAACTTTCTATATCATTAGTTTATAAAATCTGAGAAATAAACCACGCAACACAACAACAAACAGTTCTAACAAAAGGCAGCCACTACCCCTCGGGAAGAGAAAGAAATCTGCTCCCCAATGTTGCCACAATGTGTTATTTAAAGTGTCTGGTTTTCAATAGCGATTTAAGATACATACAAAGAAATAAAATATGACAGATATGCCCCGCGCTCGGCCTCGCCCGCAAGAACGACGCGGGACATTTAGGATTCTTCTGCAGTCAAGCTTTATGCGTCTTGAGAGGGAGAGCATAAGCTTACATGGCGGAGACCCAGAATGAGGGGAACCCAGCCCTTATAAAGGAAACAGTCCTCGCTTCTGACGTGTCATTCTTGGATTGGTCCGCTGCCCATTATCCCAGGTGATGCCTCGGAAGTAGGCAGGGATGCAGCGGTAGAGAGTTACCAAGCACTTGCGCTGGGATTAAAGGCGTGTGCTACATCATCTTGAACTCACAGAGATCTGCTTGTCTCTGCTTCCCAGGCATAGGGGCCAAAGGCGTGTACTACCACGCCTTGAGGTCATAGAGGTCAATCTGCCTCTGCCGCCCAGGCATCAGGACTAAAGGCGTGTACCGCCATACCTTGGGGTCACAGAGGTCAATCTCTACCTTTGTTTCTTGAAGCAATGGAGAATGTGGTCCGGCCCTCCACACAGATACATTAGGTGGGTTGAGAAAGCAATCAATAGACCAAGGAAGCAATGGGTATTGGGTTTAATAGACATAGACTTTAAATGAACTATTTAAAGTATATTCAAGGGTTGGAGAGATGGCTCAGTGGTTAAGAGTGAGTTAAGAGTCCTCTTGCATAGAACCGAAGTTTGGGTTCCAGCATCCACATCGGCACTCACAGCCTCCTGTAACTCCAGTTCCAGGGCAATCTGACATTTGTGGAATCCATAGGTACCTGCACTCATGTGCACATACCCACATACATATACATGATTAAAAATAACCTTAAAAATATTCCAAGAGCTAAAAGAAAACATGTCTAATGACCTAAGTGGAAGTATGAGAACGTCTCATGAAACAGGAAACTTTAAAAAAGAACCCAACAGAGATCTCGGTTGAAAATTATAACTATAATAAAAAGTTCACGAGCAGTTCAAAAGCATATTTAGAATGTGGGAGGAAGAATCAGGGAACCTCATGATGAACTGAGAATATTCATTTGGAGGAACAAAATGATAAAGGAAGGGAAAATGACCAGAGTTTCATCTAGTTTTGAAGTACTATCAAATGCACTAATGGGTGCAGAATGGGTATCTCAAGAAAAAGGGGAGAAAGAAGGGGCAGACACAGAAGTACCTGAAGGAACAGTGGCCATAAACTCCTCCAGTTTGATGAATAGGTGTGATGGATGGATCCTGTGGAGGAAAATGTCCTCATAGGCTCATGTATTTGAACACTCGGTCCCCAGCTGGTATCACTGTTTGGGGAGGAGTTGTGGAGAGGGCTCTGAAATTGTACAGCCTCGCCCTGCTTCCAGCTTCCCCTCTTTGTGTCATGCCTGAGACGGGAGAAGCGAGCTCTTACCTTCCAGCTCCTACTACGTCTACCATTCGCTGCCATGCCCCCACCATGGTAGACTCTTATCCCTCTAGAACTGTAAGCAGAAATAAACTCTTTCTTTATAAGCTGTCATTCTATGTGTATGTGTGTCCTGCCTGCATGTATGTCTGTGCAGCACATGTGCCTGCTTCCATGTGGGTGCTGAGACTTGAACCTGAGTCCTTAGCAAGAACAACAAGAGCTCTGAAACATGGAGCCAACGATTTATCACAGTGATGGAAAGACATGTCCAAGAAGCTGAATGAAGTCCAGCTGGGTGGAAATCAGAGCTCGACCTTTACACACGGCCATCAAAGTTCCAAAGCCAAAGACTAAGCGAAAATCTCAGAAGCAGCAAGGAGGGATCCTCCATGAGGCAGCGTCTGCTTTCCAAAGTCATGGAGGCCAGAAGGTACCACGCGTTAAAGGCACATTCAACTGGGACACAAAGACTTTCCAATCAAGAATTCTCTTCCCAGTAACACTATCCTTCGAAACATCCAGAGAATTCATCAGTGGTGTACCTGCTGCACAGGGGATCGTCCACACTGAAATGAAAACACACTACTGTTGTGAGATAATCTTTTCATATGCTGTGAAGATGTGTCTCTGCCAAGGCACAATCTGATTGGTTTAATAAAGAGCAGAATGGCCAATAGTTAGGCAGGAGAGGATAGCCGGGACTTCTGGGAAGAGATAGAAACTCTGGGAAGAAGAGAGGCGGGATTCACCAGTGAGACACAGAGCAAGTTGGACATATGGTATGTAACATGAAGAGGTCGGGCCTGCTTGTTTGTGGGTTTTTCTGTCCTCCCACCCGGTCCCCACAATTATTTAGTCCCAGAGAAAATCACCCACACAGGACGCCGTAAGTTATAATGCTGATTGGCTCATTAGGACAGGCTTCCCACCGGCTAACTCTCATATCTTGATTAACCCATTTTTCTGATCTATTTTAGCCATGTAGCTCAGTACCTTTTTCAGTTGGGCAGCTCACATCCTGCCGCTTCGGTGATCTGGGCAGGAGTGGGAGGAATCAACTTTCTCCTCCCCAGAATTCTCCTGCTCTCCTTGCATCATTTCCACTTCCTGCCTGGCCAATCAGCGTTTATTTAAAACATGATTGACAGAATACAGACAATTCTCCCCCACCACTTCCCCCTCTTTTTTTTAAAAAAAAAAAAAAGGAAAATATCCATAGTCCATATTTTGGGAATGTGGGCGTACTATTCCAAGCTACTTCCTGCTGGTTGGGGGCGCTGATACTCTTATGGGGACCTAAAGAAAATTTAGGGTTATAATCAAGTCCTGTGAGTCTTGATCATCTCAGGTAGCAGTCTTGAACCTGTTCTGGATGAAGAACTCAGTATCTGGGCCATCTGTTGCTACCGGAGATTACTCAGGTGGTCTCCCTTGGTCAAAGATGATTTTTCTTAACTCTGAATAAATCCAGAGCCTCTTGTTTTCTGTGGAAACAAAAGCAAAATCTCTTCTCCAAAGTAACATACCTTTTGACTTCAATTTTGAAGCCAAGGTATTTTCAAAATACCTTTCTTGGATTGATTCTGCAGCATTTATAAGCAAATATCTTTTAGCAGCTGTTGCTCCTTCCTCAGCATTCAAACAATTCAAAGAGAGCATAATAGCATACAGTATCAAGATTCTCTGTGTATTTTCCATCTTTACGTGGCTTTATTTTAATCTCTATTTCTTTTATTTTTACTTTTAACTTTTGGCTTTTTGAGACAGGTTCTCTGTATATCTTTGTCCTGGAATTCCTTCTGTAGACCAGGCTATCCTTGAACTCCCAGAGATCCGTCTGTCTCTGCCTCCCAGGCTACTTTCTTTCTTTCTTTTTTATTTTGAGAACATTAACCTTTAGCCTGTATATATTTTTAACACACTGTAAGCCATTTAGAGGTTTTATTACTCTTTGAATCTCTCTTTACTGTATATCTCTCTTTTTCTGACCAATGGGTCTTTAATTTGCTAAGGAATATGGTGAAGACAACACTCAAAAGCTTTTAAGGCATTTCAAGGTCCTTGCCAGGAAGCAAGCTGCAACATTGTATCCATCGGGACAGCCTGCTTGAAAGAGCCAGAGTTTTCCCTGGCAGGACGGCCCAGAAAGTCAGCATTTTAAAATAGCACAGCTTTTTTCCTGCTACAGCTGAAAACTGAAATGCTTTACTCTAGTCTTTCCCAAGCTTTCTCAGGCTTTCTGTGGATGCATTTATCCACGTTGGGCACCATTCTGTAACATGAAGAGGTCGGGCCTGCTTGTTTGTGGTTTTTTCTGTCCTCCCACCAGGTCCCCACAATTATTTAGTCCCAGAGAAAATCACCCACACAAAACGCTGTAAGTTATAATGCTGATTGGCTCATTAGGTCAGGCTTCCCACTGGCTAACTCTCATATCTTGATTAACCCATTTTTCTGATCTATTTTAGCCATGTAGCTCAGTACCTTTTTCAGTTGGGCAGCTCACATCCTGCTGCTTCGGTGATCTGGGCAGGAGTGGGAGGAATCAACTTTCTCCTCCCCAGAATTCTCCTGCTCTCCTTGCATCATTTCCACTTCCTGCCTGGCCAATCAGCGTTTATTTAAAACATGATTGACAGAATACAGACAATTCTCCCCCACCAATGGTGTAGGAAGATAAGGCCTACCAGACCAGAAGGAGCCAGCCTGGACTCTGCCTGGAGCTGTCAAAGAGCCTATCTGTGCCTAGCCAATAAGAAGTACCAAGTAGTGTTTCCTGAGTGCCAGCAACAGGCACTGTCAGAGGTGCGCATCGTGCCTAGCCAATGAGAGACAAGCATCTGTCAGAGGTGCGCATTGTGCCTAGCCAATGAGAGACAAGCATGAGATGTTAACTAACACCTGTCACCCAGCCTTGGTGCTGGGAAGGTATATAAGTGTCCCCCCCCAGTCTGCTGTAAACCTTCTACCTGACTCCCTTTTCACCCCCTCCCCTGAGGAAGACATTAGGACCCAACAATAGTATGGTGCTGAGGGGAGGTCACAAGCCACGTGGTTGAACATACGTTAATATAAACAGGTTAAGTTTTAGTTGGGAAACAAACCTAAGGCCAAGCTTTCATAGTAAAAAGTCTCCATATCATTATTCTGACTACACAATATGCATAATTTAAACCCCCATTAAAAAAGGAGCAATAAATGCTGTGTTTTCTCTTAATGTTGTTTGGTTTGGTTTGAGACAAAGTCTTATTGTAGCCTAAGCTGGCTCCAAACTTTCTATGTAACCAAAGATAACCTTGAACTCGATCCTCCTTCATCTGCTTCTCTCTTGTGTTGAGGTTACGGTTGTGTGCCACCACACCCAATTGTATGCAATTCTGGAAATTAAACCCAGGCTTCACGTATGCCAGGCAAGCACTTTAGCAACGTCAACTATGACCCTTTAGGACTTCAAAGGTGGTTCTACAAGTAACATAAAAGACAGTACAGATGTATTTTATAATACTTTTGGCCCTATATGATTCAGAATACAACTATATAAAACCAACTGTAAATATGTCCTGGTGGACATAAAATGCATGCAGGTGTAGTTTATGTGGCAGTAACAGCAGAAAGGTGAAAGAAGGAAGTGGATTCATAGTCATAATCTGAATTGGATGGTGATAAATTGAGATGATATTGTAATCCGCAGTGCAACCACTAAGAAAAGAACTGAAGAAGCTGGGTCAGGGGTTAAGAGCACTTATTGCTCTTCCAGAAGACCTAGGTTCAATTCGTAGCACCCACATGGCAGCTCACACCTGTCTGTAACTCCAGTTCCAGGGTTTCTGACACCCTCACACAGACATACATGCAGGCAAAACACCAATGATCATAAACTAGAAATAAATTATAAGTTAAAAAAGAATGCAGCTGAAATTATGTAGTGAAATAAAGGACATGGAAATTAAAATTTACAAAATTTTAAATTGTGTGTGTGTGTGTGTGTGTGTGTGTATGTGCATGTGAGTGCAGTTGCCCATGGAGACCAGAAGGGGGCATTGGATCCTCAGGAACTAGAGTTGCCGGTGGTTGTGAACCATCTGATGTGGGTACAGGGAACTGAACTCTGGTCCTTTGCAGGAGGAATACATGCTCTTCACCACTGAACAGTCTTTCCAACCCCAGGGCAAGGAAATTAAAACAGTGCAAGTGACAGTCACCACTTAACACAAAAGAAAGCAGTCACAGAAAAAGCAGGTCCAATAACAAAGACAAGACATTAAAAAACAAATAGCAAGATGTCAAATGTAAGTCTTGTGTTGTTGGTGTCTATCTTATCTGCAAACTAATCAAATGCTACTACACATGGCTCAGTTGGTAAAGTGTCTACCATACAAAGCATGAGGAACTGAGTGTGAATCCCTGGCACCCACATAAAAAGCCAGACATGGTTGCTCACATATGGAATCCTAAAGCTGGACTGATGATAAAACAGGAAGTGGAGACAGATTGCCCGAGCTTGCTGTCCAACCAGACTAGCCAAGGGCTGAGTTCTGGGTTCAGCGAGACCCTGTCTTAAAGGAGAAGGTGGAGAGCCATGGAGGACTCAATATTTATGTCACCTATAGCTTACACATGTACACATGTACACGTGTGTAATAACATGCACAAATAAACCAGATACTAGAAGACAATTTATTGTCTAAAAGAGATGCGATTTAAATTCAATGCCAAAATTGGTTGAAAGTATAATGGAAAAAGACATAGCTTGAAGTGGTACGCTGAGTGCAAACAGAGCTCTCCTACTATCAGACCCAATAAACAGTCGCGGTAGGCAGTTATCTATCAAGAATATAGAACTCTTATAGATGTACAGGGAAATACAACAGAGTCCTAAAATATCTAAGCAAAACCTGTCACACTCATAGAAAACAGTAACAATAGTAATTATTTACTAAGTCAAAGAGGGCAGCCACAAAAGGCCAGCTATTCTCTAACGTGTGGTGTCCGGAACAGGTGAATATATAGAGTCAGAAGGTCAATTTGTGGCTGCTGGGATCAGGAGGTTATTAAGGAAAACTCAGGATGTCACTCACGGATACAGGGTTTCCTTCGGGGGTGTCAAACGTGTCCTAAAATTAGATACTGGTGATGGTTCTGAAATATTGCAAATACATGAAATACCAGGGAAATGCACATATTCAATAGGTGAATTTTTGCAGTTTGATAATTATGTCTCAATAAACAAAGTGAGTCTCATTGCTGGAGATGGAAGATGCAGGTTGAGAAAGGGATGAAAGTCAAAGAAAGTGATTCTATGTCTGTTTTGAAACTGGAGCCTTGAGGTGGGTGGAAAGAGGGAAGAGAGAGAGAGAGAGAGAGAGAGAGAGAGAGAGAGAGAGAGAGAGATCATGAATGCATGTGCATGGCCATACACGCACGTATTTGGATGCACACAATCTTTGTCCTGTCCCTTTTGGAACCTGGGAGCAGTAACACCCCCCATGGCAGGGAGCACAACTAACCAAGCCAGATCTTGGGTTTTCACTACTGTTTTCCTGCCCGGGTTCTATGAAGAAATCCAAGAAGCCAGGGCACCTTGGGAAAATGACTGACAGTCAGACTGGAGTGGAGATGGTATCTGATGGGTTGGAAGCCTGCTGTGTCAGAAACTGAGGGTGTGCTCAAAGCGCTGGGCCCGCTGCTCAGGTTGGGGGCAGTTGTGGCATCAAAATAAGTCATGCTTACAGTGGGTTCAGATTCAGTCAGAAAGGAAGGTGGAATTATATCCAGAGAAATTAATTATGGAAAAGATGGAGGAACATCTGCACTGATTACAGAGGCATCATTTCTTAGTGGGAAAGCGGACATACTTTAGTTCCACTGATAGTGGGATGTGTCTCTAGATTGCTGTCTGGGAGGATGTGATGAGGTACTCGGCACTGCTTCTGTGTGGTGGATTTCCCGCCAGCTGTATAAAACCTCCTCCTCACAGTGGGATTGCAAAGAAACAGCAGTCAACCCCAAATTTAGGGTCATTTTATACGGTAACTGGCGTGGAATCACCAAAAATGTGAGGGGTAGGGGACTGGGGGATGACTCGGTTGGTAAAATGCTTTCCGCACAGCCGGAGGACCTGAGTTCACATCCTCAGCACGCAAGTGAATGGGCAGGACTATGTGCACACATCTGTAGCTTTAGCCCTGAAGAGATGGAGGATCCTGGGAGCTTGTGGCCAACCAGTGTGGCAAAACTGGGGAGCTTCAGGGAGCGAGAGACCCAACTCAAAAATAAGTGGAGAACAATAAGGAAAGACTCCTGGTGTTGACCTCTGGCTTCTACATGTACACAGAGGCATCTGTGGCTACACACACACACACACACACACACACACACACGCACACACACACACACGCACACACTCACGCACCACACACACTAAATAAGATAAATAAAAGCACATGAGAAAAGATCTTTGTGTCCGTGGTGTGCCGTCACCTCCCCAACACTCTTCAGTGGCTTGTGTTGCCTGTGGGCGGAGCGCACCATCATCCCTCAATATCCACAACACACTGGACTCGGGACAGCCCCGAGAAACCCAGACCTGTGGGTCGATGCTCAAGCCCCTTGCGGCAGGGGTGGTGCCCTAGCGCAGATCAGTGCACACTGTCTCTCAGTTACTCGTTGAACCCAGTGTGCTGAGTGTTGAGTAATTGCTGTTGCTGTGATCAGTGAATAGCACAAGCGTCTGTGCAGATGCCAGTTTGTCGTCAAAAGTTTTTGTCTCCAGGTGGTTGAATTCACAAATTCAACAGAACCCACACAGAAACAAAGGCCAACTGTGTTTACTCCATGAAATGCTGGTGGAACTCAACTCCTTTGTTCTTTTGTTTTTCTCCAACCCACCCACCTTACTCACCCTGAGTTGGTGATTGTAGGGATATTTCATTTGTATTTTAATAAATAAAGTTTGCCTGTAGTTCAGAGAGTGAAACAGCTGCACTGATGAGCCTTACAGACCAGGCAGTGGTGATACATCTTTAATCCCAGTAGCCATGCTAGTTTGTCATAGAAACCGGGCGGTAGTGGTGCACACTACCTGCTCTAGAGAGGAATACAAGACAGGAGGAGACAGCTCTTACACACAGCCTCCTTCTGAGATTCCTGGAGGCAGGATCGCCATTTCAGATTGAGGTAGAGGTAAGAGCCAGTGGCTGTTTTGCTTTTCTGACCTTCAGGCTGAACTCCAATTTCTGTCTCTGGGTTTTCATTAATCATGCTTCAGGTGATTGACCAGTTATATACGCATTCTTCATCCTGTCTTTGGGGGACATTTTTAATGTGTGTATGTGAGTAGTTAGACACATGTATATGTATATATGTGTATATCTGTGCATTTGTGTATTTATGCACAGTGTGTGTATCTCTGGGTATAAAAGTATATATATGTGTGTGTGCATTTGTGTAATATGTGTGTATGTATCCCCGAGCATCTCTAAGCACACACAGGGTTGAAGGTGGAACTCAGCGCTTGCCTCGCATGCAGGAAGCCCTGGGTTTCTTCCCCAGCATCACACAAAATGAGAAGCGGTAGCCCGTAGCTCTTAGTCCACATCTGGAAGTGGGAGGGGAAAAAGGCCGCATCTGAGAGGCGGAGGGGGAGGACTAGGAACTCAAGATCATTGTATTTACATAGCAAGTTGGAGGTTCACCTGGGCTACATGAGCAGGCTTCCTCAGCAGGCCTTGTTCTAAGCATTGGGACTTTCCTGTGAACCAGGTTTGTAGGGTGCCTTAGCCTAGCCGGTTTTGGCAAGCAGCATTGCAGTGTTCCCCGGAAATGATCGCTCCCATTCTCCCTCTCCTGGGTTCTCAACTGTCAGCTTTGATGTCCCTACATTCTCTCATGGCAAAAAGCAGACAGTCAGGGCTAAGGAGTGTATGTAGCTCACGGGTAGAGTATTATCTTGAATGAGTGAGGTTTTGGGTTTCATTTCCAGAACTTAAAAAAGAAGTCTTCCCTGTGCCGCCCTGCTCCACACAGAGGCCTCGAATTTACTTCCATCTCAGAGCAGAATTCTAGCCTGTGGTCCTTCAGCTGTGTCACAGAAGATAGCCAGGGCTGCTGTGCCGTTCCTCGACAGAGATCTTGTGCTCTTTAAACAGCTGTGGCTGTAAAAGGGAAGGAATGAGACAGAATAGCTTACGTTTAAACAAGAGAAAGAGCGCGGGTGAAGGGGTGGTAGCTGGAAGGCGGCCCTTTCCTTGGCAGCTGTTCTGTAAAGGAGGCTCTATTGAGTCAGTGTTACCCAGCGCCTTCAAAAAATGGACTGAGCTGACAGCTGAGGACATCTTTGTCCCGTGGGTATTGGGACCTAGGTCAGACCTCAAGGGCTCTGCCTGCTATGGTTTGAAATGGGAATGTCCCCCATAACATTTGGACTCCCTCTTGGTGGCATTATTTGGAGAGGTTATGGAACCCTTAGCAGGTGGAGTCTTGCTAGAGGGAGTACGTCCCTGGGGGCTGGCTTTGAGAGGCTATAGCTTTGCCCCACTTCCAGTTTGCTCTGTTTCCTGTGGAGAGATAGGAAGTGAGTTTCCAGCTTCCATTTGCCACCATTCTTCCCTCCCACTGGGGACACGTAGCCCTCTGGAGCCATTCTAAATCAGACAAACACCACACACACACACACACACACACACACACACACAGAGAGAGAGAGAGAGAGAGAGAGAGAGAGAGAGAGAGAGAGAGAAAATAAAAAACCAACAACAGAAAACCTTCTTCCTTAAACTGCTTTTTGTTACAGTATTTGAGCAGTGGAAAAGCAGATTGGAACACTACCCAAAGTTCTGTATGCTTAAAAACAGAACACAGCACCAAGAGCCAATAGAACTCTCTGAAAAATAACAGTAAAACAATAGATGTAGTTGACATTCCCTTAAGTTCACCTGCTCCACAATGGGAGGTGTCAGGAGGGTTGAGGCCGCTCTAAGTCACCTAGACAGGACAGGGATTCACGCCTTTCTTCTTCAGGTTCAAGCCTCCACTTCCAACTGGAACTCATCTTTGATTCATGCTTGGCGTGAGGAGCAGGAAACACACTACTGTGCATGTGTGACAGAGTTCATGGTAATATTCGTTTATATTTTGATCCTAAGAAGATAGCCGGGCCCTTTTTATCACAGGTCCCCTGTCCATGTCTAGAATTTGAGTGACCAAGATTAGATTGTACAGGACTCTCTGAGCTTCAAGAATCGACAACACAGGCAGATATGAGTAAGAAGGAAGACAGGAGACCACATCGCCAGACTAGCCTCTAAGTGTCTGTGTTCCAGGATGGCCTTGAACTCCTGATTCTTCTGCCTCCACCACCCAAGTGCTGGGATTCTGGGAACTCGCCACAGGCCAGGCTGAGAGGAGGAGTTTGAGAGAGCTCTTCAGAAAGAAGAAATCATGGAGGCACAGGATAGAGATGCTGCCTGGGACCAATGGAAGCTCCACTGAGAGGGATTGAGCTGTCACAGGTCATGCAAGGGGCTCTGGTCTCCTGGCACAGAGACTCCTGGCCTGGGTTTGGCTCCAGGGCAGCAGAGATGCCACCTTGAAGATCGGTCTAATGGGTCTAGCCAAGCCTGGCTGACGATCATAGGGCCCCTCCTGAATCTTCCAGTTATCCCAAGTTCCTCAGGACACTTGCACGATCCCGAAAAGAGGAGAGCCTACCAGCCATGGCCAAGGTGGAATTTTCCAGAAGCCAGGGAGGTGGGGTGGCTGAGAAGGAGCAATTTTTTTAAAATCCAGTGGTCAAGGAGCTTGACCCACACCCACTATACAAACACTGACTTTGAGCCACAGAACGTCCCATCCTGGTACCTTAAATTTGATCTCTATGGGTGGATTCCGTTTAATAGTTCACGAGAGTCTCCCATTGCGTTTTGGCAGCACAGAAGGGAGGTGTTGTCTTGTTTGCTGAAGCCTGGGGAGGAACTTGAGCCACCCTTGGGTCCAGGAGGCCTTGCTTGGGTGTTACTCTTGAACCCTCTGACCTCAGGACTCTCCTGGAATTTCTCACGCCTCTGTCAGCTGTGTGCCCTGTGTGTGTGAGGCACCCTATGTGTGTCCCTCGTCAGTGCTGCAGGCCTGTCTACGACCCCAGGAAATCCTAATCTCCATATTAGGATGCTTCCCTTTTGTGTTTTACCCTGTTCATATGCTTACCGCTGCTGTGGGCACTTCCCACGGTCAGTTATGGGCGACGCATTCTCAAATGGCACTCCACTTGCTCTCCTGTGTCGAGTAAAACTGGGGTGGTTTGAATAAAAGATGCCCCACCACCGCTTAGGTGCAAGCATTTGAACACTCGGTCCCCAGTTGGTGCTGCTGTTTGGGGAGGATACGATGAGGTGCAGCCTTGCTGGAAGAAATCACTGGCTGGGGGCTTGAGAGTTCATAGCTTTAATCCTACTCCCTGTTTGCTCTCTTTCTCATGTGTGTGATTAAAAATGCGATCTTCCAGCCCTTCCCTTCTATGTGCTGCCGTGTCTCCTGCTCCCGCCATGTGCTGTGTGCTCCCGCCATATGCTGCATGCTCCCACCCCCACCATGTGCTACCATGCTACGGCCTGCCCCCCATGTCCTGCCATGTCTCCTGCTCCCGCCATGTGCTGTGTGCTCCCGCCCCCGCCATGTGCTGCCGTGCCTCCAGCCCCCTCATGTGCTGCGTGCCTCCCCATTATGATGGACTCTTAATCTCTTTGGAACCACAATGTCAAAATAAACCTTTTCTTCCTAAAATTGCTGCTAGTTAGGGGGTATTATCCCAACCACAGAAAAGCAGCTGATGCCGCCTGAAGTTTAGAGCTAGAATCTGAAGTTCAGGAGGGACATTGAGACGATCACTCAAGGCCACCCAGATGGTTTGACAGAGATTCTCACCTTCCTTCCCTGAGTTCAAACTTCAGGTCTGTGAGTTCCTTGGTTTTCTGGCTATTTTCAAAGAAAAAGTTAAGGTCAAGTGTTGGAGATGTAGCTCAGCTGGCAGGGCGCTTACCCAGCATGCTGGAAGCCCTAGGTTTAATCAATCCCCAGGACTCAGAAAATGGACCTGGTGGAGTATGCCTCTAGTCCTAGGACTTGATGGGAGAAGTTCAAAGTAATTCTCAGCTGCATAGCAAGTTCAAGGTTATCTTGGACTGCTTAAGACCTTCAGAGAGAGAGAGAGAGAGAGAGAGAGAGAGAGAGAGAGAGAGAGAGCGCTATCTACCCTGTTCTGTGGTTACCCAAGGTGGAGGCACTCAGTTTTAACTGTTACCATACATGATTACAACAGCAGCCCTAATTCTTGTGCCTCAACGTCCCCAAGTGAATTCTACTGAACAAGCAAGCAACTGTTGCACTGGGTATTTTGTGATCAAGACAGGCCGCTGGCAAAGTACAGGGAGAAGGGCCGCAAGCACAGTTCAACAGTCCACATGATTGTGTGGCTGCGTTGCAGAGAAATGAGTGGGATCCATGTATCTTACAGTGTTTCCCGAACCTTACTGATGATGGAATTTCCTGGGCTCCCTTTAAGAGTCAGCTTCCAATTGCTCTGATAAAGACTTTAAAGGGAGGAAAGAGTTAATTTGGCTCCATCATTGATGGGCTCCATCGCCATGGGATTTCAGTGAAGCGGAGCATGGTGGCAGATGGGGCATGGAGGAGCGAAACTTCCCACGTTGTGAGTCCTAGAGGCAAAGAGAGAGAGGAACGAAGGAGTCAGGGACAAGATACAGCCTTCAAAGTCATGTCCCCATGACTTGCCTTCTCAAAGTAGGCTCCACCTATGATATCCCAGAACAGTACGCCCTCATGGATTTAGTCTACCGACGAATTCAGAGCCATCTTGATCCAATCAGCTCTCTGTCGTTCCACTTCTGAATGCTGCTGTCCCGTTGACCTCCACATGAGCCTTTGTGGGGACATTCTACACCATAGGACGCCTTCCGGAGTTGTATGAAGCCAGAGGAAGCTTTTGGACTCGAGCATAGCGTCCCAACAGCCCAGAGTATTTCAGTGTTAGTCCCTCTAGCCCCTGACAACCACCAAAGCTGCGTCAGTCGCTGCCGAGAGTCAAAGGAAAATCCACACTGATGTGCCTGTCTTTAGAAGGGGGTAGAACCGATGGGCACATTCTGGAGGCTAAATGATGCCCGAGGCAGCCCCCTCTCCTTCCCAAGGGACAGCTGTGTCCAGAGAGAGAAGAGGACCTGTCCTACCCACCTGGCCCCCAGAGTCTCTAGGCCTGGCACCAAGGGGTTAAACCTCTCCAAGATGCAGGAACTTTGTGTGTTTTATCTTGTTTAACTTTGAAAGAACATGTGTACACAGAGCATGTGTGCTTTTGATTTCATGGCCGTAATAACCATAAAAAGCAGAATGCCAGGCCATACCCAAGCCGGTCAGCTGCGTAGGAATTTTAGACCAACAACAAACAATACTTCTAGTAAAAAATAAAAAGTAAACAAGCCTATCCACCACTTATCTGTAGTTTTTGTCCATTAACCATTAACTCCTACATGGGTCCAAAGCCCTGGAGACTTCTGGCCATGGTCCAGAAGGAAGCATGGGAGCATTTTGATATCAGGTTAAGATCCTAATTTGGCTGTTTGCAGACTTCATGACCTTGCCCAAATTACTTAACCTTTGGTGCCACAGCGAGCTGTATTCAAGTTCACTTAGGAGCTCATTTCTGGAAAAGTGAGTTGCACAGTCCCCAGATATAACTGGCCCTCAAAAGACAGCAGTTACTTCATGATTATAATTTTCCTAACCCTTTTCTCAGGGGCCTGTCTCGGTGAGAAAACACACATGTTGGTCCTCGAGGATCCAGCTGGACCTGGGTATTTGGCCCGGGAAACCTTATCATGTAGGCCCTTACCACCCCACCACCCCATCCCACCACAGCCAGAAAGGTCAAAGGCATGCTGTGTTGTGGGCTCAGGAAAGTTCTGCTGCCTACTAGGGGAGACCCAGGCCATGCAATTCGGTGGGAAGAGGGTTTAAAAAAAGAATACATAATCACTATGTAGGGGACGTTGGAAGGGGCCTGCCTTGTCATGTTAGGTTCCTTAGTTTCGTAGCTAATCTACAGAGATGCTTGCTAAGGTATCCATTCTTAATTTTGGAGAAGACTCACTTTCTTTTTGTGGCATTATTTCTAGCTTTGAAACAGATCACTATTTCAAAGTCTCATACAACTAGGCATGGCTGTATGACCTGATCCTGCCCAAGGCAATGCCAGCTTCAGATAACCAAGAGTTCACAGCTATTCTTGGCTGTATAAGTTCAGGGCCAGCCTTGGCTACAGAAAGCCCTGTCTCAGTAGTGACGCGAAATAAAACAAAACAAAAAGGCCCAGCCTCACCTGGCATATTCTTCCTGCTCCTTTCCCCTTCTTTCTTGAAGTGAGGATGCTGTGACGGTTATCTCACCACCCAGGAGACAGAAGCTACAAGTTAATACGGCTGATGAGAAAGAGGGAAGAACTGGCGGCATTGTGGAGCCGCTACGGTTGTTCTGGACTGTTTCTAGAATTCTTAGGTGTGAAAAATCAAGCCTTCCACTCAAGCCTGGGTTTTTTGTTTCTTTATTCTTGGTTTTGACACATGGAGTCAAACACAGCTTTAACTGGGCCAGCATCCGACTGGTGCTGGGTTCAAATTCTGACGTTGACACTTTTGTGACTTTGGTCAACTGTGTGAGCCTACAAGTATGGTCTGGTACATGTACAGCTGACAGACCAATGGACTAATCCTCGGGAAATGTGTACATAAACATCCACATGGACTAACCCATTTTGCAGAGCTATGGGGACACCTGTCTTTTGGATAAGTCACTGTCAAGTCTGTAGAAATCTTGTGACATCATGGTATTTCTTCCTTCTATAGTATCCCTGAAGTATATAAACTTGACTTTTCCTGTAGGGTGACCGGATACCTTCCCTACACAGTGAAGCCCTGGTGTGAAAGCATTCACCCAGTCAAATCTTTGCTCTCAGAGTCAAAATCTACATAAAACTAGCACTCCACAACTTTCTCAACAGCACTCACTGATAAGAAAGGAGCCCCAAACAGGAGACAGTATGTCTGCTCCAACAGCAGATGCAGGAAGATGCAATCTACTGGCCCTTTGCTCGATCCTAACAATCTACTAATATTCTGTATTTCCCTTCACCTTGGTTTCAACTAACACAAGATCATAGTCCAGGAAATTAACTGTTTATAGAGAAGAAAAGGCCTGAGTCACTAAAGCCAGCTTCGGGGAGAAAAATTTTCACTTCGGTGCCCTGCTGGAGTCAAAAGAAAGACCCCAGAAGAGATTCCCTGTAACTCAACCAGCTAGACAATCAAGCCCTTAGGTCACTACGGCTACCAAAGCTGTGTTCCCAGCCGTCTGGGAGCTTCCCAGCCACGCCCACTGTGAGATAGAAGGCCCCTCCTTGTCAAGACCCACTGGTTTCTTGTGACTCTGTGAAAATGCACGTCTGATGCTGTTGTTATTGTCTATGGGACTGCTAGCTTGTCTGTATGCCCATGTAAATGGAAAGCTTTGTAGAGAACGGCCCTCCTCCTCCTTCTCATCTTCCCTTCCCTTCCTTCCCTTTTTGTCATCTTCCCCCAAGGAAAAAGGAAACATGCAGGAGGAACGTGCTCCAGTCAGTCAGTTTCTTCTGCCCCTCAGATCCCTCTCCCCAGCCAGTTTTTGTCTGCCATTGTGAATCTTTCTGGACCCTGAGGGGCTAATGGGCTTAAACCCAAAATCAACCTCGATAGTGAAGCTATTCAATTTCTCTGAAAGTTGATGGTCATATTTGTGACAAAAATTCTGTAGACTCACTGTGTGTGTGGGGGGGAGAGCTAATGTATAACTAATGTATAGCAGAAGTGGCTCCACAAACCCGTGGGAGGACAGATTTATAGTAGGTGTTTATATTGGCGTTTAGTAGGTGGCGCTGGTGTTTAACAGGCAGTGTTAGGGACACTGATCTGTAAGGTGAAAATAAAGTTAGATCACCGTATCCTACACTATGAAAAATACCTAGATAGACTGAAGACATACCCAAGAAATATTTTAAAAAAATCAAACAAACTGAGCATCATCCCAAATTATAGATTTCAGAAGAAAAATAATGGACTTCGTTGCATAAAAATTAGTATACTATTTATTGATTTAGTTTTGTGTTTTGGAGATAGGGTTTTTCTACATAGCCCTGGCTGTCCTGGAACTTGCTATGTAGATCAGGCTGGCCTTGGACTCACAGAGATCCACCTGCCTCTATCTCTCAAGTGAGAGAACCCTCCCTCAAAAAGAAGGCAGACTTCCGGTGGTGGTGGTAGTCAACACCTTTAATCCCAGTACTCAGAAGGCAGAGGCAGGCAGAGACTGGGGCTTGCTAAGTCTTCACTAAGTCTCAGTTCTGGGGCTTAGTGGTGACTTCTCTTCTGAATTTCTGGGTTTTCATCAATAGAAATGTGAGAGAGAAAAAAAAGCCAGATCCCTCACAAGGATCTCAATAAGAGAAGAGGGAGGCAGAAGGAAAGGGAGGAAGAGAGGGGGAGCGGGAAAAACCACTTACAGGGCACTGTGCAATTATCAAAAATATATACATTACTGTGTATAGAAAAATACAGAAAGAAATAAGACAGTGGCTAACTAGATACTAAATGAAGTTGATCATATAGTGCTTGACACATGACAATCAATGATATCAATTATTATTCAGATCTAACACTCTCATAACACACCAGAATTGGTTCTGCACACACCCATGGCCCTAGCTTTGCCGAAAAACCTTGAGAGAGAGAGAGAGAGGGACACTGCCTCCAAGAACCAAGGCAGAAGGAGATAAGAGCACACCAAAACCCTCCTCTAGCCTCCTAATGTGCACACAAATGTGCACCTCACCACACACACACACACACACACACACACACCATGTACACATATACTACATCTATGCAAAATAAATAAATAAATAAATAAACTGGGCCAGCAAGATGGCTTCTGCAGTTGAGGCAGTGTTGCCATGCCTGCAGACCAGAGTTTGACCCCTGGGGCTCACACGGTGATGGGGGAAGAGACTCTGATGTGTCTTCTGATCTCCTTAACGCTGACTACACACCTAATTTGAGGCCAGCCTGGGCTACAAGAGACCCCGTCTCAACAAGAAGGCTGGAGAGATGGCCAAGCTGTTAAGAGCATGGCTGCTCTTGCAGAGGACCTGAGTTTGGTTTCCACACTGGGTAGCTCATGACTACCTGTAGTTCCAATTCTAAAAGATCTGACCTCCTCTTCTGCCAGTGTGGACATCTGTACTTACAGGGTGCACAGACAGACAACTGGCAGAATACACTTACACAAATAAAAAATAAAAACCAAACAAACAAAAATCAGTAAGACACAGACAGTAGCCCAGGCCTACTCAGGGTCAGGATCATGACTGTTTCTGTCTTCAACACATCTTGTGCCTTTGGACGGCAGTTGGTGGTCTCTTCTGGTAGCATAAAAAAAAAACCAACAAAACCCTCTCCAGCACAGCATGGCTCCCACCCCTGCGGAAGTTTAGGTAACCACTTATTTACCTCTTCATTTTTAAGCGCCCAACAGATAACATTGGGTGCTGTATTTTGGAGGCCTCTTGTGTTAGAGAGCCAGCAAGCAAGCAGCAGGGAACGGTGTGATTCCCCCAGAATCTGGGGAGAAATATTTGTGTGGAGGAAACAAATAAAACTAGCTATTGGGGCTCTTTCCCAGGAGCCTTTGCCTTAGGGACCAGGTTTTGTTTCCTTTGACCTGAAAAAGGACAGCAGAGTTTCAGTCGGTGTGCCCTACCAGGAAAGATCATCTCTACGGGGGCAGGGATGCTCCAGTAACCACCCCGCTGAGACCGACTTGAGACTATCTTAAAGGGTGGGCCTCTTGGCCAAGTGTCTCTATGCTTCATCCTGAGCTAAGATGGGGACAGGGCCTCCCCAGAGGTGCGCCTCACCTCAACTGAGGGTCTCCCTAGACAGGTAAGCTACTGAACTTAATGCAGTATTGAAAAGGGAGCACCAGAGTGACTCAGGGACACATGCCTGGTAGAAGGGGTGTTCCCAGGTGTGTCCTGGTTGCCATGCCAACCTACATGTCAGTCATTCTTACCTACACTGCTATTTTCAGAGAAATCCTTTGCTTTTCCTACTGTCCTTTGATCTGGGGTTTAGCTCCATAGCCATGGCTGTTTTTATATTTTTACATTCACATGTTTACAGGCACAGTGTACATGGATGTGCAGATGTGCTTGTGCTCAAGTGTGTGTGTGGGTGTTTGTCAAAGACAACAGGGTCTGTTCATCAGGGACTGTTCCACTTTTTGTAGAAGCCCTCAGAATATTTAGAAGTACATTTTGAAGCGATATATGTGCTTCTATACTGTGTGTGTGTGTGTGTGTGTGTGTTCATGAATGCCCTCACTTGCCATGGCCCTTGTGAGGAGTTCCGACAACAGCTCTCAGAAGTCGGTTCTCTCCTTCCACCGTATGGGTCCTGGAAAGCAACCTCAGGTCATCAGGCTTGGCGGCAGCACCTTTACCCACGGAGCCATTCTGAGAGTTCTAGAACCACAGCATACCTCTAGGCGGGCAAGGAAGACAACGGAGGGTCTCAGACTTCAAAGTGCTTGCTGTTGCCTAACCAGATGGATACATAAGCACTTTACTTCCAGGCCTTGGTCTCCTAATCTGGGAATGAGGTTAGCGGCAGGGTCTGTGGAGGACTGCACAGGTTACATGAATGACTACAAGAAAGTGCTTGAATGAAATCATGCATGTAACCAGTGGCAACCTGAGTCATCATCCAGGCCCAACAAGTTTGGGATGCTCTTTTCTCCTCTCACTGGTTCCCTGGCCTTTCTTCCATTTCTTAGAAGTGGCACCCTCCAGAACAGTCCCCTGCTTCAGGAAGGCTTCCGGGATTGAGGGGCAGGAGTTAGATCTGATCTCGGGGGGTGATTCACTTACTTGGGCTGAGAACTGGCGAAGTGGGCTTGACAGAGTGTCTCTCTGTTGCTGCTCCACCCTTGCCTTTCTGGTTTATGGGGGCTGACAAGCAGTCTGCTCAATCTCTAAGGTGTTCTGATCTCTCATGAAGATAGCCCTATGGCAGAGGCAAGGATGGTGCGGTTTACGGAACTGAAGACTGAGCTTCAAGGAAGTCCCTCCCTGTTCCTGGAACTGAAGACTTTGCTGTGTCTAGACTCACGCACACGTGGAGGTCGCTGCTGAAGAACCAACAGTCCTAGGATTGATATTTGGGTCTGAATCCACATGGTAGGGTAGGAGGACAGATGATTCTCAAGCCCTTGGCTTTGGTTTAAAACTTCAGTGTGTGTAACACACACACACACACACACACACACACACACACACACACACACACACACTGAACAAACGTCTAGCCCCAACCATTCCCAGACAGGGTGAATAGAAAGGAATCCATACTTGGACATTTAATGACGGAAGCACTTTGATGACTCCATATTCTTGGGACACCCCTCCACAGTGCCCGTCTAGTCAAATGCTATCCACAATTCAAAACTTGCTTCAAGTCTAATAAATATTACAATATTTCTGGTCTATCCACTCCCTCCTCCCCCTCAGCTCCTGGTTCCCACATCATCCTGGTCTTGGCTTTTTCACCCTTGTGCCTTGCAACGGATTCTTTATCTTTCTTTTTTCTTTCTTCTCTCATACCATATATGTCAACCGCAGCCTCCCCTCCCTCCTCTTCTCCCCCACCCCATCCACTGGTCCTCTTCTTCCCTTCAGAAAAGAGCAGGTCTCCTGGTGATATCAACTGAACATATCAACACAGCACAATAAGATGCAATAAGACAAGGCACAAGCCCTCATAATGGAGCTGGATGAGGCAACCCAGTAGGAGGAAAGGGAACCTATGAACAGGCAAAGGAGTCAGAGACACTCCCTCCTCCACTGTTAGGAGTCCAACAAAAACCCCAAGCTAAACAACTGTGGCATGTGTGCAGAAGGCTTATCACAGGCTCATGCAGGCTCCACGGTTGCCGCTTCAGTCTCTGTGAGCCCCTACGAGGCTTGCTTAGTTGGTTCTGTGGGCCGTGTTCTCATGGTGTCCTCGATCCCATGAAGGTAGCCATAACGCAGTGAGTGTGGTTTACAGAACTGAAGATTGAACTTCAAGGAAATCCCTCCCTATCCCTGGATTGTGTGTGTATGTGTGTGTGATGTTTCCTATACTTACTATAAAGTTTAATGTATAAATTTGGCACAGTAGAGATGAACTTAATAACAGAAATAGAACAATGATAGCATATTGTAATAAATATTATGTGAATGTGGTCTCTCTCTTAAAATATCTCAGTGCAGGAGCTGGAGCAATGTCTCAATAGCATTTCCTGCTCTCTCTGACCAGTGTCATTCAGTTCTGAGCACCCATGTCAGCAGCTCACCACTGTCTGTAACTCCAGGCCGAGGGGATCCGTGCCCTCGCTGGCCTCGCCCTCTGTGCACAAGCATAGTTAAACTCACAGACCCAGATACACACTCTCTCACACACAGATTCACACATACACAGACTCTCTCTCTCTCACCACAAATGCTCAAATGAAAACGTAAAAATCCTCAATGCACTGCACTTGCTCCTCTCCTCCCCTTTATTAGTCCTGCGGTGCTACAGATTGAAGTGAGGGCTCCTGTATGGTAGGCAAAGTACTCTACCATCGAGCTGTGTGCCCAGCTCGCCGTTTTCTTCTGGTATGCGATGACATCATCAGCGATGAGATGAAACGGGATGACTGATGTGGACGGCGGGATATCACCCCGGGCTTGGACAGGCACCTGGCCAGCACAGCAGCGGGTCTGCTACCCAGGCAGCTGCCAGGTGATGAGCAGGGGAGCAGCACACACAGGGTGGGCACAGTGAGTGGGGGGGCAGGGGGGAGGGTCACACACAGGGTGGGCACAGTGAGTGGGTGGGGCAGGGGGGAGGGTCACACACAGGGTGGGCACAGTGAGTGGAGGGGTAGGGGGAGAGTCATGTGAGCAGCACATACAGGGTGGGCACAGTGAGGGGGGGATGGGGGGGAGGGTCACATACAGGGTGGGCACAGTGAGTGGAGGGGTGGGGGGAGGGTCACATACAGGGTGGGCACAGTGAGTGGGGGGGAGGGTCACATGAGCAGCACATACAGGGTGGGCACAGTGAGTGGGGGAGAGGGTCACATGGGCAGCACATACAGGGTGGGCACAGTGAATGGCAGGGGGGGTGGGGAGGGTCACAGTCGTGACGGGACAGAGCAGGACAGCTCTGGATCTCAGCATGCCACTCAGAGCATTGTACGATTTAAAACTTTAGTGAACTGGGGGGCTGGAGTGGTGGCTTCGAAGTCAAGAGTTTGTATGGTCCTTCCAGAGGGCTTGGAGTTTGGTTACCCGCACCCACATCAGGTGACTCAAAACTGCCTGTAACTCCAGCTCCAGGGGCTCTGATGCTTCTGGCCTCTGCAGGCCATATGTGGTGTGCTTGTACATGCGCGCACACACACACACACACACACACACACACTTAAAAATAATAAAATAAATAGGAAAAAAACACAGATAAATTGTTTATTTCTGGGATGTTCCAGGGAGTAGTGTTGGACTATGGTTGGCCATGAGTAACTGAAATGACAGTTCTTGATGGCAAGAAAGGAGTCAAAGCCCAACCCTGGTAATGGTAGCACTCCGCCAGCAGCCACTGGTGTGCCCTGGAAGGTGCCAAACTGTGACACCCTCATTCCACATTCATGCTCTATGGGTGTACTAACCAGTGTCACGCTAGATGCTGACGTCTCAGACACACTGTGCTCCCAGCAGTTTCACGGCCCAGAAGTCTGCTTTCTCCTTCTTATCCATCCAATGAGAACGTTCCTGGGGCAATGGGCATTTCCTCCACACAGGGACTTGGAGATCTGGGTCTTGTGCCTGTATGTTCTGGTGACAAAGATCTGTCCCATGGAAGGGCAGGGGAGCAGAATCGGGAACCCAGGGTAGACTAGTCTTTTTTTCAGTAACCCTTCCCCTGCAGCTATCACAGAAGGGGCAAGTGAATTTTTGGTGGACAGCTAGCCGTCTTTCTAAATGTACTATCTTTATCTTCATTGTCATCATCATAACTGTCATTCCGTGTGTGAAAGCTCCAAAGCGTCAGGAACTCCCCCCCCCCCCCAGGTCCACAGCGATTTGCCTTTGAATCGGATCCAAGTCGTTTGCAAATTCCCTGTGCCCACGGTGTTTTGCCAGCACTCAGGGGTAGATGCAGGAGGATTTCCACAAGGTCGAAACCACTCTGGTCTGTATAGTGAATTCCAGATCAGCCAAGACGACAGAATGAAACCAAACCAAACCAGAGTAGTTGTTGGTGTCACACACCTGTGCTCACAGCCCTTGGGAGGTAGAGGTAGGAGGGTCAGAAGTTCAAAGTCACTCTCCGCTGAGATAGCTGAGTGTGAGTCGAATGCCTCCCATCCTTTTCAAAACAAAAACCTGAACTGGGGAGATTGCTCCCTTAGCAATGTGCTTGCTGTGCCCTGTGGGGACCTGAATTCAGGTCCCCAGTGCTGGGGGGGGGCAGGGGGGAGGTGGTAGTGTGGGCCTACAATCCCAGTGCTGGGCAGCAGAGACAGGAGGATCCAGTCTAGCAGAACTGTCAGTCCACTTTGTCTCAAAAATAAAGTTGGGAATGATACAGGAAGCCATCCAGTGTGAACTTCTGGCATTTACACACATACGACCACATGTAAGCATGTACCCACACACATACATGCCCCTCCCACTGACATTTACACATACATCTCTCTCTCTCTCTCTCTCTCTCTCTCTCTCTCTCTCTCTCTTTCTCTCTCACACACACACACACCTGAGTCCTTACTCTCCAGTTCTGAGAGTAAGTCAAGTCAATGATTGGCAGTTATGACGGGTCCTGGAATTAATGGATTTGCTTCGAGATTCATGTTTCACAGTGCGTGAATCAAAGCAAGGGCGACCAGAGTCTGGTGGATGAGGGATTTGACATTTTCCCCAGAGTCTGTATACTCTGGTGCTAAGTACAGTTTGGGAGCAGGCTGAGAACAAAGGGCCAGGTGTGCCAGGGGCTGTTCACCCTTTCAAATGTTTTTCTTAGGAACACCAGCAAGAAATCTGTGTGGTCGGAGTTTAGAAAACTATAAATGCACAAAGAGTGCAAAGAAAGTGAAGTGAATGGACAATCCAGAGACAACCAGCTTACCATGGGGGATTTTGGGGCAGGATCCGACTCTGTCTTTGCAGAGGCAATCAGCTTACCATGGGGGTGGGGTGGGGTCGGGATCAGACTCTGTCTTTGCAAACCTTCTTCTTCTTCTTCTTCTTCTTCTTCTTCTTCTTCTTCTTCTTCTTCTTCTTCTTCTTCTTCTTCTTCTTCTTCTTCTTCTTCCTCCTCCTCCTCCTCCTCTTCCTCTTCCTCTTCTTCTTCTTCTATTCCTTCTCCTCCTCCTCCTCCTCCTCCTCCTTCTCTTCCTTCTCCTTCTTCTCCTTCTTCTCCTTCCTCCAACAACAGACTCCACACACAGTCTAGCTGCTATTAAGGTGATTCCAACTGGTTCTCTCTCTCTCTCCTTTCTCTCTTCCCTCTTTCTCTCTCTCCTCTTTCTCCTCCCTCTTTTTCCTTTCTCACTTTTCCCTGTCTCTTTCTCCTGTCTCTCCCTCTTTCCCCCTTTCCTCCACTCTCTCTCTTACTTTGAGCCAGGGTCTTGTGAGTGGAACTCTGGCTGACCCAGAGCCCACGATGTCACCCAGGCTGGCTTCGAGCTAATGGCAGGCCCTCTTCTGTCTACTCAGTGCTCGAATCCCCCACGCCTGGCTCTGCTTCAGCGGACAGAACATAGTTTATTTGAAAATTCTCCAATAGTTGACACTTAGCTTGTTTTCCACTTTTCCTGTGATCCTAAGCGCCCCATGATGGCTTTGGACCTAACAATTGAGTCAAATGGCCTACATGGGCCCCTTTCAAGTATGATGTATCTTCTGCCAGAAAACTGGAGGAACCCCAGCAGATTTAGCTGTGAAAAGGCAAATTTCAAATTAAGCTTGTGATTTTTTAAGAGTTATTTTATTATTTAATTGTGTGCGTGTGTGTGTGTGTGTGTGTGTGTGTGTGTGTGTGTGTGTGTGTGTAAGTGTAGGGAGAGGCCAGAAGAGGGCGGATCCCCTGGAGTTGGGTGGGGTTACAGTTGTCTGTGTACTGCCCAACACGGATGCTGGGAGTGGAGCTCCAATTCTCAGGAAGAGCAGCAAGAGCTCTTAACCCTTAACTGAGTCAACTCTCCAGCCCCAAGTGTGTGATTTCACTCATTAAAAATGAAATGCTTATTTTTATTTACTAGATCTACTCCAAAAGCATCATTTTAACCATGATTATTTTCTTCTAGGAAAACTCCACAAATATCTATCTATCTATCTATCTATCTATCTATCTATCTATCTATCTACCTACCTACCTACCTACCTACCTACCTACCTACCTACCTATCTATCTATCTATCTATCTATCTATCTATCTACCTACCTACCTACTTACCTACCTATCTATCTATCTATCTATCTATCTATCTATCTATCTATCTATCTATCTATCTATCTATCACTTTATGTTCAATCTTTATTGCGGCTCTCTATACACCCATAGTGAGAGGGTTGGTTATCTTTGGGTTACTAAAGGACGGACATCCCAGATTGTCCTTCCTTTCAGGATGCTTGTGAGTTCAGAGTTTTGTATCTGGAAACTTTGGAGAGAATGCCCACTTGTTTGGAGATAGTCACAGTATGAAAATATTAAGGGAAAATTTCCAGAAATAAACAACTTGTAGATGTCCAGTTCTACACCTACCTGAGCAGAGTAATAAAATCACGCGCCAGTCTGCCCCATCCGGCCCCGGCGTGGCTCATGCCTCTGCCTGGCACGTCTGGGTTAGGGAACACTCCCCGCCCATCTGTCACTCAGCTGTTCTCTTACTTACCAAATCAACTGTTAAGATACCTCAGGACTTGCACTCAGCTAACCCTGACTTTTCGTAATAATGGCCCCAAGGGCAAGAATGGGAGGTCGGATGGAATATATGGATATATCATGAAGGCAGGGATTGGCACTGTCTGCAGTTTGGGGGCTTCCTCTAGACTCCACATAGCTCCTGTGGATGGGGGTGTGGGGGGGGAGAGATGGTGGGCAGGGGTGACCACTATACTTACATTTTAGCAATGGAAACTGGGTCCCCTGGAGACTTCTTTCAGAGTTCCTTCTCTCTTCCTACATGGTTCGGACAGGGTGCCATAGCACTCTGAGTCTAGAAGGGACACCAGCATGAACTGTCTGGTCTCCCAGATTAAAGAGCCACCCCCACCGCTACTGTCCAGGCTGCTTGCCAGAGCATCAGCATTTTTTCTTTTTCTTTTTCTTTTCTTCTTTTTTCTTTTTCTTTTTTTTTTTTTTTTTTTTGTACAAGGTGTCAGGTAGCTCAGGTTGGTCTTGAATCCACTCTGTAGCCGAGGCTGACCTTGAACTTCTGATCCTCCTGACTGTTGGGATCTCTAGCATACCAGATTTCAGTTTTTTCCCCTCCTCCCCTTTGATCGTTCTTCTCTAAACCTGCTTGTGGGGCCGGATCCAGAGACTCAAAACTGACAGAGTCTTGAGCAAATCAGAACCCTGAAGAGTTAAATAAATAAATAAAAAATAAAGCTGGGCCGTGTGGGGTACGCCTTTAATCCCAGCTCTCGGGAGATAGTTGCAGGAGGAGCTCTGGGAGTTCTAGTCTAGCCAGGGCTATACAGTGAAACTCTGTCTCAAATAAAGAAAGGCAGATGAGTGAATGTAAGTCACCCCTGTCAACACGGAGACGACAGTCCAGCTATCTGAACACCGTGTAGACAACAACAAAGGTCACAGAAGATGATATCCAATTTGGTCTTCTTTATATGAAGTAGGGGGGCACGGTGGGTAACAATACATACTCTGAGAATATAAACCCAGGCACAGCAAACACCCAGTTTGTGATTTGGGGTCACAGGGAGGGGGCTCCTGATACCGAGAGATCCATAAGGGATTTCAGTTATAGCGTGACATTGCAGTTCTCAAGCATTTCCGGACACATTTGAAACCTCACACTTTAAACATGTGCACATATGATGCATGTAGAGTACTATATTCATTTTGTATTTCAAAATGTTTTATGTTTGACATGGAGGAAAGGGGGAAGGTTGGACCACACAAAGCTATGATTTGTGTAGGTCAACTAGGGCTGGGCATGCTGGGTCAGGTCTCTGATGCCAGCACTCTGGAGGTTGAGGCAGGAGGACTGCCCATGAGTTTGAGGTCAGCTCACATGACATAGTGAGGTCTTGGTTGGTCTGAGCGACAAGGAGAAACCCTGATAGAAGCGGAGGGGTGTCAAATAGCAACATCTTAGGGCTAAAGCCTAACACACCAAACTGCAACAACGGCTGTCTCTGAGGGTAAGAATATGGGCCACTTTTTTGGCCTTTTACTCCTTTTTGTCATTTTGAAGGTTTTATATCATGAACATATTATGTCTTTTTCATGACTGAGAAACCTCAGTGTTTGACCCCAGTGTTTGCAGACCCCAGTGTTTGCAGACCCCAGGGACTGCTGAGGTGAGGGAGATAGATGGTCATGGGCCGCTCCCTACACTGCCACTTAGCAGCAAAGAGACTCACAGACCCGACTCAACTTCTCATGGCTGAGGTCTTCTGGTGGCAGGGGGGTGGGGGAGGGGGTAGGAGGGTGGGGGGGTGGGGGTTGGTACACATGCGACAACAGCAGCATGGCTGCGGTGCACTCCGTCTATCCCCAAGCCTTGGATTAGGCTGGGCTGCTGCTCTGATGTTTGAATCGCAGCATGACTCTCTGCTGCCCCCTCGTGGGCTCTGTGTGACCGACCGACCGACCCGTATCACTCCCTGCCTGCCGGACTCCTTATATGGCAGGGTGGGTGTGGCCCTGCTGCCAGGCACAGGGAAGGATGGAGTTTAAGTAGCATGAGGATTACGACTCCGGAAGGATTAGATTCTGGCACAGGGCTGCCAAACAAAGAAATTGCTGTGGAGTTGTAAAAGATAAGCCTGGGGTTCAAGGGCCAGCAAGTTCAGAAGGCACGAGCAAGCCTTCCAACCTTACCCTTTGCACGTTTTCCCCATTCAGACTCAAAGGCAGAGTGATGAAGTCAAAGGATGGTCACCTGCAAACAAACTGATGTGTCTCATTTCCCCTGCGAGCCGTTTGCTAGCCAAGTAATAATGAATATTAAATTCTTTGTTTGCATATATGAATGATTTAGTACATGGACTATCGGGTTTATAGGAAAGTGGAGAGGTAGATGGTGGAGCTGGGAGAGCAGGGAAGCACTGCTGTGCTGGCAGCTGGCGAGGGGCAGAAACAGGAAATGTCACGATCGCATCCTACCATTTCAGAACATTCCCTTTAGAGCCTCTGTGTGTTAAGAGGGTGAGACAAGGGGCTCTAGAAGTCCTGAGGAAGAGGAAAAAGCCACGGAGGGCGAGTGGGACTGTTGTGATCACCTCGACCAGCAAGGACGACGCAACACCGGAGCTCTTCTTGCAAGCACTTTATTCAGGACCTTCTCACAATCGCTTCTTCTCCTCTCCCTGGGCAAGCCGGTCCCAGCCCTATTATAGGCATGGTCTGCCAACCCGACACTGCCACGTGGGCATCGCCGATAGGGCCACACAAGCGTCAGCACCATACGATCATCATACGATAGACGTGTGATGATGTCACAGGCCAAATAAGGAGTAGTTTACCTCCAAGTATGCCGCTATTGGGAACTTGGAAAGAGGAAACTGGCGCCATCTTAAGGGTGTGGCTCCGAAAGCTCTCAGCATGGGACTGACAGGCCCAGAGGGTGGCCAGTGCCACACCAGCAGAAACCAGACAGAAAAGGAGCAAGAGGAGGGGCTGGGAAATGACTCAGATGGTACAGGGCTGGTGGTATAATCCTGGGGACTGGAGGTCTATCCTCAGCATCCATGTAAAGTTGAGTGTGGCTGCTAAGTGTGTAGTCCAGACATGGCTGCTAAGAATGTAACCCAGACAGGGGGGAGGTGGAGACAGGAAGATCCCTGGGGATCAAGAGTCAGCCAGCTTAGTTGAATCCGTGGGCTCCAAGTTCAGTAAAAGACCCTGTCTCAGGGTATAAAGTGGAGAGGAATTGAGGAAGCTCCTGTCGTTGACCTTTGGCATCCACACGAAGGAGCGAGTATGCACATATACATGTGTGTATGAAAAATAAGAAGAGAAAAAGGAATCACAAGTTGCATTTTGTGTGGGCACATACAAACATACAAGCATCTCCAACAAAACAGAAGCAGAAATACACACATAGACACACACAGACACACAGACACACAGACACACACACACACACACACACACACACACACACACACGGCTTTTACTGAAGGTCATGCTTCACCCTGGCCCACTAGAAGGTTATCATAGATATCCTGTGTTACGTATTTGCAGCATCAGGAACAGATGCTGAAATTAAACCCCTCTATAACGATACCATGAACTCTACAGCCTGGGCATCCTTCTTTGAGACTGCCAGACAGTCACCTGCACAGAATGCTATCCTGTGCTGAGGTCACTGAGTGTGTCTGGGTGGTGGGCAGAGAGGAGCTCCACGTCCTGGCTGATTAGTGATGCCGAATTTGTTCTCGGTGCCCATCGGGCAGAGTGAAATGCCACCTACTGAAGCACAGCCTGTGACAGTTGGACACGGCCGGGTTGATATTTAACTCTACTTAGGCAGTGTGCCTACGTGACAAGAGCAAATGAGCAAGATAATCAAGATTGATCCAAGGGCGACATGGAGAGAGATCGGTGCCAAGAACCCTCGAGGTCTCCAATGACCAATGCTGTTTCTAGAAGAAAGCAGTAAGCGGATTATGTCTTGATATTTGTTGATCTCACGGGTCTCCCCACAGAGCTCTCTGTAAGGCTTCAGTTTGAAAGAAATAATACATTTTGTTATTAGAGGAAATAAAAGCAATTAATTATAATCACACAATTATAATTACACCTGAATCCAGTGGTTCTTATGAAAAATCCATTAAAAATAAGAGCAAGGCCTTTTTAAAGTGGAGGATAACCATGCTACAATCCACAGGCAGCAAGGAGGGCCCAACGTGGGAGGGACGGATCTCCTGGGGAAGGGGAAACCGAGGAGATCTCCTGGCTGAGCTGGGGGCGGGTGAGCACGGGAACTTGAGGGATCAGGTTGAAGGGTGGGCAGAGGGGGAGAATACTGAGAGAGACGACTGGAAAAGGGGCTTTGACGGGTTGGGTAGAAGCCCGAGGCACAGGAAACTCACGCAAGTCTACAAGGATGGCCCCAGCTAAGACTCCTGGCAGCAGAGGGTGCGTAGCCTGAACTGGCCATCTCCCGTGATTGGGATTGGTGACTACTCCAGTGGTCATCAGAGAGCCTTCAGCCAGTGACTAATGCAGACAACAGAAACACCTGGCCATCCTCTGGGCGTCCTGCTGAGGAGAGGGAGGAGGGACTGTCGGAGCCAGGGGGGATCGGGATATCACAGGAAAAATCACAGAAACTGCTAGCCTGGCTCATGGGAACTCAGAGTCTGAACCAACAGCTAGAGAGCCTGCATGGGACTGACATAGGCCCTTTGCATATATGTGACAGTTGGGTACCTTGGTCTCTATGTGAGATCCCGGCAATGGGAGCAGGGCTGTCCCCAGTGCTTTGGGAACCTATTCCTCATGCTGGATTGCCTTGCCAAGCCCGAAAACAGGGGAGGTGCTTGGTCTTATGGCTGCTTAATATGCCATGTTTTGCTGACGCCAATGGGAGGCCTGCCCCTTTCTGAGTGACTATGGAGGAGAGGTGTGTAACATGAGGGGCCGGCTTGTTGGGGTTTCTATCCCGCCCAGTACCCCACAACTGGCAAGTCCCAAAGAAAATCACACACAGGACTCCATAAGATTATAAACTAATTGGCCCATTAGCTCAAGCTTCTTGTTAACTCTTGTAGTTTATATTAACCCATTATTCTGATCTATGTTAGCCATATGGCTTGGTACCTTTTCCAGCTGTCAGCTCACATGTTGCTTCTTCGGTGATCTGGGCAGGAATGGCAGAGGGAGCTTCCTGCTTCCCAGAATATTCCTGTTCTCATCACCCCACCTCTACTTCCTGTCTGGTTGACCCACCTAACTTCCTGCCTGGCCAATCAGCGTTTTATTAAAATACATGATTGACAGAATACAGACAATTCTCCTGCACCACTTCCCCTCCTGAAAAAAAAAAAGGAAAATATCCATAGTCCATTTTTTTGGGGAATGTGAGCGTAGTATTCCAGGCTACTTCCTGCTGGCTGGGGGCGCTGATAATCTTATGGGGACCTAAAGAAAATTTAGAGTTATAATCAAGTCCTGACTGGAGTATCCTGTGAGTCTTGATCATCTCAGGCAGCGGTCTTGAATCTGTTCTGGATGTAGAACTCTGTCATCTGGGCCATCTGTTCCTATCAGAGATTTCTCAGGTGATCTTCCTTTATCGAACCTGATTTTTCTTAACTCAGAATGAATCCACAGCCTCTCATTTTCTGTGGAAACAAAAGCAAAATCTCTTCTCCAAAGTAACATACCTGTTGACTTCGGTTTTGAAGCCAAGGTATTTTCAAAATACCTATCTTGGGTTAGTTCAGCAGCATTTATAAACAAAAGTCTTTTAGCAGCTGTTGCTCCGTCCTCAGCATTCAAACAATTCAAAGAGAGCATAATAGCATACAGGATCAAGATTGTCTTTGTATTTTCCATTTTTATGTGGCTTTATTTTAACCTCTATTTCTTTTATTTTTACTTTTACTTTTTGAGACAGGTTCTCTGTATATCTTTGTCCTGGAATAACTCTGTAGACCAGGCTGTCCTTGAACTCACAGAGGTCTGTCTATCTCTGCCTCCCCAGAGCTGGGATTAAAGGTGTGTGCTACCACACCTTGAACTCACAGAGATCCTTCTGTATCTGCCTTCCAGGCATTGGGATTAAAGGTGTGTGCTACCACACCTTGAAGTCACAGAGGTCAATCTACCTCTGCCCCTTGAAGTCACAGAGGTCAACCTACCTCTGCCTCCCAGGCATTGGGTTTAAAGGTGTGTACTACCACACCCAACTACTCTCTTTTTTTCTTTTTTACTTTAAGAACTATAACTTTTATCCTGCATATATTTTTAACACATTGTAAACCATTTAGAGGTTTTCTTTGTCTTTGAATCTCTCTTTACTGTATATCTCTCTTTTTCTGACCACATGAGCCTTTAATTTACTAAGCAATATGGAGAGTCGTGGCTTTGACAGCTAGATCCAGCCCATTCCTTGGCTTTCCAGACTCATGGCAGAGGTACCGCTGGAGCCATTTTTACTGCCACAACTCTATGGCGTTTCAAGGTCCCTGCCAGCAAGCAAGCTGCAGCATTCTGCTCACAGACCACACTCAGTCTGACTGCCTGCCTGAAAGAGTTTGCCCTGGCAGGACTGCCCAGAAAGCCAGCATTTTAATACAGCGCAGCTTTTTTCCTGCTATGGCTGAAAACTTGCGTTCAGCTTTTCATCAACACTGTTTAAATGTTTCGTGGCAGGACCTCTTAAAGAACTGCAGGGTTTTGCAGCTAAAACCGAGTCAGGAAGCCTCTCTTAGATGAGGACGCTTGCTTGCCTCTAGCAAGCAGAGCAGACCCGAGAAATTGCTGCTACCAAGAAAACATGCTTTACTCTATTCTTTCCCAAACTTTCTCAGGCTTTCTGTGGATGCAGTTATCCACGTGGGTATCATCTGTAACATATTGTATTGATATATGTATATTTACCATATTGCATTGTACATTTCTACCTCTGATTACGATACTTATATATTGTTTATGTACTGATATATATATATTTACCATATTGCAATGTATACTTGTACATTGTTTATATTTGGAGGTCATATTGTCCTCATTTATTGCACAGTTGTTTATTGTCTCAGTCTTTAAGTTAGATAGGTATTGAGAATCATATAGATCAATAGTCATCTAAGTTTGTCATTTATAATTAGACTAATCAGGTTCTTTAGATACATAGAGATTATATTCAGTATAGATAGATAATCTTTAACCTCTTCAAAGAGCTGTAGAAAATGACCTTTAATCTAACTCATAGTTCCGTGGTAGTGAGACACAATCGCTCCTGGCAACACCGATTTATTCCCGAGAGAACGTTGAGCACCAAAAACACTCCACCTGGAGCCTTTCTTCTTGGCAGAACTGGCCTTTGGGTAAAGAAATGTCCATACCTCAACTATTGACAGAGTTACAGAGTATCTGTAAATGGATAAAACAGGACTGTCATATCCTGCCAAGACAGGGTAAGATAGTTTTGAAAAGTTTCTTGCCTTTGAAAATGGTATGTTAGTTATGTTAGGCATTAGCCAAAGTTGGTTGCTTCAATGCTGCAAACGTGACTTTGGGTATTTGCCCAGGTAGCCAATTGTCTTTGTGATTTGTTACATGTTCTGGAAGTTGTTTGATTGCACTTACTAATTACTCAGGTAACCTTATTTCCCTTCTCAGATCTTCGATGGGGTTGAAGATTATATAAATGTAGTTACTTTCTTCTCATGACTTGGCCAAGTTATTTGTTATACAAGACTTAAGCTAGTTAGAATAGGATATTTGTATTTATTGTATATAATTTCATAGGTTTGTACTTATTGTATATAATTTTGTAGTAGGCTTAGAACTCTCTTACTTAAACAAAAGGGGGAGATGCTGCGGGAGCTCCTTCCGCTCCTTCAGCCAATAGCTGCTGAGATACCAGCCCATTGGGGCGTGGTCTCTCTTTAAAAAAGCAGCGGCTGTCCTCCACTCTCTCTGTGGCTTCCGGCTCCGCTTCCGGCTCCTAGACTCCTTTCCTGATCGCGCAGAGGGGCTGTTGTCTGGGACGGTAATCTGTAAGTTTTTTTCCCTTTGAATAACTAACCATTCTATTAATCATAATTCCAAACTGGTGTGGGATTGTTTGTGACTTACGACAACAGAGGTGGATTGAAGGGAGGCAGGGGGAGGTGAGAGGGAGTGGGAGGAGAGGAGGGAGAGGAGGATGTAAAATAGAGAAAAGAGAAAACGTCAGTTGTAATGGCAGTCATGGTGAGAACAAAGAACAGCACAAGTTTAGCCTGAGCTGTTGGACCAAGGGAGTCTCTTCCACTCCCTTTACGTGGGCGACTCTGCGCTTTGCACAAAGGCCACACAGAATGGCTCATTCTGCCATACGCTTGTGGATAGGAGAGCTGCCCATGTGTGTTGGGCTTCTTTTCCTCTGGCCTCCTTCTTTGATGCTGTATGGTGTTTGAGGACTGTTCCAGGCTAGGGGAAGTGGTGCTCCTGTTGATATGAACAGAGGCTGCTTCCGACTGTGCTTACACATCAAGGGGTCCTAACGGACACACACACTCCTCATATATGGGTACATGGTTCGTTTTTAAGAAGGATGAAGGGGAGTATGGGACAGACACACTCCTCATACGCGAGTACACGGTTCGCTTTAGGAAGAACGAAGGGGTGTATGGGATATACACACTCCTCATATGTGAGTACACGATTCACTTTAGGAAGGACGAAGGGGAGTACGGGACATACCCACTCCTCATACATGAGTACATGGTTCTCTTTAGGAACGACGAAGGGGTGTATGGGACACACATACTCCTTCCTCCGCAGAGTCCAACTTCATTTCTATTGTGATAAAATACCCCAGCAGGGGCTGGAGAGACGGCTCGGAGGTTAAGAGCACTGACTGCTCTTCCAGAGGGCCCAGGTTCAGTTCCCAGCACCCACCTTGCAAATGTTCATGTCTCCAGTTCCAGGGCTTCTGACATCCTTACATAGACACATATGTAGGCAAAAAAACCAACGAACATAAAATAAAAATAAATTATTTAAAAAAACAGCAAAAAGCAACTTAGGGGAAAAAGATTACAGTCTATCGCAATTCCAGGTGACAGTCTATCATTGCAGGGAAGTCAAGGCAGGAACTTGAAGCAACCAGTCACATCACAGCCACATTCGCGAGCAGACGGAAATGAATGCATGTGTGCTCAGCGCACAGCTAGATTTCCCTAATCTTACACAGTTCCGGGCCCCGGTTCAGGTCATGGTACTGCCCACTTTCAGTCTGTGTAACATGGGGGGGCCTGTTTGTTTGTGTTTTTCTGTCCTGCCCAGTCCCTGCAGCTGTTTAGCCCCAAAGAAAATCACACAGAGGACTCCGTAAGTTATAAAGCTGATTGGCCCATTAGGTCTAGCCTCTTACTAGCTAACTCTGACATTTTGATTAACCCATTTTTCTGATCTATTTTAGCCATATGGCTCAGTACCTTTTTCAGTGGGACAGCTCACATCCTGCTGCTTTGATGATGTGGGCAAGAAGCTTCCTCCTTCCCAGAATTCTCCTGCTCTCCTTGCATCATTTCCACTTCTTGTCTGGTTTTCTCACCTACACCTCCTGCCTGGCCAATCAGCGTTTATTTAAAACATGACTGACAGAATACAGACAATTCTCCGGCACCAAGTCTGAGTCTTCCCACATCAACCTAACGCAATTGAGACAATTCTTACAGAGATGCCTACAGACTGACCTGACCTAGACGATCCCCTATGAGACTCTCCTAGGCCATTGTGGATTGTGTCAAAGTTGCAAAACTAATCACCACAATACTATTCCCTGTCAACCTGACACACAGCCACAACACTTTAAGTCACAGTCCTCCATCCCTTGCCCTCAAGGTCTCACGTTTGTCACCTAGGATAAAATACAGCCCAACTTTAAAAGTCCCAGAATCTTTGAAAACTTGAACCATTGAAGTTCAAAGTCTCTTAACGATGAGCAACTATTAAAAAGGAAAATAAGTCATAAACTTTCAACACATGATTGCAAGGAGCAGACATTCTTATCCCAAGATAGAAGAAATGAACTACAATAAATGAGCAATCACACCAAAGCCAAAATCCAGCATGGAGAACATCAAATCTTGTAACTCCATGTTCCACATCTGGAACTTGGAGTCGAATCTTCTTGGACTCTAAAGGGCTTGGTTAGTTCCGCACTTTGAGTTCCATCACCTGCAGCAGACACTGTTTCTCTCAGGCACAGGTTGGTGCCATTCCACACCTGCATTATACATTTAGAATGTATAATGATAGATGCCCACGTGATATAGGAGGTCTTTCTGTATATGTGCCACTTTTATTGGTCAATGAATAAAGCTGTTTTGGCCAGTGGCTTAGCAGAGTAAAGCCAGGCAGGAGAGAGAGAGAGAGAGAGAGAGAGAGAGAGAGAGAGAAGATGGAGTCAAAGGAGTAACATGTCATACCAGTAAACCACAGACTCATGCCAATACACAGATTAATAGAAATGGGTTAATTTAATAGTTAGAGCTAGCCAGTAAGAAGTCTAAGACTTTGGCCATCCAATTGTAACTCATATGAAGCCTCAGAGTGGTTATTACATAAGTGGCTCTGGGAACAGGTGGGCTGAGAAAACCGATCTAATTTCCTCTGCTCTGGACCACTTCTATTCACCCTTTAAGCTTTAACTGAGACTCTTCTCTTCTGAAAAATCATTTTGCATTTTTGACAATGTCTTTCTCCCTGCTACCACCTTCCCAACAGCATTTATCATACGCTATTGTCATTGCTGAGTCCCTGCTTAGAATAAAACCCTTGGGTTCTAGGTTCCCTGTAGGCAAGGGCCATGTCTCTCTCATTCTGCAACTTGTCTGTTCTGTGTAGCTGTCTCCTCTGAACTGAAGCATTTCTTCCAAAAAGGAGGCTCATGAAACTCAGCAAGTTAACAACCTACAAGTCTCAGGAAGTTCCTGAAGCAAATAAGACCAGTTTATAGAAGCAAATGGAAAGGACTCTCTGATCTGGTAAGCAGCCTGCAAGCCAGGGAGCTCTAGAGATGAAACTTCTGAATTGGGACATCCAGGCTGGGGTGGGCCTCAGTGATGCAGCTGCCTTTGGGTCACCCCTGCTTCAGTAAGCAGCTCTTCATTTATACTCCTATAAGTTACCCCAATATACTTGTTGGTTTACTAAGTTGGGCCTTGTGGAATCATTACTTATTATTGATTTTACGAGATGGTGTCTCACTCTAGCTTAGTCTAGTCCAGTATCACTCTGAAGCCCAGGTTGGCCTCAACTTCATGGCATTCTCCTGTCTCAGCCTCCCTACTGTTGCTGTTCTAAGTGTGAGCTCCCATGCATGCCTCGTATTCCCAGGATAGGTAATGAAAGAGCTCAGTTGGATAGAAGGTCCAAAAGAGAAGACAGTGACATTATTGTGGAAAGAGAGAGGGTAAGATAAAAGAGCCAGGATGAGAGCGATGTAATCACTGATGATGTCGGCTCCCAGAATAAGTGGTCATGGCTTAGTGTAATCAACTACTCTGGTTTTTCCAGTGCTGTCAGTTTTGGAGCAGAAACAGGAACAACTTCAGCTTGTGTAACATGAGGAGCTGGCTTGTTTTGTAACATGAGGGGCTGGTTAGTTGGGGGTTTTTGTCCTGCCCGGTTCCCCACAGCTGTTGAGGCCCCAAAGAAAATCACACTGAGATCTCTATAAGTTATAAAGCTGATTGGTCCATTAGGTTTAGCCTCTTACTGGCTAACTCTCACATCTTGATTAACCTATTTTTTTTTTTTTAAATCTGTGTTAGCCATATGGCTCAGTACCTTTCTTAGCTGGCAGGTCACATCCTGCTGCTTCAGTAGTCTGGGCAGGAGTGGGAGGAATCAGCTTCCTCCTTCTCAGAATTCTCCTGTTCTCCTTGTATCATTTCCACTTCCTGTCTGGGTTTTTTTTTTTTTTTTTTTTTTTTTTTTGCCTACACTTCCCGCCTGACCAATCAGTGTTTATTTAAAACATGATTGACAGATTACAGACAATTCTCCTGCAAGCTTGGGCAAACCTAGCTTGGCCATCTCAGGATGGAATCCAGATTAATGGACAGAAGGGCTCTTCTCCTTTGGGTCATTGGGAAAGGGAGGGGTAATGAAGCATGTGGGCTCTGAATCAGGGCAAAGCTTGGCTTCTTGCTTCTCAACTCTGATTCTCACAGTTATTTAACCTCCTGGGTCCAGTTTCCTGTAATCTGGAGAAGAGGCGTCACATAGACGTGTCTCTCTCAATGAGGGCTCACATTTGTGTGTATGTGTGTGCACATATGAGGGGTG
Organism: Myodes glareolus; assembly: GCF_982192425.1. NCBI lineage: Eukaryota > Metazoa > Chordata > Mammalia > Rodentia > Cricetidae > Myodes > Myodes glareolus. Next base: position 15,952,367 of record NC_142031.1, read on the forward strand.
TGTGTGTGCGTAACTTGCGGCGGCCAGAAGTCAGCATCCAGCGTCTTCCTTATTTTCCCTCTATCTTAATTTTTAAAAATATGAACTTATTTTTATTTATGTGTATGAGTGTTTTGCCTGCAATCTGTGTGTGCACACGTGCACGAACACGCGCATATACACCATGTGCATGCAGTGCTTGTCGAGGCCAGAAGAGAGAGACTGTGATGTGCCCTGTGGGTCCTGGGAACAGAACCTGGGTCCTCTGTAAGAATCACAAGTGCTCTTAACCACTGAGCCATCTCTCCTGCCCCTACCTTCCTTTTAAAATAGAATATATTTTTGTTATTCTTTAATAATTTCATACATATAAATAATGCATTTGATCTTACACACCCCCAACTTCTTTCTCCCATTCTCCCAGGAACCTTCATCACATGTCCCTTTCATATCACTCCATTTTTTTTAAAAAATAATTTATTAAATTCGTGGTTCCTTTTGGAATGCTGACTGACCTTGCCAACTTGTTCTCGTGAGGGTAATTATAGCTCCAGTGAGCTCATGGTCCACCATTTTCTTCCGACAGGGTTTCTCATTGAACTTGGATTTCACTAAGTGGCTGAGCTCCCTGAAAGATAAATTGCAGTGGACTATCTCTGCTTCCACAGTGATAGGCCCACACGCCTATCCTTCTTAAAGTAGGTGTTTTCACTAGGGTTTCTATTGCTGCAACGAAACACCATGACCCAGAAGCAAGCTTGTGAGGAAAGTGTTTATTTCGCTTACACTTCAGCACTGCTGTTCATCACTGAAGGAAGACAGGACAGGAACTCAGACAGGGCAGGGTCCCTGAAGCGGGAGTGGATCTAGATGCCACGAAGGGGAATTGCTTACTGGCTTGCTTCCCATGGTTTGCTCAGTCCACCTCTTTGTAAAACCTAGGACCAGCAGCCCAGGGATGGCACCACTCACCATGGGCTGGGCCCTCCCGCATTGATCACTAAATGAGAAAATACTTTATATCTGGATCTCAAGGAGGCGTTTCCTCAGCTGAGATTCCTTCCTCTGTTGACTCCAGCTTGTGTCAAGTTAACACACAAAACCACCCAGTACAGTGGGTGATGGTGTCCCCAACTCAGATTCTCACGCTGGTGGAGCAAGCATTGTAGGCTCGATCTGTGCACGCCCGCATGCCTACACGAGCGGTTGTAATAGAACTTGGATTTGCCCATTCCAGACAAGTATCTTCCCATGTCACCTGTCTCCATTTCCTTCTTTTTCAGAGTTGACTCTTTTGGCATCCTTAGTCTGTCCTTGACCTTCCCCGTCTGGTTCGGCCAGCTTCTCACTGAGCACTATCTACCACTAGGGGGCAGAAGAGACCCAATCATGACAGATGCTTCTCTAGCTCTCCTAGCTCTCTCTCTATGGTGACTGCCGGCTCATCCCTCCAGGGGGCGGGACTACCACCACGTGACTCGGGTGCCAGGAGACCGCGCCGGCGCAGTGGCCGTGTCGCCGTCGCCGGGTGCTGTCCCACTGCGCCGCTCGACCGGTTAGCCGGTTGAGGCTGTGGGCCCCGCGCTCTGCGGCTCCGGCTCCTTCCGCGGCGGGCCGTGTGCCGCAGCCATGTCCCGAAAGCAGGCGGCGAGGAGCCGGCCGGGCAGCGGCGGCCGCAGAGCCGAGGCGGAGCGCAAGCGGGACGAGCGGGCGGCGCGCCGGGCTCTGGCCAAGGAGCGGCGGAACCGGCCCGAGCCCGGCGGCAGCGGCTGCGAGGAAGAGTTCGTGAGCTTCACCAACCAGCTGCAGGCCCTAGGGCTGAAACTGCGGGAGGTGCCGGGGGACGGGTGAGGCGGGCCGGGAGTGCGGGAGGTGACGCTGGGGATGCTCAGGCTCGGTCGCCGTGAGGGAAGCAGGGACCGGACCTGGTGGAACGCTGCAGCAGGTGCCCCAGAACCGGGGGCCCGTCTGAGAGGTGACCTCGAGGTGCATCTGTCAGGAAGCCGAATGGGAGGACTCCTAGGTCCCGCTCGGTGTCATGCCGGGCCTCCTGGGCGTCCTCGCTCTCTTCTGCGTTGGGGTAAGGAGGGCAGAGAGCTGGAGGCATCTTTGTACGTCTTGGGTTCCCTAAGCAAAGGACTTAACCCATTGCTTGAGAATCCCGGACCAGCTCTTTCTCGGGTAACCCGATAACACTAATGGCAGCTGGAAAGAGGGAACGGAGGAAGGACTTAATAGAAAGGGTGTGTGGTTCCAGGAGCGTGGAGAGAGAGAGAAGGAAAAGGGATAAGAGACAGGGAGAGAAGAGTTAGTAGGTCCAGGGAACCTGATTGCCCCGTGTGTTGTTGCATGAGGTACTATTAGTGTTTCTTCCTTTAGCCGCGGAAAGAGCGGATGTAGCTAAGGAGCATAAGCCAGATGTGGTGGCAGCGGGGTTGCTATGAGGTGGAGGCCAGCTTAGACTGTAAGAGTAAGAGGGTTTCAAAAAAGAAAGAAAACCAAAGAAACTTCGATAACCTTCGAAATTGTGGGAGAAAGAGTACTAAAGAAAGAACTTTCTTCCTCTCTTCTATTTTTCTTTTTCTTTCTCACAGTGTTGTCTTGGCTAGCCTGGAACCCCCTTTGTAGACCAGGTTGCATATAAAGTTACCGTGGCCTGCTGGAATTAAAGGTGCACACCTCCGTCCACCGCGGAAAGTGTTTGCTTCATTTCATATTGCGCTGAAGTATACTGAGCAAGTCTTAATCACCTAGCCTCATTTGTCTTTCCTACCTTCACAGCTTCAGGCGAATCGGATTTTGCTCTGTTCACAGAAAGTTGGGCACACCTTCCTGCCAGGTGTTTCTACTTAAGTTGCAATTAGAAGTTAATTGCATTCAGCCACCACTTAGAGCAGTTTCTGGGTCATAGAAGGCATTTAGGACATTTTTCTCCCCCCAAGACACGGTTTTTCTGCATGTAACCCTGGCTGGCCTTGAACTCACAGAGATCCACCTGCCTCTGCCTCCCTAGTGCTGGGATTAAAAGGGTGCACCACCACCTGGCACCTTTTTTAATTCTTGAAAGAAGGGCTAAAAAGTGTCATGGGAGGCCACCTAGCTCCAGTGGAAGCACTGCTGGAGACATCAGAGCAGCAGGTGAAGCCTGGCATGGTGACACGGCCTTTAATCCCAGCGCTGGGGAGGCAGAGGAAGGGAGAGCTCTGAGTTTGAGGCCAGCCTCATCTATAAATCAAGCTAGGGTTGTTACACAGAGAAACCTGGTCTCAAAAAACAAACCGAACAAGAAACTTCAGTGGGATGCAGTGGACTCAGCTGGGGTTGTCCTGCAAATGGTTGGATTGTATTTGGCAGACAGCGTGGTTTCTCCATGTCAAAGAAACATGGTGGGGAAATAGGTACCTCACAGTTGCTCAGGACCAGCCATCAAAGTCCAGAGGGAGAGACCCTAGGGCTTCCATGAGGTTCTGGGCAACTTTGGGAGGATTTACTTTCTTCTTCCCCTGTGGGAGCAGACTTCTCCAGTTAATCCTCATACCTTGCTTGAACGGAGAGCTGGAAACAGGTAGATGACCGAGATGAAGAAGAAGGGTTTCCAGTGGAGAGACGTGTAACAGTAGGTCACTTATATTTTGGTCTGTTGGGCAACTTTGTATTCTCAAATTTGCTAAAGAATAAACACGGACGAATGCTGTTTGAGCCATAGCTCAATATTTACAGAAGTGCACAGACCTACACTCAGTAGCTACCCGTGCTTCGAAGTAGTAGCCCCACCCCTTCCCTCGCCTTTCTCTCTTTGAGACAGGGTTTTTCTATGTAGCCCTGCTGTCCTGAAACTCACTACTGGACCAGGCTAGCCTTGAACTCATAGAGATCCAATTCCTTTGCCTCTCAAGGCTGGGATTAAAGGTGTGGACCGCCATGCCCAGCAAGATGGTCGCCTCTTGGAAACACTGTAAATTTATGAGAGATGAGAATGAAGATAAAGATCTTTGTCTTGAATTTATGGACATCCTGAAAGAGTCTCAAGGATTTAATTTACTTGGGAAGCAGTCGCTATGGGGAAAGCGTTTTATATATTCTTAGTAACTGATCATAGAGATACTATCAAGAAGGAAGTGCCTAACGTGCCTTGAAGTGTTAGGGAAGACCCTTTCTTACTCAGCCAGCAAATAGTGACTTTCCACATTCAAGATGCCTCTCAGAAGAAGCCATGCTTGAATCATTCAAGAAGGAACAGCATGAGTTTGCCAAGAGAGCGTTCCCAGATGAGCACCTATATCTGATAGCCCCGTCAGTTGTGCAGCGGAATGGGGGCGCAGTTTAATGGTAGTAGTGCAGGGAAGTGAGGGGAAGAGGCTAGCTTACTTCCTAGTCTGTTCTTTGGCAGCGTTAGGTAGCTTCATGAAACCAGGCTGCCGTAAACAGGTCTTTGCTTGGGTGACATTTGACAGCGGGCCGACTCTGCTGCTTTTTTATTTTTATTTCTTTTTGGTTTTTCGAGACAGGGTTTCTCCGTAGCTTTGGAGCCTGTCCTGAAACTTTGCTCTGTAGACCAGGCTGACCTGGAACTCACAGAGATCTGCCTGCTTTTGCCTCCCGCATGCTGGGATTAAGGGTGTGTGCCACCACTGCCTGGCTTGGCTCTGCTGTCATTCATCACTGTCGTGAATAGGAAGGTCTTTCCTTCCTTCCTTCCTTTCTTCCTTCCTTCCTTCCTTCCTTCCTTCCTTCCTTCCTCCTTTCCTTTCCTTTTCTTCTGTTTTCTGCAAGACAAGGTTTCTCTGTGTATTCTAGGCTATCCTGGAATTTTTGTGTAGACCAGGCTGGCCTCAGACTCAGAGATCCAACTACCTCTGTCTCCTAGAATTAAAGGCATATGCTACTACCACTACCTGACTAACAGATTTTTTTATGCATTAATATTTGTTGTTGAGTAGTATTAAGTTAAAATATAGTGACGTTTTGCTCATATAAAAAAGTAGTTATGCATTTCTGCTGTTTCTCTTCTGGCATTATTACAATTTGGGTGGCCTAAGATGGAGACTTGCTATAGGTGTGTTCCTTGTAGCATTCTGTAATTGGTTGTTTTTCTGAACTCAAACGCAGGACCTTAAATCTGTGTATCCCTAAAGCACAGTGGTTCTCAAATAGGGATGGTTTGCCTCCCAGGGGACAACTGGGACTATCTGGAGACATTGTTAGTTGTCACAGCTGGTGAGGAGGGAGGTGGTGTGGTCCTGGCATCTGGTAGGCAGAGGCTAAGGATGTTCCCAAGGATGGCAGTGAGCAGGACATTTCTTATGGCACAGAATGACCCCCAGGTGTCCATGGTGGGGGCAGTGAGCGGCCCAGCTGCCCTGCAGCTGTGAGAACATGAACTCAGGAAAACAGCTGGGTCTCCCGGAGGCCTTTAGGGCCATGGTTTTGTTCTCGCTGGTGTTGGCAGTGTTTGCTTGGCTCCCTAAGGGAACTATGGTGTTTGTTATGTTTCCTGTGTCGCTGCCTTATAACCTCATCAGCAAAGCAAGTCACTGCAGTGTTTTTGACTTGTTAGTGGGCTCAAAGTATGCCAGATAAAAAGTGTATTACTAGCACTTTTAAACTAATATTTTACAACATTAGTTTAAATGTGGTAAACTATGGCTAATATTTTGGTATTAATGTTGGGAGAGTCATGGCTAGAGCAGGGTTGCCCAGCTTTGCATCTTAGGCCCAATACTTTACCCACTAACCATCCTGCCAGCCCTGTTACTAGCATTTTAATTTTAGAAAATAAAGATGCTTAGCAATGGCATCGCTGTTCCCTGGGAGCAGGGTGAGCTGACAGCGAGACCTGTCTTTCCCTGGTAACCGTGTGTGTCCAGGTGTTCCCTCCTTGGCCTTCACAACTCTGTTCTTAGCTCCCAGACCTGGTGCAGAGCTTAGTTTGTTTGACCAGCTTGACAAACTGCTGTCTTGAGTACTGAATGAGAGATGTCCTAGCTGGGCGCTTTTAGTGAAGCTTGGTTCAGAAGGTAACAGTATTGTGACTTCAGTTTGGAAAGGGGTCTGGGAGTTTTAGACCTTAGGCCTGGAGTGGTTTTTGAGGTCTGCATCCTGGTTATCAGCTCCACCATTGAGCCAAATGAGGCCCAGAGTAATTTAATATTTGTTTTGAGTCCGCCAGCTGGTAAGTGGGACGGGAATCCTTATTTGCTGTCTCACGTGGGTGATCTGCTGAAATGAGGTGTCTCCTTTCCTCATGAGTCAGGCGGGAGACATCTGCATTAGGTGAGCTAAGTGCAGTTTTGAAAGACCTTAACCAGCATCTTTGTTTTGACAGCAATTGCCTGTTCAGAGCTTTGGGTGATCAATTGGAGGGTCATTCTCGGAACCATCTCAAGCACCGACAAGAGACCGTTGACTACATGATAAGGCAGCGCGAAGATTTTGAGCCCTTTGTGGAAGACGATGTTCCTTTTGAGAAGCACGGTAGGCTCACTGGGACCCTGGCTCCTTCAGGAGCCACCAGCACCCCACCTCCACTGCCAGGGTTTGCTTATGGAAATTATGCCATTCATTTACTCAGCGAACTTGTTTGCATATTCTGTGAATAGCCCACGCTCTGCAGCTGGGAATCTAGATTTAGCTGTGTGTCACCTTGACTGAAAGTGCTGGCACTTGGTGGCTTGGGTGTGGCTAGGGGTAGAGTGCTTACCTCACAGGACTTGATCCTTACTCAGCACCACCACCACCCCCGAAGGAAAGGGAAAGGGGGTGATGATGATTGACCAGAGACTTTGTTTGTGACCTCCCTACCAGTGGGATGGGGAATAAGCTCTAAGAACGTACAAGGACGGAGTCCACTTTTTAAACTCCATGCAGGGAGATGGCGGAGGCCTGGGAAGACGCTGGCAGCCGTGGTGGTTCTTTCCTGCTCTTTACCTTTTCATAAAAAGGAGATGATAAAAGCATCTCTTTGACGGAATTTTTTTTTCCCTGTGAAGATTAACTTAGATAACAAAATTAAATTCTTAAATTAGTTAGCTGTCTGTGGATGATGGGGCTATCGATAGCTTTGTCTCCTGAAGATTTTTTATTTTTAAATAACTGTGTATTTATAACTAGAAAAAGAAATCAGCAAGCCCATTAACATCTCACTGAAACCTAAATGTGCCCACCCACCCACCCTTTTTGAAAGGGTGGCTATAAAACATGAATGTGTTAGGAACTTAGTTTTGGGTGTGTTTGTGGCTTGACCTTTGATCCTCCCAAGTGTTACACATGCCACCACACCCAGTTAATGGGGTCCAGGGGTAAAACTCACCTTCTCTTGCATGGTAAGCAAGTGTTCTCCGTGCTCATCCTCACCCACAAACAGTGTCTCCAGCACAAGGCTGACATCTGTGTCTTAGCAGGATGAGGCGGCATGGTCTCTGTTTTGATGACAGTGGGGGCCACATCGAGAATGTAGGAGAGCAAGTCTCGGAGGGAGGCCGGTGAGGAGGTTCTCCGTGTTGCAGTTCTGAGAGAGATTTGAAGGGCCAGCCCCCTAGCAGTTGGTGGAACAGTTCACTCCTTCACTCCGGCAAGGAGACCAGGGCAGTTCTAAAGGCACTGCTTAAGAATAGCTCTAAGCTGGGTTGTGGTGGCGCACTTCTTTAATCCCAGCCCTCAGGAGGCAGAGGCAGCTGCATCTCTGAGTTCTAGGCCAGCCTGGTCTACAAGAGCGAGTTCCAGGACAGGCTCCAAAGCTTCAGAGAAACCCTGTCTTGAAAAACAAAAACAAAACAAGCAAACAAATAAAAGAATAGCTCTAAGCTTGGAGGACAGAGGGAGGGGCATATCTGGGACACTGTTAAGTGTACTAACCGGGAATGGGCCCATTGAGTCTGGGGTGTGTGTTGGGGATGAAGGGGCTAGTCTGCACCTGTTACTGTACTCTGGTGGCCCTCTTCTTAGGGTCACATTTCAAGCAGACAGGCTGTGTAGCATGAAGGGGCCGGCTTGTTGGGGTATCTGTTCCGCTTGGTACCCCACAGCCGGCAACTCCCAAGGAAAATCACACACAAGACTCCATAACGTTATAAACTGATTGGCCCATTAGGTCAGGCTACTTATTAGCTCTTATAACTTATGTTACCCCATTATCCTTATCTACGTTAGCACATGGCTCAGTACCTTTTCCAGCGGGGCAGCTTACATCTTTCCTCTCCGGTGGTCTGGGCAGAACTGGGGAGGGAGCTTCTTGCTTTCCAGAATACTCCCAGAATTGCTCCACTTCTACTTCCTGTCTGGCTTTCCTGCCTATACTGCCTGCCTAGCCAATCAGCGTTTTATTAAAATATGATTGACAGAGTACAGACAATTCTCCCACACCAAGTCTGTTTCAGAGTTAGCATTTTATAGATGTGGGAGGTGTGGCAGATTTTGGAACTGTGTGTTTAAAATGAGTCATGTTGCTGGGTGTGCTGGTGCACACTTGTTACAACAGCACTCAGGCTGAGGCAGGAGGATCAGGAGTCTGAAGCCAGCCTGCATAGTAAAAGAATAAAGAATCTTGTCACTTTAAGGTGTTACTTTGGATGAACTTTGTGATCTAAATTCCACGTGAGCATCTTTAGGAAGGTCCTGTGTTGGATTTGGGGTGTAACAGTGTATCGGGACAGGGAGCTCAAATCCTGTCGCCAGAGTGATGTCACTTTAGCTGTGCAGTGGGGAGGTGTTCTCTTGAAATGTCACTGCACGACTGAGTGCTGATGCATGAAAGTATGAGCATCGAAGAGGTGACAGCGGCCTTGACTGCCAGAGCAGAAATGAAAACCAGCATGGAGTCTGCACATCCTCGGACCCATTGCCTTCATCTCTCTTAACCAGTTACCGGTTTTGACTGCCTGTCTCCATTAGTATTCTGGAAGTTTCTTGGGAATGAGCTGTTCTCACATTGTTCCAGATCTAGCCATACCTGACATTTGGAGGTATTCATATAGGATTTACTGGTTTAATAAGTGAATGTCTCACTTACTGGTGAAGACCTAGTGACCCTGGCACTTGACTCTGTCTTCAGGATTATCTCACCTAGATGTGGCTCTGTAGACTTCGCACCACCTCTCCCCATCTGACAAGACCTGGATCCTCGTCTCTCTGTCCCCTCTTACCGGTCCATCTCTTGGACCTTTACCTCAGCAGCTGTCTCTTCCTCTTACCACTTGTTTTTGTTAGTGTATTTGTTATCCCCATGGGGATAGATATTTTTTCTGACTTCTGTTTGCTCTTCTTTTTTTTTTTTTCAATTTTTAAAAAAATTTATTTATTCATATTTTATTCATGGGCGCTCTGCATATATACCTGCGTGACAGAAGAGGGCATCAGATGCTATTATAGATGGTTGTGAACCACCGTGTGGCTGCTGAGAATTGACCTCAGGACTTCCAGAAGAGCAAGCAGCCAGTGCTCATAACACCTGAGCCGTCTTTCCAGCCCCATTGGTTAGTTTTTACTGTCAACTTGACATAACCCAGAGTCACCTGGAACCTTAGTTAATTGCATAGATCAAATTTGCCTGTGGATATGTCTGTTGGGGATTGTCTTGATTGTTTGGTGTAGGAGAATTGTCTGTATTCTGTCAATCATGTTTTAAATAAATGCTGATTGGCCAGGCAGGAAGTATAGGCGGGTCAACCAGACAGGAAGTAGAGGTGGGGCGATGAGATCAGGAGAATGCTGGGAAGGAGGAAACCCATTCCTCACCAGTCCTACCCAGATCACTGAAGAAGCAGGATGTGACCTGCCCCGCTGAAAAAGGTACTGAGCCATGTGGCTAACATAGATAAGAACAATGGACTAGTATACATTACAAGAGCTAATAAGAAGCCTGAGCTAATGGGCCAATCAGTTTATAATCTTATGGAGACCTCTGTGTGATTTTCTTTGGGGCTTGCCGGCTCTGGGGAACCAGACAGGACAGAAACACCAACAAGCCAGCCCTCATGTTACAGAATGGCACCCACATGGATAACTTCATCCACATAAAGCCTGAAACAGCTTGGAAAGTAATTCTAGAACAAAATGGCAACATTGTGCATGGTTTCTTGGTAGCAGCAATTTCTCGGGTCTTCTCCGCTTGCTAGAGGCAAGCAAGCACTCTCCTCTAAGAGAGGCTTCCTGACTCAGCTTTAGCTGCAAAACTTTGCAGCTCTTTTAAGAACTCCTGCCACAGAACACTTACATAGTATTGATGAAAAGCTGACCGCATGCTTTTTGATTTTCAGCCGTAGCAGGAAAAAACCACGCTGTTTTAAAATGCTGACTTTCTGGGCCGTCCTGCCAGGGCAAACTCTGACTCTTTCAGGCAGGAGATCTGGCTACTGACCATTTGAGTGGTTTGTAATAAGCCGGCCCTCATGTTATAATTGATGTAGGAGGACCTAGCCCACAGTGAGTGGCACCATGCCTAGACTGGTAGTCCTGAGCTGCATGAGAAAGCCAGCTGAGTGTAGGTTTATAAACCAGAGACAAACCAGCAAGCAGCTTTCTTCTGTGCCTGCCTACAGGTAACAGACTGACCTGGAAGTGTAAGGTGGAATCAGTGTTCTCCTCCTCCAGGTCACTTTAGTCGTGGTGTTTGTCACAGCGACAGAGTGAAACTAGAACGCCACTTTACAGGTGCCCTCGGCGCAGTGCGGTTTGGCTCTGTGGCCCTCTTGATATTCCATCTGTTCTAGATCACAGAGTCATGAGCCAACTTCGTTTTCCTCCAAAATCTGTTGCTAGTCCCCACTGTTGTGGGGCTGAGCCTGCGCTTTATAGCCCTTCATGATTTGTGATTTTTAATTTCTTTCCTCTCTCCAGTTTTCTCCCTGTATCTCTGCAGTCCAGGCTCCTGTCATACAGAAGAGTCCATAGTCTCTCTTGTTGTTTGAAATGTCATCCATTCACCTTGGAGTATCAGTTTAGAAGTCTCAGCCTAGTAGCTCATCCTCCACCTGCTCCCTGTGCACGCGTGTGCACACACATCTTTATGTTTCTGACATGAAGCTCGGGTATGAGAGCATAGCTGTGCAGGGTTTCCCTCGTCTCTGACACTACCTACACATTCAGATTTCCCCACATTCACAGGAACTGCTCTAATGGCAGTGGTTTTGTCGGGGAAGGGAACAACTAAAGTTAGCCAAAGGGAAAACTCAGTCCAGCACAGTCCAGTCTCAGAAGGTTCCAAACACAGTGCTTCCTTGTCTTCCGGAAGTTTTATGCTCTTAGCATTTCTGTGTGACTGTACACAGAGTACTGTCAACAGGGAAGCTTGTTTCAGCGTCAGAGTCCAGATTTGTTTGTTGGGTTTTTGTTTGTTTGTTTGTTTTTGGTTTTGTTCTGCTGTTTCTTTTGCAGTAGCATGTAGCTGCTGTATAGTCTGTTAGCAGCTATAGTCTAGCGTTCATCATCAAAGACAGACTCTCCTTCTCATTTGGAAAGCCCAAAAGATTGGCAGATACTTTGCGGGAGCCTGGAGTAAAGGCCAGAGCAGCCCTTTCCTGAAGCACCTGGTTGTCACCATTGTCCATATTATTCTGATTGTAGTCTTCGTCAGGGCAGAGTGACAGTGGTCACAAGCTAGGGCTGTGAAGTCAGCTGCTGGGATGAAAGCTTAGCCCACCAAGTTCAGGCTCTGTGACCTTGGCCATTATTCGCTGTCTTCACCCCGCCCCCCCCATTCATCTCTCTAGTGGTGAGTGTGATAATCCTTCCAAGCACTGCTCTGATGATTAAAAGTAATGATTTCTGAGAAATTACTGGCACTGCTTGACACATGCATGTAGCATCCATTAGTGTGAGCTGCCACGCTCTGTTGTTGTACACTTCATGTCTCATGCAGCCATGCAGATTGGAAGCACGCAGCATTTACTGAAGGAATTAATCAGCAGATCCTTCTCTGATGACAAGCACCTCCGAGTACAGTTTGCATATTGTTTACCTCTGACTCCCTAGACTGACGGTTGGTGGCCTTTGCAGATGTGTGTTCATGCTTCTCACTGCTTGCAGCTACATAAATACCACCCATGTTTACATTTGCATTTTCCATTGTAAAGACTTCATTTTTCTTTCCTGTTTCCATGCAGTGGCCAGTTTGGCAAAGCCTGGTACTTTTGCTGGCAATGATGCAATTGTAGCCTTTGCAAGAAACCATCAGTTGAATGTGGTGATCCATCAGCTTAATGCCCCTTTGTGGCAGGTAGGTCACCTATTTAGGAATGTCCTTAAGATGATGGGCTTGACCTGTGATGCTGAACTCCTAAGCATAACTTGGACCATGAGCTAACCAAAGACAGGAATCTTGTGATTTGGAACTAACCTCCACGCTGGGTCAAATAGAGTCTGGAGTGTGAGAGAGAAGCACTTTGTGATCTTGGGGATATTGCTCAGCAGTCAGCTCAGTGGTGATGCGGGGGCGGAACCTAATGTGGAAATGCTTCACATAATTTTGTTAAGCTATCATAGTATAAAATGTTTAGTACACACAAATTGTAGTTTTGAAGTGTGCCTGTTCCCCTGCAGTTTTTGTGTGTGTGTTTAGGAGTAGAGAAGTGTCATCAGATCTGTTATAATGACTGTGTCTGCCATAATGACTACTGAGTGTTTTCTGAACAGTAGACTGCTGTTTTTATTTGGCTCTCTTTGTGTTTTGATTTTTCCTATAATAAGAATTTTATAACAAATATTTGCTCCAGGCTGAGACAATTAAGCCACATAGTCCTGCACTGTGAAGTATCTGTCCATTCAGCTCCTCTGTTTCTCTTTGTGTCCTGCATCAACCTCATCTCTCAGTCCTTCAGACCAAGCATCCCAGAGCCCAGGTGATCAGAGGTTGCTGACTGAGTGTGCACCCCACTTCCTTATTCACCCTCAGAACTCACAGGGCTTCGTATCAGGCACAGCTTCGGACTCTGAGCACAAGCTTTCTGCCCCTCTGCTCTGTGTCACCATCTTGAACTTTTTTATTAGAAAGTTAAAATGTTTAATTGAAGAAGAACTGGGAAATTCAGAAAAGCCCCTGCAGATGGGCGAGAGTCACCAGAGTCACCCTGACTGGAATTAGGACTGTTAGCATTTTTAGTATGTGTCCTGCTGTTCACCCCACATTGGGCATATGATTGGGGGAGGGTGCACATCACACTGTTGTTACAATACATTTTAACCACACATACATGAATTTTCACTCATCACACACACACACACACACACACCTGCATGTGCTACTCTCTTAAAGGGAATGACATATTTTTCTTCATGTTCTCCCTGCATGCACCCCTTTGTAACCCCCTTAGTAATGGCTTGTACTCTTTTAAAAAGAGGGTCCAGAAATATAAATTGCACATGCCAAAATTCACCGTTTTCTGGTTTATAGTTCCATATTTTGATGTACATGTTATGCCACCATCAACATGTGGAGTGGCTCCACTCTACCGAGAAGTTAGTGCTGCCCCGTGTAGTCCCCACCCACTGTTGCTTTCCCAACCCCTGGTAGCTTCTCATTCATGTTTCCTTACCGTCTTGCTTTTCTGTCACATAAATGGAAGTCTTCAGCCTTTTGTATCTGCTACAATGTCATTTTAACAGAGTCACACAAGACAGAGTGAAGTAGACGCTGTGTGCAGGGCTGGTGAGAACCTCTGCCTCAGAATGCAGTGAGCAGGAGGGAAGCAGGATCCGTGTCCTTGGTCCAGTGTTGCCAGATGTTCGGATGGCAGGGAGAGGACCCTGTGTTCAGTGGGTGCTCTTAAGAGTGAGCTGCTGGCCAAGAACACAGGCACTCCTCCAGTTCCAGGTGTTCGTTAGTGTTCTCCACCAGTGGCGTTGTCAGGGCACTTGAGTGTATGGTGTGCGGAGCCTGATGGAGAAGGAGAAGCCATGTCAGTGAGGTAGCCGTCCGCTGCTTTCCCTGACGATAACGGTTACGTTTCTTCATTGCTCCAATTCTTATATTTTTTTCAAATCTACTTCTGTTGCATTCTGATTTCTGACTTGTGAAACAAGGGAAGTATATTCTTAAAACAGATTTGTCCCATTGGCTCTACCCTGCCTGGTAGTACAGTCACTCTTCTGAGCTCTTGCATTAATGATGAGTCGGCTCAGACTCAATAACATGGATACCGAAACCTACATTGTTCCTGCATTGCTTTGCACGCCTGTGAGCGGTTTCTATATATTATGTAGCCAGTGATAGGCCCGCTGGATGTGAGTATGTACATGGCTCCTAACAATTTTGGTGACTTTTCCAGTTGGTTTTCTTTTCATAATGTTTATATGTTGTTACTAAATCTGTACATGATTTAGGAAGTTTGTCATGTGAAGACAAAGTGAAAATTTCCTCTGTCAGTGTCCTTCCTGGGAGACAGTGGTGCCGCTGCTGTGTCCCATGTCTACTAGACTCGCGTCTCCAGACCTAGACATTCTATTAGAGAAGCTGCTGTACTTCCTACACAGGATCTGTGTGATTCCTCCTTATCCCATGACTTGCTGGTTTTGAGGGTGTTTTTGTTTGCTTGTTTGTTTTGTTTTTCATTTTTCTGTTGCCTGTAGACCAGGCTGGCCCCAAGCTCAGAGATCACCTGCCTCTGCTTCCTGAGTGCTGGAATTAAAGGTGTGTGCCACCACCTTCATTTCAGCTGACTTGCTGTTTTTGGATCTTGAATATTGTTTAAGTTAATGATCATCTCAGATTACTTGGGACTTCTAGTGAAAATAAGGAGGGCTGATGTTTTAGAATTTTAAAGGACGAACAGGCCAGATGGTGATGGCACACACCTTTAACTCCAACACTTGGGAAGCAGAGGTAGGTGGATCTCTGTGAGTTCGAGGCCAGCCTGGTCTACAGCATTCCAGGACAGCCAGAGCTACAGAGTGAAACACTGTCTTGAAAAGCAAAAATTAGAAAAAGAAACAACAGTTACTTAGAGGCAGAATCAGAATTATTTTAGTGTCTGTTTTATGGGTGTTTTGGAGGGAATCTACCTAATCTAGCACTTAAAGTTTTGTATTCTTTTTTTGCATGATTTTAGGGAATCAATTCTTGTTGTATCCCAAAGCATTGCTGGGATGTAACACCCTGTGGCCATTACCCAGGGTTGCTCAGTGTACACAGGGCAGTGTGGACATTGCACAGAGCTGTGTGGTGTGTGCAGGGCAGTGTGGCCAGTGCCCAGGGCTGTAAGCTGTGTGGTGTGCACAGGGCTGTGTGATGAGCTAGTACAGATTTACTCTATGGAATTTTGTCTTAGAACTGGTGCAAGTGGCAGATTTTGAGATTGTTGCTGCCTGTAAGTTTCGTGTGTGATTGGAAAAGGAGGTGAAGTTATTATAGCTATCAAGCCGTGTTCAAGCCAGGTTTGTAGTGTTTTTTGAGGTCTTCAAGAGGATCTAGAAACTTTATACTTGACATTTTGCTTCTTTTTTTTCCAATGGTAATCCTCAATCTATTTCAGCTTCGGGCTCAACAAAGCTGGCTCTGCTTCAGGGTCTTCCTATTGGGAGGAACCTGTGCACTGAGTGGCCAGGCATTTAGTTTTACCTGACTTTATTGCAGGCCTGTCCCTGGCTGGTTAGTCATTCCTTGCAGATTCACTTGCCTATAGGCAAATGTTACATAGGCACATGGAAGCCTGCAAGGGAGAGAGCTCAGAGAATGGTGGCATGTCCTGGCCAGAGTTCCCACAGGCTCACACTTCCAGATCCTCTCTTGTGTCTACAGATTCGTGGGACGGACAAGAGCAGTGTGAGGGAGCTGCACATCGCCTATCGGTACGGCGAGCACTACGACAGTGTTCGGAGGATCAATGACAACTCAGAAGCGCCAGCACACCTCCAGACCGACGTGAGTGAAGCCCCGGCTCCTTCTGCTCCCAGACCTGTAGGAAGCAGGTCCAGAGCTGTGTCCTGGAGCCGAGCACCAGGGACCAGCTGCTGTTGCAGGTTATTGAGAAGTTGCTGTCAGAGAACTGTGGCTCTGAATGTTAAAATATTTCAGCCAGCAAAAGCACTAACTGCCTAGCCTGGCAACTTGGATTCGATCCTAGGAACCCATGTGGTGGGAGGAAAGAACCAGCTCTTACGAGATGTCCTCAGACACACACATGAGGTCGTGGCATGTGTGCACATACAC
The DNA here is from genome assembly GCF_982192425.1 of Myodes glareolus. Classification (NCBI taxonomy): domain Eukaryota; kingdom Metazoa; phylum Chordata; class Mammalia; order Rodentia; family Cricetidae; genus Myodes; species Myodes glareolus. The sequence goes on from NC_142031.1 coordinate 15,968,484, forward strand.
ATAAATGTAAAAAAGTAATGTATTTTGTATTTCTTACTTTTTAGTGATGTGAGAGACACTTGTTGTCTCTTTACCTTCCTCTAGTAGGCACCTATAGTTAGATGTATATACAATCAGAATTTTTTAATTTTATGTTTTAATTTTATGTTTAAAAGTCTGTTCTGAAATTTGGAAACTATACAAGGGTTAAAATATATATATTCATGGCCTGGTACCTTTAATCCCAGCACTCGGGAGGCAGAGGCAGACGGATCTCTGTGAGTTCGAGGCTAACCTGAGCAAGTTCCAGTATGGGGTCCAAAGCTACAGAGAAACCCTGTCTCAAAAAGCAAAACAAAACGAAAAAAAAAAGTAGCTGTGTGGATGCAAATTTTGTGTTCCCTTCTCAGTAGATTTTTGTTAGTCACTTAGAGCTTCAAGGATAGACGAGATTGTATTATCTGTATAGCCTGTGTCTGTGTGAGAGTGTATGGTTTATGTGCAGAGGAGTATATAGTTTGCATGCCTGTGTGTACACACAGAAGCCAGAGGAGACCATCTATCCTTTTGAGGCAGGTTCTGTTTTTGATTCTGAAACTTGTGTGGGTTTTTGTTTGGTTTTGGTTAGACTCTAGCCAGCATGAGCCAGTGATCCTCCTGTCTCTAACCTCCACAGCACCTGGTTGCAGATGTGCCCCGGCCGTGCTTAGCTTCTTATTGCTGAGATCCAAAGTTAGGTCTTCTGGTTGCACAGGGAGCGTTCGTGATGACCGAGCCGTCTGCAGCCCATGTGTGCTATTTTTATACTTCTTCAGCCCAGGTTGTAGCATCTTGTAAGTACTCAGATCCTGAATGCGTAGTGGTCTTTAGATTTAATGTGTCTTGGAGTTTAATTCCTCTAGTACACAGAAGCCTTACTGAATCTGTTTTGAAGGCTGCATGATATTCTGCTCTGTGGCTTCATTACAACCTGTTAGCCAGTCTCTTAACCCCCCCTTAGCTGCCTTTGAGCCTGTGCTCTCAGAGGCAATCATAGTGTCTTATATGTAGCTCATTTCTTTAGGACAGATTCATAAGAGCCCTGTGTGTGTCAGGGTGCTTTGATAGATGTTACCATATCACTTCCTGTCAGTATTGTAGGGTCCTGATTGCAGTATGTAGCTCTTGTCACACCCTCTTTAAAAAAAAATTGAGTTCTTAATCTTTGTCAGGATTAGGGGAAAGTCTGTTTTTTTTTAACATAATGGATCTATATATTTATTATTGTGTATGTTAGTGTGTACATGTGCAGATGGGTGCCTTAGAGTCCAGACGAGGACATCAGATCTACTGGAGCTGGACCAGGTGGTTGTGAGCTACCCTGTGGGTGCTGGGAACCAAACTTGGTCCCCTGCAAGAGCAGTGCTCTTAGCTACTGGCCTGGCTCTCCAGTTCCTTTCCATAGTTTTTTACAAGCATTTGTCATTAATCCGTTATGCGCCTTTCCCTTTTCCCTGTGTTTAAGACCTGCTCATTCTTCACATTTATCTTCTTTGTTCATTTTTGTCTTATTAAATTGTCTTAGTGGCTTTTTATGCATTAGAGAAAGATGTTCTGTGAGAAATTGCAGATCTCTTCTGGTCTGTTATTTCTACTTTCTGTTGAGTGTGGTCTTTGTTGTGAAAGGTTTTGGGTTTTTAGGTGAATTTATTAATATTTTATTTATATCCTCCCCTGTACTCCTCCTTGATTTTTTTGATTTTTATTTTATTTTTTACTTTTATCTATTTGCTTTTGGCAGTGCTGATCATCACGCGCTGTGCCACTGAGCCCATCCCTGCCCTGTCATTTTTCTGTACACTTCTTTGGGATTTGGGGTCATAACTAGACACAGCGTTTTCTTCTGAGGCCTGAACGTGATTCCACAGTTGTTTTAGAAGCTTTATAGTTACAGTTTTGTTTTTGTTTGTTTGGTTTGGTTTGGTTTGGTTTCTTGGAGCACGATTAATAAAAACTCAGAAAGAGAAATTGGGGTTTAACCTGAAGGTTTAAAAAGTTAAAACAGCCAGTCACTGGCTTTTACCTCAACCTCAGTTTGAAATGGCGATCCTGCTTCCAGCAATCTCAGAATGAGACTGGGAGCTGCCTCCTCCTATTTTATAATCCTCTCTAGGGCTGAGATTAAAGGCATGCACCACTGGGATTAAAGGCATGCACTGCCTAGTTTCTATGGCAACTGATGTGGCTACTGGAATTAAAGGTGTGTGTTACCACTGCCTGGTCTGTAAGGCTGACCAGTGGGGATGTTTTACTCTTTGATCTTCAGGCAAATAAAATGCCACTACAATTTCTTGAGACAGAATCTCTTTACTTAGCCTTGGCTGTCTTGGAATTCATTATGTAGACCAGGCTGGCCTCAAACTCAGAGATCTTCATGCCTCTACCTGCCAAGTGCTGGGATTAAAGGTGTACACCACCATGCCTGATTTACGATTATATTTTTGGTTTTATTCATCTTTAGTTTTAGTTTTTACTTTCTTGAGGCTAGTCCTAGGCTTTCTTTGAACTTACTGTCATCTTCCTGCCTCTGTCTCCCTACAGCAAGGATTACAGATGTGGGTCCCTAACCTGACCCCTTTTTGTTTTTATATAAAATCTTGGCTCCATTTGGAATTTATATTCGTGAGGGCCTGAGGCAGTGGATCAGCTCTATGGCTTTCATGCTGACCTAACTTCAGCCAGCCATCTTTGGAGTCCTTATGTTTCTTTCCTGGTTCAGTTTGCTGCACACACTCAGCCCCCCCGTATGTGTTTATGTCTCCTTTTAGCTGTTTGGTTCTGCTCTACTGTGTGCGCCTCGATACCCTGCTCTTTTAATTAGTACAAGTTTGGTGTAAAAGCTGGGACAGTTTTTTACTTACTGATTTTTTTTATTATTTCCTATGTTTTGCTTTTTAAAAATGACTTGCTTTTTGAAAAGTTGGATCTTCTTTATTTTTTATCTTCAATTATGTGTTGTGTGTATGTCTGTGTGAGTGCATGTATGTGGGAGTACAGACGCTGGAGGTGTTCAGAAGAGGGTGTCAGCTTGTATGGAGCTGTAGTTAACAGTTGTGAACCACCCAGTGTGCACATTGTGAACCTGTTAAGCCATCTCTCTGGCAGCTCTCACCTCTTCCTGTTTGTTTTTATTCTGTATGTGTGGGTGTTTTCTGAGTGTTTGTCTCTGTACCATGTGCATGCCAGGTGCCCTTGGAAGCCAAAAGAAGGCATCGTATGTCGTGGAGCTGAAGTTAACAGATGCTTGTGAGCCTTCATGCAGTGCTGGGAATTGAACCTGGGTTCTCTGGACGAGCAGTCAATGCTCTTAACCTCTGAACCAACTCTCCAGCTCTTTTTTTTGTTTGTTTGTTTGAGACGGGTCTCATGTAGCCCAGGCTAACCTTGAATTTTGTATGTAGCTGAGGATATGAGCTTCTGATTCTCCTGCTTCTCTCTCCCAAGAGCTCAAATTATAGACATGTGCCCCATGCTTATTCTGTGCTTTGCCAAGGATTGAACCCAGGGCTTTGTATATGCTGGACAACTATTCTACCAACTACATTATATTCCTGGATCCTTAATTGGAATCTTACTAGATTAAGAAAAAATTGCCTTCTGTATGACCTAAGTGGTCCTAGCCAGGACCTGGTGAGCTTTGTTGACTGATGTGAACTCTGGGGGAGTGTCCTCTTTGGATAGAGCTTGCTGTGGAGCTTGCCTAGCAGTGGTGGTGCACACCTTTAACCCCAGCACTCAGGAGGCAGAGGTAGGCAGATCTCTGTGAGTTCCAGGCCAGCCTGGTCTACAGAGGTAGTTCTAGGACAGTCAGGGCTATTACACAGAGAAATCCTGTCTCAAAAAACAAAAAGACAGCAAACAAACAAAAAGTGGATTTGTTCATATATCCTAACTGGTTGTCATTGGATGAAACCTTGGCCCACCCAGAGATCCTGTAGAATTCTCTCTCTTAAACACTGAGATAAAGCCACCTACTGTGAGGTGGGTCACTTCACGTGTGGCTTCTGCTGCCCTGAGAACACCCCAGGCTTCTGTGACCATATTCCAAAACCGTCCTCCCAAAAGAAAATCTATGCCAACCTGGTTCTGGAAATTGCTGTGAATGGAACCATATATTTGACCTTTGCTGCCTGGCCTTTTTCACTTAGCATAGTGTTTTTGAAAGTCAGCCATGTTGTAGCATGTGTCAGTACTTTTTAATGGTATTCAACTGTAGCATGAGGGGCTACTTGTTGGAGTTTCTGTCCTGCCCGGTACCCCAACCATTTAGTCACAGAGAAAATCACACAGAGAGTCTGCATTAATTATATACTGATTGGCCCATTAGCTCTGGCTTTGTATTAGCTCTTATAACTTATATCAACCCATTATTCTTATCTATGTTAGCCACATGGCTCGGTACCTTTCTTAGCGGGGCAGCTCACATCTTGTTTCTTCGGTGGTCTGGGCAGAACTGCAGAGGGAGCCTCCTGCTTCCCAGAATACTCCATTGCCCACCTCTACTTCCTGTCTGGTTGACCCACCTATACTTCCTGCCTGGCCAATCAGTATTTATTTAAAACATGATTGACAGAATACAGACCATCCTCCCACACCATTCAACTGTGTGGCTGTATCACACTGTCTTAGATACTTTTCTAGTGCTGTGATAAAACACCATGACCAAGGCAACTTATAAAAGAAAGCGTTTTGGCCGGGTGGTGGTGGTGCACACCTTTAATCCCAGCACTTGGGAGACAGAGGCAGAAGGATCTCTGTGAGTTCAAGGCCAGTCTGGTCTACAAGGCTCCAAAACTGCAGAGAAACCCTGTCTCGAAAAACCAAAACAAAACAAAAACCAAACAACAACAGAATGCCGTCTGACCAGATGGTTAGAGGCCACTGTGACAAAGCCACGTCTCAGCAGGAGTTAGAGAGACAGACACTCACATGTTCTTTCTCTATTTTTTTTAAAAAACAAAGTTGACAATCATTTTGTTTTTTAGTTTTAAAAGTTCTTTATAGATTCTGGCTACTAGATTTTTACCAAATATACGGTTTGTCAGGATTTTTTGGACTGTTGCTGTTGTGGATTTTCCTGGTTGGTTGTTTTTCAGGTACAGAATTATCTTGTCTAAGTAGTGGGGTTCCCCCCCAATTTTATGCTTCTCATTGCTTTGTCTGTGGCAGTGGTTACCTCTGTAGTGATGGCCATGAAAGCCCTCGCTGTGCTGACAGTGAAGGCGTCATCGGGGGTGTTTCACTGTCATGCTGTGGAACCTTTAGCTTTTTCCAGTCGGTCACCACCATAGATGCTTTTCCTATTAACCTACATCTTATGTATTTCTGGGCTGACTTCCTGGGCTTTGAATGTGCTAAAGGACACTCATTGCCAGCTGCAAAGTTCTCTTAATAGGTAGCTTTGTGTGGAGAGGCTCCCAGATATGCTTAGGGCTGAACTCCGCTGACACTTTTAGTGCCAAGGGCAGAAATGTCTGTGCTCATTGCTCTTCTCCCTCCGTTCTCAGGAGGCAGAAGAAGATGGTGGCTGCGCAGTCAAAGGGGGTGGAGAGGCTTGGTTTTCTGACTTGTCGTAGAGTCCTCTTGGTCCCCAAGTGAACCTTATTACCTGAGCGAGTGGATTGACTTGAGTGTGGCATGCCCCACGGGTGTGTTGGGTCACCAGTGCCATGTGCCCCCGAGCTTGCTGATAATCAGAGAACATCTGTGACCAGGTGAGAGGTGGATACTGTGTTTCAAGGCTAGCACTGTAGGTTCAGCAGCTCAGCAGGTATGAGCACGGGGACCCTCTTCTATGTTCAAAAGCAGAGGCAGCTGTGTGCTGCCAGATTCAGCTGTCACTGCCCACTACTGCCGTCCAAATACCATGGGTGCTTCGCTGCTGCTCTTCCTGGGTAGTATCTCTCTGCTTTGTACGCAGGACTGTCCCGGATTCTCAGTGTGGGTGAATCTAGCCACTACTGTTCTCATTAGCTTGTTTTTCAAATTCTTCCTGTGTTTGGGTGGTTTGTGATTCGGTCTGTGTTAGAGAGCTGAGGGGAATTTCCTGGAGCCCATGGTTCCTATGCTGTGTTTTAGTTTCAGATGCTTCATCAAGATGAAGCAAATAAAAAAGGAAAGATCAAGACAAAAGGGGTGGACTTTGAAGATGGCCCGAAAGATGAAGTGGAAGATGCTATCCAGAAAGTTGGCAACGCAACTGGATGTTCGGTCAGTATCCTTCCCCAGCCACGCCTCATAGCTGTATGCTCAGTATCCTTCCCCAGCCACGCCTCATAGCTGGATGCTCAGTATCCTTCCCCCAGCCACGCCTCACGGCTGGATGCTCAGTATCCTTCCCCTAGCCACGTCTCACGGCTGGATGCTCAGTATCCTTCCCCCACCATGCTGCATAGCAGGTGCTGCCATGCTAGAGCTGGCCTGCCCGAGGCCCAAGAGAATGGAGAGCTGCTAATTCATTTCCCTTGTTTGCTGGTTTTCACCCATCAATGCTCAGAATCCCAAGGGGTGTCTTTCCTGACTTTAGCTTTATAAAGAGAATTTATTTATAAATTCATTGAAATGGCTACTGCATTTGATGGCTTTGTTTGAAATTGATGTTACTTGGTGGCCACGGTCTTGGCGCCTTGTCAGTTCCTCTGCTCGTGTTTGTGTGTGTCAGGCTGCTGACGCAGAGCTCGCGAGCGTGACACGTCTAGACTCTCACGTGTCTATCTGCTTCTTCAATAGGATTTTAACTTAATAGTCCGGAACCTGGAAGCTGAAAATTACAATATTGAATCTGCAATAATGGCCGTACTTGAGATGACCCAGGGGAAAGGAAACAGTAAGTCCACAGTTAAGACTTGTAAATAAGCTTCAGGTGTCGTGCGGTGGCTCCCTCAAGCAGGTGTCCACGGTCTCCATGATGGCTTTAGTGTCCACGCTATCCCTCTGTCCCCTGCGAGCGCTGCGAGGGCTGCACGCATCAGCACTGCCTCGTGTTTGTGCAGCGCAGTGAGGTGGGTGCGCATGTGTGGGGTGGGGTTGGGCCTGGATTTTAAGAGAATTAATTAGTTTAAATCTTAGCCATGTGTGGCTCTGGTCTAGTATTGGACATTATAGGGTTAGGTCATGTTTTGTTTCTAGATTTGGGATATAAATAAATGCTTTATCCCTAAAAATTCTCTTTAAAAATTCATCTAAGAAACAGATGCTCTGGCAGAAGGGACTGTGAACCTTGGAGCCAGCTAGAGGCTTCAAATACTTCCTGCAGCCTCCTGACTATCTCGAGGAACCTGGCTTTGTAAATGTCAGGAATCTGGGGACCCTGGTGATCTTGCGGTCGTGTAACTGCAATTGCTTTGTGTAATTGTTGGGTTCTTGGTTTTAACAAAATGCCTTTCTTTGGAAGATACAGAGGAGAACCTGGAGGCTTGTGACCGAGTGTCAAAACAGTGTGACCCTTCATTTGAGGAGGCAGGGAGCAGCTCCAGACTCGCCGGAAATCAGGGTGAAAATGAAGGCCAGACAGAAAACAGTAAGGCTCGGACCAGACCTAGCGAAGGAAACAAAGCAAATAAAAGCCAGATCCCGAAGGTATGGCGCGGTTGAGAGGCAGGGGCACTGTGGGATTCTATAGCTGGGTGGGAAGCTGATTTTCACGCTGGCGTATGTTCTTCTAGATGTGTAAAAGTAGTTCTTGTAGAGCTTCGGGGGGTGGGGTCCATAGAAACACAAGATGTAGAATGAAGACTTTGCTTGTCCCGCAATCACAACAGTTGATAGCCCTCTGTACAGATGCATAGCTGCCTTTTCCCATCCGTTGTGACTGTCAGGGGTGGGGTGTCTTTGCATCATCTGGAGTAAACAACTTTGTGTGTGAACCTTTGTGCTTTGCATTGTTTTCTTGCATAGTGTCCCAGGTGGCATGGAGGGCGTGACTCTCAGGGTCCGCTCAGGCTCTTGCTAGCCTGTTGGGTACACCCCTCCATCCCTGCCCTGACTCCACAGGTGGACAGCATCATTAGTTTGCCCAGTTTGAAACTCATCTTAAAGGCAGATGTTTTGAGCTAGACTGACACCTAATGTGCAGAAAATGACACCACAGTCTGGGAACTTTATTGCCATTATTTAGAGTCTTAAATGATGGAGAAGCATCTCCAGGCCTCTGCGATTGTCATCAGTGGCTGGACTTGGGGCACTGTCTTCGTGGGCATTTGGATTGTTTTATGAAGAGGATTAATTTTACTTGATGCTTCAGGAAGGAAACATACATTTTAAAGTATATTTTAACAGTAATGAAAAAGAAATTATTTTGGTCTCTCAGGCTGGTTTTCTCTGTTCTTGCTAAAAGTGCTCAGTCAGCCCATAGTCTCACAGCACCAGTGACCCACACGTCTCTTCCAGGTTACAAACAAGCAGCGGAGGGAACAGCAGCGACTGGAGAAGAAGAAACGACAGGAGGAGAGGCACCGCCACAAAGCCCTGGAGAGCAGGAACAGCCACAGGGACGCTAACAGAAGTGAAGCAGATGTGAACACGCAGGTTACCTTGGTGAAGACCTTTGCTGCTCTGAACATCTGACGCTCAGCCCCGAGAGGTGGAGGATGAGCGCTGCAGACCAGGTCCCGGCCAGGTGTCCTCTGACAGTGCCCACACCTGAGCCCACACCCGAGCCCACGGGAGTCAGTGCCCTTCAAGCTGCCTCGTCTGTCCCGAGCTTTGTCATTGTATTGTTGTGTGACAGTATGGTGGAGCCATTTGCTTTCTGGAACACAAAGAAAGTATGGACTCATAGGTGGGTTATGGGGCAGAGGAGTCTTTGGAGCGAGGCTTTATTTGCCCCGTGTATCAGAACGTGGTAATCCTAGGCTCTTCCGTGACGTGTGGAGTGGGTTTGCTGTCATTATCTTCAAGTCATTTAGCACAATCATTAGAAATCCCCACAGTGACAACTTCATCTCTCTCTCTCATTTCCAAGCAGGGATGCAGGTCTGGCACCAGCTCAGGAGTGTGACGAGACGTGATTGGCTTCTCATCCGGTTGCTTGTACGTGTCAGGGCAGTCAGGGACATTAGCTACATCTCCCTTCTTCTGTCTCTGGTATCACCTCAGTGTGACTGCCCTCCCCACTCCAGCCATGTGGCGTGTGTACCTGGCTGTGGGAGAGCCTGGGTTTGCTGGGAGCTCCACAGCGCAGTGGAGTTTGGGATATTTCTCTGGACAGTTAGGAGATGGGGTGGCGCTGCTGTGACAGCTCTGAGCTCTGATGTGCAGGGCTGAGCCTGCAGCTGCACAGGGCAGCCTGGGGGAGGCTTTTCCTTGTAAGACTCTGAAGACTTCTTCTATGGGAGAAGTCTACAGGATAAAGTTTTCCATGCTTGAATGTTATTTTGTCTTTTTGATATACTAGACTCAGGAAGATGCCTACAGGGAAGTAACTGCTTGTTTGATCTTACAGGTTACTAAATTTTCTTAACGTGTGAGAATAAAATGAAATCCCATGGCATAGCTGGGCATGGTTGCTCAAGCTTGGAATCCCAGTACTCAAGCAAGGCAGGAGTGCTGCAAAGTTGAGGCCAGCCTGGGCTGTGTAGTGAGTTCCAGGCTAGCCAGGTTCAGAATAAAAGGCCCCGTTTCACTGCCTACAGAGAAAACTCTCCCAGCATGTATCCTTGACTTCGTTATTTGGGATTTCAGTACTGGGAATAGTGCAGCAGTGGCTGAGGCTGCCTGTGGCTGGGCGAGATGGCAGGGAGAGGACCTGTGCTGTGGAGGCCTTCGGAGGACTCAGTTCTGACGCACCTTCAGTAGGGAGAGGTGCTGTTCCTCGGGCTGGGTTATAGGAATGTTTACTGTAAACTGTCCTGTGTGCGGTGACAGTCATGACTAAAGCCTTCGCCTTCTGGGAACCTGCTATTCAGACTAACGCTGTATGCTGGGTCAGAAGATAACATTTTTGTTATCACTAGAAGAAAAAGTAAAATTACAAAAGGTATAGACACAGACACCACTGTCTGGGCAGGTTGTGGGTTCATCCAATTGTCTCATCAGCAGGCTGTTTACTTCTTCAGTTTAATGTTGTCCTTTAATTTTCCTTCTGTTTGGCTTTGGAACTTTGTGTTTTGTTTGGAACCCCTGCAGTCTCCTGGAATCTCTCCCAGGATGCTGCGTTACTTCCTGCCTACAGGACATTGCAAGACTGCAGATTTGAAAACTACATGGCATTTTTTTTTTCCTTCTCAGTTGGGAGACTCAGGTCTCAGTCCCAAAAGGGAAGGTGGTGGCTGCTGTGCTCTAAGGGATAGGAGCGGAGCTGGCTCTGGAGCCAGTGTTCTTTGGGGTCACCCGGGACAGGGTGTGGGTTGGCTGAACTCATCTAAATGGAAGCTCTCTGTTCCCTGCTTTTCTTTGTACTGCCTGAGTGCAGCATGCCAGGTCTTTGCAGACAGGTTAGCGTTGTTTACCAAATCCAAAAGTCAGAAGTGGCGGGGCTGGGGGAGCCTGGTGCGCTTGTATGGGACACCCTGGGCTCCATCCCCAACACTTAAAACTCAGGCTGTGGCTAGCTCTCAGCAGCCTCTTGGCCACGCAAGGAGCTGCTGTTTGCCTGGCTGAGGACAGCATGGGCCTCTCGGGTGGCAGAGCTGCTCTGGAGGTTTACAGATTCACATTTGCTGCTGGAAGGCGGTGGCTGTGCGCCCTGGACTGCAGTGGCAGTCTCCTCAAAGCGGGCTCCTTTGTCTCTGTCCACACTTTCCAGTTTCAGATGCTGTGTCTCTTCAGTGTGCCGATTATTGGAAGTGGGGAGCCTGCACCCAGCTTTAGGGTGCTGCCAGCTCAGACTCTCAGCCTCACTGAGGGAGAGCCGCTGGGTCGTCAGTAGGCGTCACTTCTGTATGTAGTGGGCACCTGCTGGTTACCTCCTTGGCACCAAAGTGAGGCCCAGAATGTCGAGCTTTGGAGTGACAACGGTTAACACTGTTCCTCCAGTCCAGGTCCTCACAGGGAAGCTGGCATGGGAAGCTGTGCCTCGGCTGCTACCTGAGAATGTTGTTGTAGCTCATTGTGAGCCCACAGGAAAGCCGCAGTGCTTCGTGGAGGTTCACTGGCTTTATAAACACTGTGGAGAGGTTTTCTGAATTTGAAGGATAATTTTTTTAGGTTAAAATAAGAAAAAAAAATAACGGCAGCACTTTGCACTGGAGGCAGATGAATTAAAACAGCACAGCCCAGACTTCTGGAGAGTAGAGCCCAGCAGGAGGTAATGCTGAGAATACATGTGTTCATTTAGGTTTTCACAAGAACATCTACCTCCGGGGATAGTGACAGGAAGAAGAGTCTTAAAACGTCCACCAGGATTTTCTCTCGTTTCTTGTGTGAGCTCTGAAAACACTCTGACCCCATTTGATTGTGAAAGTGAAGTGGGCTGACCTTGCCGGGCAGCTGGAGTGGGGCTCAGAGGGGAACCTCTCTGTAGCTCGTGCATAATACCCTGCTTCCCTGGGGAACAACGGTGGCTCGGGTTACCTGGTAGTGTCAGGTGGACTTTGCCAGTGGACTGCACTCAGAGTCCTTTACTGTCTCCCTGGGTTTTACCAGGACAACACAGAGTGCCCTTATTTTACCTCGGAAATGTTCAGCTCAGACATCCGGCTGGGTAGAAGAAACCTGAGTTCCCAGAGAGTGGACTCAGTCACCCCAGCAGGGTGAAGCAGAAAGAGGGGGAGCCTCCTGAGAACTGTGGCCTTAATGGAGCCCCTCCTGAGCTCCATGTGGGCGTGCAGCTTCTCACTTCTGACCTCTAGACCCAGGCCGTGCAGAGCGTCAGTCTTGTCCTTCCCTTTACCTGCTGTGTACTTCCTTTCGCTAAAGGCTGGTGTAGCTCGCATCCAGCGTTGTCCCGAGCAGGCCAAGAGACACCTTTCCAGGTCTCGCAGGCCTGCCATTGCCAGGGTCGATGTTGAGTGAAGATAAAGCTGCACATTTAGGTTCTAAAAGTTAACTGCTGACCATAGAGCACCCTGCCTCTGTCCTTAGTGGGAGCGCAGGGTGTGAGGCCGGGCAGAGAGCTGCATCCTGTGATTGCCTGGCCCTCTGTCCCAGGTAAAGGCCTGATGGTTTCTTCAGTCTTTTCTTTTTAGAGCGTCACTCTGTTTTGTAGCTCAGTTGAAATGTTGATCTCCTGACGGTCACTGGAGATGACTGGTGGCTGTGCAGAGGATACTCTGTATAGTTGCACTTGCACGGTGACTTTATATCAACAGGGCAGACCTGTGGTCCAGGATTCCTTTTGCCCTGTCTTGAGCACAGGAGGAAACCTTTAGGGGTCTGGCTCAGATCCTTGCCCATGAGCACCCTGCAGGCCCCTGTTTCTGTCACCATGGCACTCAGTGACATTCATCAGCCTTCTGCCTGTGGTTTGAGCCCCGCCAGCCCTCTGTTGAAACCTGAGCCCTGCTGGCGTGGGGCTCCAAGTCTTCCTATTCTTGGGGTTCATTTTTCATGGTGGCTACCTTCCCAGCATCCCTCATGAAGCTAGAGGAGAAAGGTAGACAAGAGCCTTGAGCCAGTCTCAACACCATCCTGCGTGCTGGTGTCTGTCTGTCCCCCTAGAAAGGGGACCAGTGTATCTGCCTTCTCCTTTGTCCAGTTGCACTGTCCTTGTTCTGACTTCAGGCTACAGAGACCTAAGATCTTCTTGGGGTCATGACCCATAGACTCAGCAAGTCTGCCTTAGCTGTGGCATGTAGAGGCGAGATAGCCGTCTTCTGTGTCTGGAGCCCGCTTCCCTAGGCTGTCTCTTCAGTTTGTGTTCATCTGAATCATTTTATCTTTTTATTTACCAGAGTACTGTACTTGGCTATTTGCAGTGTTTAAGAACCAAATATTTTTGTGTTTTTGATCAACACTTGGTGCAATAGAAGCCGCAAAGATGTGCCACTTTATCTTTAAAATGGATTTTGTATACCAATAAATTCTAGTTTAAAAGCAAAGCCCAGGTCGGTTTGTTTTTGTTTACTGCTGTCTGAGAGTATTCTAGGCACCCACTGTACCCTGAGATACTGAGAACAATCTCACCAGTATCCGACCACCACTTAAGTGAATGAAAGGGTCTGAGAAAGCATGCTGGAAAATGTCCTTTTCTGAGACCTTTGTGTGGGAGGTTGGAGGTGCTTAGACTATGACTCCTAGCTTGGTAGTCATTAGGGACCTGGCAGAAGTAGCATGGGTGCAGGTGAGTATATGACTGTCTCATTCCTGGGCAGACCATTGATTAAGACCTACCTGGACCTCAACATATCTGACATGTCAGGTGCCACCTTGAGAATTACCTCCACAGGTCAGCGCCAGCATGGCTTCCTCTTGTACTGCCCCTCAGGGCACTGAAACAGTACACTTGGCTTGTTCAACAGAATTCATAAACTGCCCTGTTCTGATCCCGTTTTGCCTGGGCTGCTTGGGAAAATGTGTGCTCCTAGACCACACTGATGCAGGTTGAGAGCTTTTGGCTGAAGAGGATGGAGACTGGTCCAGCTGCTTCGCGGATTCTGGCTCTGCAGATGGAAACACTCTGCACCTTATCTGAAGCTGCTCTGATCAGCCCGTGGTAGAGTGATTTATGTATGCTGTTGTATTCAGTTCTGTCTTAGGGTTTCTATTGCTGTGAAGAGACCACGGCAACTCTTATAAAGGAAAACATTTAATTGTTGTGGCCCGCATACAATTTCAGAGGTTTAGCCCATTATCATCATGGCGGGGAGCATGGCAGCTGGAGTACAGTGGCTTGCAGGCAGATATGGTGCTGGCTACATCTCCATCAGAAGGCAACAGTAAGTGGTCTGTTTCAATGAGCGTGGCTCAAGCGTATAATGAGACCTCAAAGCCCGCTTCCACAGTGACACACTTCCTCCAACAAAGCCACACCTCCTAATAGTGCCACTCCCCATGAATTTATGGAAGCCAATTACATTCAATCTACAAGTTTATTCACCCATCCAAACATCTGAGAATCCATCCTACTGACTCCCTGGGTCTTAGTCATCAGAGAAATGCAAATCAAAACAACTCTGAGATTCCATCTTACACCTTAAGAACAGCCAAGATCAAAAACACTGATGACAACTTATGCTGGAGAGGTTGTGGGGAAATGGGAACACTTCTGCATTGCTGGTGGGAGTGCAAATTGGTACAGCCCCTTTGGATGTTAGTGTGGCGGTTTCTCAGAAAATTAGGAAGCAACCTTCCTCAAGACCCAGTAATACCACTTTTGGGTATATATCCAAAGGATACTCGATCGTATCACAAGGACATGTGCTCAGCTATGTTCATTGTAGCATTGTTTGTCATAGCCAGAACCTGGAAACAACCTAAATGCCCCTGGACTGAAGAATGGATAAGGAAAATGTGATACATTTACACAATGGAGCACTACACAGCAGAAAAAAGATAATGACATCTTGAATTTTGCAGGCAAATGGATGGAGCTAGAAAACATCATTTTGAGTGAGGTAATCCAGACCCAGAAAGACAATTATCACATGTACTCACTCATAAGTGGTTTTTAAACATAAAGCAAAGAAAACCAGCCCACAATTCACAATCCCAGAGAACCTAAACAATAATGAGGACCCTAAGAGAGACATACATAGATCCTAGAAGTAGAAAAAGACAAGATCTCCTGAGTAAATTGGGAGCATGGGGACCTTGGGAGAGGGTTGAAGGGGAGGGGAAAGACAGGGAGGGGAGCAGAGAAAAAATGTAGAGCTCAGCAAAAAAACAAAAAACAAAAAACAAAAAAAACAACCGAGGACCCTTTTTGCCAAAGACTTCCCATATAGGGATGAAAGCAGACACCATAACAATGACTCAGGAGAACATTTGGAGGTGCAACTCGATTGGTGTGCTTGCCTTGCAAGTATGAAGCCCTAGGTTCCATCCCCAGCACCACTTTGGGATGGGGGGTGCATGTAGAGTAATCCCAGCACTTGGGCGGTGGAGGAGAATCAGGAGTTCAAGGTCAACCTGGGCTATAGTAGGCCCCGTCTCAAAAACAAAACCGCAAAGGATCCCAAACACAAAACCAAACTGGGACCTAAAGAAGATCTGAGCAGATGGCTCAGGGACTGAGAAGAATCAAGAGAAGCTTGTGCTGGAGACGGGTGGTAGATACGGAAACAGGGAAAGCAGCTGTAGCAAAGGACCAGTGCACATCAAGCCCTGAGTGGGACAGCCCTGCTCTTAGCACGGGGCTCACCTAGAATCCATAGCAAGTTTGGAGGAAGACTGGAAGCATTGCATCAGACCTGGTTCCCAGGTGAGGTCTAGAGAGGAAGCATGCTTAGTTCAGCTGGGCTGTGCGGTGGGCGTGTGCTGTTGTCTCTGCTGCGCTGTGTCCTGGGGGTGGGGTGGCAGGTAGCAGCGCTGCAGGAGAACTTGCACAGCATCTCCTCTGGTGCCTTTACCTGTTATCCTTGGAGACATCAGCTCAAAGGCATTAAAGGCTGATGGCTCTCAAAAATGCATCCACGTAAGCTCTTGCATATTTGAGAGCTGTGGGAGCCAGGGGGCTGGTCAAGTGAATTGGTGTAGTATTTACCAACCGTGTATGGTGCCCCTTTCCACGCACATCATCCTAGCTGAACCAGGCATTTAGAAACTGGCTTTGCCAAGAGGCACTGACTCCAAACTCGGGTTCACAGGCAACTGAAAGCCCAGCATCCCTGCTTTCACTAGGTGTCTCTTTCTTTACTCTGGCTCAGACTCTGGCTTGACTGCATGGGGCAGTCAATTTCTATGGCATGTTTGTCTGCCCAAACCTGTTTCATCTCTCTTCAAGACTAAAAGCACAAAAATCCATTGTCTAAACCTGCAGTCACCTTGGGTTTCAGGAAGAGCAAATCATGCAGGACACAGCACTCACAGGATGACCCTGTAGAGGCTGCAGCCTGGAGTCCATCATCCTGAAGAGACTAGATTGGACCTTTGGTGATGGCAGGAATTAGCAGATTAACATTCAGGATCAGGACTGAGGTTGTGCTGGGCAGGCCCACACCTTAACCCAGGAATGCTTACACATACTGCCTCCTGCCCTGATGATTCCTGTTTAAATCTCAGCACCCCACAAGATCAGCATGGGATCATTGAATCTCCACTTTATTTGTTCCTCTTTCCAGCCTGTTGTTTAATCTCCTCTCTGCACCTTGGCATTCTGTTGTTTGTTTGTTGTTTATTTTTGGCTTTTTGAGACAGGTTCCCTTGTAACCCTGACTAGCTTTAAACTCACTGTGTAACTGAGGATGACCTTGAACTCTTGACCCTTCTGCCTCCATCTTCTGAGTGATAGAAATGTGATCTCGCGATGGGAGGTGGTGGCATGAACCTTTAATTCCAGCACTTGAGAGGCAGAGGCAGGCAGATCTCTGTGAGTTCAAGGCCAGCTTTGTTTTACAGAGTTAGTTTAAGGACAGCCAGGGAAACCCTGTTTTGAAAAACCAGAAATAAAACAAACAAAAAAGAAAAGAAATGCAGTCTTGCTCTACCATATCCAATTTATGAGCCCAGGACTTCCTATATGCTGGGTAAGTACTCTGCCAACAGAGCTACTTTGCTTTTGGAGCTTTTAGAATGCTCCATCTCTTTAATTAGGGTACTGGAGATCCACCTGCCTATGCCTCCAAGTGCTGGGATTGAAGGCACGTGCCTCTACTGCCCAGCTCCCAGACACTCATTTAAACCTTAGAACTGCTCAGGAGGCTGGTGGATCTACTCCATCACAATTAGGGTCTTCAGTTGATGCAAGGCTTCTGTTGTTACATCTACTCATTTATTCAGCGACCTGTTGAGTGGAGCACTCGGTGCATTGCTTTTGTTAGGAGCAATGGCACAGAAAGGAACAGACTGGTCCACAATCAAAGACGGAAGCAGAGACAGGATGTAGACCCAAGGCTACCTACCATGAAAGGACCCAGATTACTGGGGTGAGGGGCACTAGGAAAGATCCAGACACAAGCTAGGTGGTTTGACAGGTTGGTATCCACTCCGGTTCAGAAAGGTGGGGCTTGGGATACATTTGAAATATGAGCTTCTGTGTTGAGGAAGCTGTGGCACAAAGGACAGATTTGTAACAAGCAATCCGTGGGCATGTCCTGGGAACCCTGTGAATGTGGAGAGGTGTCCCAGCCTTGGCTGGGTGATTCTGAGAGGGGCCAGACCCATAAACGCTCTGCAGAAATGAGGTTTGTTACAACAGAAGGTCACCAGACGATGGCTGGCCTTGAGGTGGGAAGGTATTAAAGAGGAACAAGGCATTCAAGTCAACTTAGCATACCACACCGTAAAGCAGTAGGGAGGCTTTACCGTCAACCCAGAGAGGAGCTTTTTAACAGGCTTAAAGGGAGATGAGGGAGAGAGCCACCTTGGTGGCTGGAGATCCTGTCGGTGTGGGTGCTGTCAGAGAAATTCCACACACAAAGGGCATGTGTGACTTTCCCAAGTTTTCAGGGGCTGGCAGGAAGCTTTTTGTGGCACAGGTTAGTCAGGAATAGCCTACATGACCTTAGAATGGAGGCACAAGCTGCAGGTAGGACCATAAACTATGCTGTCAGAACTACAGCATAGATTGGCTTAACTGTCACAGGGAGACCTGTGGTGGCATGAGTCCTGATTGATTTCTTCAGGCTGTGAGATCTGGCCTCTTAGAGTGATAGCTGTCTTCAAAGGACAAGCCTGTGATCTAGCAGTACCAAGCCTTCAATGCCAGGGGCTCGTGGACCATAGAGAAGTGCTGAGAATTTGTGGGGAACCAAGAAATGACACAGTAGAAATCAAAGAGGGTATTAGTAGCTAGGACGAAGACGGTGGAGAATGGGGGTGTCTGTCTGCCACTTGACCATAGCTAGTTCTCTCTTCAGCATCCTGGGCAGAAAGAATATGCTTTAAGGAAGTATCGAGCCTTCTGGCTCCAACTGCAAAGGGCCACAAAGCAGCGGATGAATGTCATGATGTCATAATTAGGCTCGTTAATTAACTCAGGAATTCCATTTGTGACTTATAATCACTTATTCAGCAAGTTATTTAATGGGGCACTTTGTGTTAGGGGCATGGTAGGAATAAAAGCAAAATCAATCCAGATGCTCACATCAAAATTGGAGAGAAAAGCCATGAAATATCCACATACCTCCCCCCCTTAAAGCCGTGATGTAGCCCCTTGTTTCATTTGCCCGTTTATCCATCCATCCCTTCATCTATTCTGGAGCTTTCTATCCATCAGTGATAGACCCATCCATCTATCCACCCTCCACCCTGCTCCTACCCAGGCAAGAATCTGTGCACACACTATTGTGGGAATCTGAACAAAGAGATAGGGTGTATGTGGATATTTCATAGCTTTCTCAGGAAAGCAAACTTTAATCACATTGGTAGTCTCAGTTGAAAAAAAAAAAAACATGAGGGACTGATAATCATAAAACGAGGCCTGACCTTAAGGTGGGATTTGAAAGAAGCCCAGATGTGAAGGGAGGGAGGCTGATCTGGGATGTAGCAAAGTGTCTTCATTAGGGTTTTTATTGCTGTGAAGAGACACAATGACCACAGCAACTCTTACAAAGGAAAACATTTAATTGTGGTGGCTTGCTTAAAGTTCAGAGGTTTAGTCCATTATTATCATGGTACATGGTGGCATGCAGGCAGACATGGTGCCAGAGAGGTAGCTCAGAGTTCTAGATCATGCAGTCAGCAGGAAGTGGTCTGTCTCACTGAGTGTAGCTTGAGTAAAGAAGATCTCAAAGCCCACCACTTTTTCCAACAAGACTGCTACTCCAACAAGGCTGTACCTCTTACTAGCCACTCCCTTTGGGAGACATTCCACTCACTGGCACCAAAAAGTTTTTAGCAGTATCATGATTCAAAGTGCACTCAGTCCAATTTCAAAAGTCATAGTCTATCACAGTCTCAACAATGTCTAAAAGTCCAAAGTTCAAAGTCCCTTCTGAGACTCAAGGCAGTCTCTTAACGGTAATCCCCTATAAAATCAAAATCAAAAAGCAGATCACCATACTTATAACATACAATGGCATAGTGTAGAATGAGGTTACTAGTGTGTTTTCAGCCACCTAGACTCCTAAAATAACCACACAGAAACTGTATTTATTAAATCACTGCTTGGCCAATTAAGTGTATTGCTAGCTAGCTCTTACATCTAGAATTAGCCCATCTCCATTATTTTATATTTTACCACGAGGCTCATGGCCTGCTGGTAAATATCAGCATATCTATCTCTGACCACAGCTCCATAGCTTCCCCCTGACTCTGCCTTCCTTCTCCCAGCATTCAGTTTAGTTTTTCCCACCTAACTCTGTTCTACCCTATCAGGCCAAGCCAGTTTTTTATATTCATTAATGGTAATCACGGCATACAGAGGGGACTCCCACATCACTTTCCCTTTTCTGTTTAAATAAAAAGGAAGGTTTTTTAACTTTAGCGTAGTAAAATTACATATAGCAAAAACAGTTATCAAGCAAGAATTACAGTTACAATATTTATATCTACTTCCTATCTATTCTTCAACTCCATCAAAGACTCCAGAAGGATATAATATTACCTAAGTAAACAGGAAGTACATTGTAAGCAACTTCCAAAAACTCTAGAAATGACAGAGACATCTCGTTGCCTGGACAGTCACCCAAAGTTCTTCTGTACTGTTGGGGCATCCATCTTCAGCCTACAGGTTCATAGTATCCAACAGACTTTTCCATGAAGCAGGAAATTTCAAATATAGTTCTGCCTATATTGGCAGTTTGCCAGTCACTTTCTTCTGTATTCTGCAGAATGTCTAGCAGACTCTTTAATGAAGTAGGAACCCTGAAGGATCATCTCACCTTTAGGCAAGTTCAACAGTCATTTTCCATGGGTTTTGCATGTCCAGTTCACACAGCATACCATCAAGCAGTCCAGGAAAGAGCAGTTTCTTGCCCAAATGGCTAGCAAACTCCATAAGGAGTTTCTTTAATGCCTGGCATCCTCTTGAAGTATATTGGTGCTGCCAGGAACAAATGTGTCTCATTGTCATGAAAAATCTTAAGTTCTTAAACATTTTAAATATTCTGTAGTCTTTGAAAGGTTTGAGGAATACCTATGTAACTGAAATATATCTCTATAGATCTAGAAAACCTAACTAACATCACTATGAGCTTGACTATTATAGATGATTATCTATTAATCTATATTTATTAATTATACATTACATTTTTAAATAAGCTGCACAAATACAATACCCTAATCAAGAAGAGAAATATACATATGGTACGGGAGAATTGTCTGTAATCTATCAATCATATTTTAAATAAATGCTGATTGGCCAGGCAGGAAGTATAGGTGGGTCAACCAGACAGGAAGTAGAGGCGGGGCAATGAGAACAGGAGAAGGCTAGGAAGCCCATTCCTCCATTCCTGCCCAGACCACAGAGAATCAAGATGTAACCTGCCCTGCTGGAAAAGGTACTGAGCCACATGCTAACACAGACAAGAATTATAGGTTACCGTAAGATGTAAGAATTAGTTAATAAGAAGACTGAGCTAATGGACCAATCAGTTTATAATCTTATGGAGTCCTGTATGATTTTCTTTGGGACTTGCTGGCTATGGGGTACTGGGCAGGACAGATACCCCAACAAGCCGGCCCTTCATGTTACATACATATAACAAAATTTCCTTAAATTTGTATCATAAACTGAGATCCATACCAATGCTAATCTCTAAAGCATATCCCCTTTAAATGTAAACAAACATTTATAAACAATATTTGGAAATATGGGTGTAGTTCTTTCCAAACTGCTTCCTGTTGTTTATTAGGCGAAGTAATTTTTTGAGGGGTGTTCAAAGTGACTTTTCAGGGAGTTTGGTCGATCAAACTACATTAGTCTGGAAGGGTTCCACAAGTTTTCATCTTCTGTGGAAACAAAAGAAGAAACTTTTCCAAAACAATATATCCTTAGAACCAAATTTTGAAAACAAGATACCTTTAAAGTATATATGTTGGTTACTTAGCTTTTTCACAGTCAAAAAATTCAAAGAAAATACAATAATATACATAATTCAGACTGTCTGAATTTTCCGTCTTTACATGGCTTTTTAAAATTCCTTTTAATCTATGACTATCTCTTTATTTTTTTTAAATATTTATTTATTTATTATGAATACAATATTCTGTCTGTGTGTATGTCTGCATGCCAGACCTCATTACAGATGGTTGTGAGCCACCATGTGGTTGCTGGGAATTGAACTCAGGACCTTTGGAAGAGCAGGCAATGCTCTTAACCACTGAGCCACCTCTCCAGCCCTGACTATCTCTTTAAAGACTTGATCTTCTTTGTTAAACCATTTACTTCTTTTTATAACTGTCTATATTCTTTTTCTTCTCTCTCCCAAGCCTACATACATTTATCCAACACTGTGAGCTATTTAGAGGTCTTTTCCATCTGAATTTGTCTTTTTTGTGTATTTATAATTATTTTCTGACCAGGACTAAGCACTTCTTAAAAACCTAAGCAGCAGCCTTGCTAAGGCAAGCAAGGCTGTGCCTGCTTGCTCTGCCCAGTCCAGCATGGCGGAGTTGTTTGCTGCCTCTGAGAGCCATGCTCATAGCCCCATTTTTAGGCACACAGCCAGTCTATGTTGCCAATAAGCAAGTTATAGCACTCTGTTCACAAACCCTAGTTAAATGCTTGGCCTCCTGAAAGAGCCAGAGGTCTTACTGACAGCATGGCCCAGAAAGCTGAAATTTCAAAACTGCACAGCTTTTTTTTCTGCTACTGCTAAATCAGGAAAACCTCTCTTAAAGGAGCTATGGCATTAAGCTGTGCTTAACTCTTTTTTTTCTTTTGCCTAGAATTTCTTCCCAAACTCTCTCAGGTTTTAAGTATATTTTAGTTGGCCATGTTGGCATCAGTTTGTTGTAGGAGGCTGCTAGTGTGTTCCTGGCCACCTTCTGCTTGTTTATTTCCTGGCTACCCAGACTCCTGAAATAACCACACAGAAACTGTATTAATTAAATCACTACTTGGACAATTACTTAAGCATATTACTAGCTAGCTCTTACATCTAGAATTAACCCATCTTCATTTATATTTTACCACGAGGCTTGTGGCCTACCAGCAAGGTTCTAGTATGTCTGTCTCTGGCAGCAGCTCCATGGCTTCCCCCTGACTCTGCCTTCCTTCTTCCAGCATTCAGTTTAGTTTTCCCCACCTAGCTCTGTTCTACCCTATCAGGTCAAGCCAGTTTTCTTTATTCATTAATGGTAATCACAGCATACAGAGGAAATCCCACATCAGCATTGAATGTACATTACCATTCCAAAACATAGGAAAGGGAGCATAGTGAGGAAATACTGGACCAAAGCAAGAACAAAAACCAGCTGGGCAAACTCCAAATTCTGCATATCCATGTCTGATGTCAAAGCACTCTTTTAACCTCCAACTACTTTTAGCTCTGTTGACTGCAACACACTTCTTTTTGTTGAACTGATTCTACTCTCTGTTAGCAGTTTTCTTTAATAGGTATCCCACAGCTCTGGCATCTCCAACATCTTGGGGTCTCCAAGGCAAACCAGGCTTCAACTTCATGGTTCCACACAATGGCTTCTTTAGGTCTCCATTCAGGGATACCTCTGATACATGCCTGGTCCCAGTGACTTTCCTTAGTCACAGAGGCAAATTCCATAGACTCTTTCTTCTATACTTATAACCAGAATCACATTGCCAAAGCTCCCAAGTTCTGCTGCTTGCTGGGGCTGGAACATGCCCCTTCATTCAGTTACATCATTACCAGCTTTTTGTTTCTGATACTTACCTTCACTACTTAAGCTTGGCTGTCTTTGAACCTGCTATGCAGAATAGGCTGACCTCAAACTCAAGAGCCAGCCTCTGACTTCTGAGTGCTTTTCTTTAATTCCTTTTCATAAGTTGGAAATTTAGCTAGGTGGGATCTTGCCCTGAGGTTACCTTTCCCTTTGTTTCAATTCTTAATGTTTATCTCCTTGAAACACAGAATTTAACTCAGTTCTACTACCTGGTGCTCCTTTTCTCTTCAAATTTTACAGTTTCTTGTTCCTTTTCATTATAAATCTGTATAAGAGTGACCACAAAACAGAATCAATCCTAGACTGTTTTGAGATTTCCTTTGCCAGTTGAATTAATCCAGATCTCTTCATTTTCACCTCAGGCAGATGTGAGAGGCAAGATTACATTTTAAGTTTTAATTACTACCTAAGAGATCAATGAAACAAAAATGCCTCTGATCTGCAAGTCCTTTGCCCAAGGACAGATAGTTCATGAAATGCTAGAAACTATTGTTTATGGGAGATAACAAGTCACGTTTTCACTCCCTTAAACAAGTTTGTTTGACCCGTGGCACCAGATGTGCTTGATCACATGTGGATGGGAGGGTCACAGACTGGAGGTACTTCAGGATGTATGCTTGCCCTTGATTGGGTGTAGACTGGAGGTCCATCAGAATGTATGCTTGCCCCTGATTGGACCTGATGGGAAATGCAATGAATTATGGGTTTTCCTTATTAAGCTGCTACAAACTGTGATTCTGGGCCATTTCTGGGAACTTGGGTATGGACCTGGCCAGAACCTATCCACCTGGCCAGTAATTAATTAAAACTTACATCAAATCTGGCTTTAAACTCTGGTAATTGTCTTATTCTCAATCAATAGGATTAACATTTTTGGAGGCCCCAGCAAGATTCAGACCAGCCACAGAAATTCACTGCATAACTCTGGGGGCGAAGGGCTGCTTCAGGAGACACAATCTCTGAGCTGTTCCAAAGCTACCTTCAGTTTCCAGATTATTGAAATGAACTACCATGCCGAGAAACGCAGAAAGTATCTATGGTGGTTTCTTGGTTAGTCATAATCTAGTTTTGTTCTGTGGGATCACTATCTGGGATGTGGAGGAGGTTTCACAGAACCCCAATATTCTCCAATTTAGGGCATATAGCAAGATGTCTCCTATTCATCTGATTCTTGTTGGAAAGTTTTTGCTTGTTTTTCTCAAAAAATTTTGTCTTGTAAGTTTTGTCTATTTCTCAAAAAAGTTATGCATGCTTGTTTTGTTGAAAAGTTTTGCCTCTTCGCATTTTCTGGTGTGTTTGTGCAAACATGGAGTTGAGACAGAAATGGGTCAGATATTTTTTTCTGTTTCTGTGTGCCAGCTGCCAGTGACCACATGGTGGCATTTATGGCTGGACTCAGAATTTATCTCTGAGCTCTCTGGTCACTTGATTAAGGTTAGCAGGAGTTCAGTTGTCTTTTTGGTGTAGATAATGTTGAAATTGTTTTATTTTTTTTGAAAGTTGGCTCTAGAGTTGGATTATGACTCTCCCTTCACTAGACCCAAGCATGTTTAAAAGTTTCCTCTATGTCACTGTGTCAGTCTGAGCCACCTGACACAATGTCAGGGAAAAGAAAGCAAAGCAGAATAGCCAAAAAACTTAGATATGGCTTATGTGAATATTCTGTACCTTGAGATTTATAAGTTTATTTTGTTGGATATGGTTAAAAATATGTAAAACCTGAAAAGAAAAAGCTTAAAAATTAATAATACTGGGAGTTGATAATTAAAAATCTATGCATGAATAATTTTAAAGGAACAAATCTATGTATGGGAAATTTTAAAGGAACCATGCGCATGATTTTGGCTTGCCACCATCCTTAGGCAGCCCTTGCCATCTTTGCTAGGGTTGGAGAAAATAGGTGTCATGTGACTTTATCATCTTTGGGCAACCATATAGCTGGCAGCCATCTTTATAGGGTTAAAGAAGATGGATGTCATGTGGTTTTACCACTATCTTGAGTAAAGGTTGCCACACAGAGTGGGCCTACCAAGGAGACAACAACAGGTATCCAAGATATTTTGGATTAGGATGTATTTTTGTTTGATAATTCCTGTCCTGTCCTTAAAACAAGGGAGAAAGGACAGATAGAAGATAGGATTTAAAAGCAATGATTGCTTAATATGTATTAAAGCTGCACCTCCATGCTTTTATATGCAAGAACGTATCTTTTTCTGGCAGCTAAACTTTGTAATTTAAGAGCCACCCAGGAGATAATGGTGTTAAAGGTATAAAGGGATAACAGGGAACAGCTGAAGCTTGCAAACATGTATCAGGATTAGAGTTCTTAAAGAGAACCCAGTTGCAGTGGTGGACCTTAGCAGTTTTAGAATGTTAGTGCCATGGGATAGTCACCAGAAGCACCAGTCACTATGAAATGGAGCAGGCTGAAATCTAGGAGGCCAGCTAGGATATGCTGCCAAGGGTGGGGCCAAAGAGGTGACCCAAGCCCCTTGACAAAGTCCAAAGGACTGTGAATGAAGCCCACATTGGGTTTCGAATTATTTTCACTTTGGAGTTTGGTTTTGCCCTATGCAGATTGTTGTTATTCCCTGTTTTCTTCCTCTTGAAGTAAAAAGATAAGGTACGTTATTTTTGATATTGCAAGAACAAACAGTTGAGAGATTTTTACTGCTTTTTTAAAAGGAAATTTTAGACTTTTACAGGAAATTTCTAAAATCTGGATTTTTTAAGAGACAATTTTTAAAATATATAAATTTATAAGACTATGGGGACATTTTAAGTTTATAAAATGTTTTATATTATTAATATTTTAACTTAAATAAAAGGCTGAAAATTCAGGACACAGCTCTAAGTACTAAACTATACTAAACACCAGAAACTGAAATGTTCATTTTCTTGTGATGCAACAAGACACTGACTTAAGTAATGGGCTTGGAACAACTTCTCAACTTATAATTCAAGACCCTTTGGTGTTTGAAGACATTTTTACAGGGGTAGCCTAGGACCACCTGCCTATCAGATGTTTGCATTGAGATTTATAACAATGGCTAATTGCAGTTGTAAGATAGCAATGAGAATGATTTTATGGTTGTGTGGGGGGGTCACCACAACATGGTAAATTGTATTAAAGGGTTGAAGCACTGGGAGAGTTGAGAATCACTGGCTTAGAGAGTGTCTTTCCTTACTTAAGATCTACCTTAAGAATGTATATTTAGTCTCCTTATCTTTGCTAACTCTGCTAAGCTTGAGCTATTTTGATAGACTGAATCATATAAGAAACTGCTATCTTCTGTAATGGTGCACTGTAAAAGTATCAGGAAATTTCTCAGTCTCTCTGTGAACTGTGTCTACAAGTTGAAAGTTTTGTTTTGATACTAAAGGAACTTCAGTTCAAAAGTTGCTATCTTTTTAAGGCTCAAACTTAACAGAGATAAAGCTTGGGCATTCCTCACATTCCATACTTTTGTTAATACAGATATGCACGTTACCTTTAAAAGTTCTAATGTTTTCAGAACAAAAGGACCAGATATGAGTAAAGACAAGACAAGTAATCCAGCTTCAGAACACCTCATTTACAGTTTCCTCAAAAATCTACATCCAGAACAACATCAGAGCTGCTAGCTGAGAGGGTCCAGCCTCACAGACTCCTCCAGTCAAGGCTTTCCCATCACACAGAGACTAAACAAAGAATAATACAGCTATTTCCCCCAGGACTTGACATTATCCCAATTTCTGTTGCTCCCCAGAAAGCAGGAAGTAGTCTAGAGATCACAATCCCCACATTCCCAAGAGGTGGGGTAGATGGCTTCTGATCATTCAGTGGAAGTTTGTCATTGTTTGGGGGGTTGGTTGCAAATTGTTGTTTGTCCTAGTCAAGGAATAAACTAAACAAAACAGATTAGATTCAGGGATCTATTTTTTTTAAAGGGGGTATATAAAAGGGTAGATTATTGAATTTATTTTTAAAATAAAAATGATAAGAAAGTAGGTTTTGAATCTACTTTTTTTAACTTATTTTTTTTAGATTTATTTATTTATTATGTATACAACATTCTGCCTCCATGTATGCCTGCACACCAGAGGAGGGCGCCAGATATCATTACAGATGGTTGTGAGCCACCATGTGGTTACTGGGAATTGAACTTAGGACCTTTGGAAGAGCAGCCAGTAACCTTAACCACTGAGCCATCTCTCCAGCCTCCTGAATCTACTTTTAAAATAAAAAAGCAACTACTATTCTCAAATATTTCACATTGGCATGGATTTTTGTATAATGATACAAATTTAAGGTTATTTTTGTTATACTGCGTATATGTTGAAGGTGTTGAGCCTGTGCAGCTCATTTTAAAATGTACTGTATAATTAAGAAATACAGATTAGTAGTAGTTAGTCACCTATAATAATCAAACTTATAGTCATGTTAGGTATGTTTTCAAGGTTAATCCTAGGTTTGTTTAGCTCAGATATACTTAATAGATAATGGTCCTTAACTTGTTAGAGATCTGATCAATATGGCATTTAAATTGTTTAATGGAAAAAGCTTATTATGGCAAAGACTCCCAAATCGTAGTAGTGACCCTGAGGTCTCCAAAGAAGATGACAGGCTACCACGATGACTCCACCTGGGTCTAGCAATGCTGACTACTGGGAAAGATAGATTGTCCCAATGCTGTACCTGCCTCCAGGACCCTGCCTAAACTGTGGACAAGCAGGACACTGGAGAATGAATTGCCCCACTTTGCCTAGACAAAGTAAAACCAGTCTTTCCCATGTTCCTCCTCCACAGGAAAAGCCTCTCATCTTCTGGGCCTGGCAGCCAAAGACCGATGCTGTCTTGGTACCTCTGCTCCCAAGACCATGGAGACCACAGGAGTCTGGGATGACCGTCTAGGTAATGGACCAGTCTCTGCCACTTTAATTGATACATAGGCCATTTGTATTATACTTTGTGCTCTTTGGAGTTGTCCTTCTCAGATCTCTGATGGTACAGATGGCTGGGCTAGCTATAGCTTGGTCAGCTTAGCAGCAGCAGGCATCCAGATTCTTCCCCAAGGCTTCAACCAGCTTGTTAGCTCACTTCCAATGTAAAAGTCAAGCCTTGCTTTTTCTAGAGTCTTCTGTTGAGAAAAGGTAGGCAGGTTTGCTTTGCCATCAGGCTTCATATTAAAAGATAAACAGGTTTCAGATACAACTTTCCACTAAAGGAACATGATTTGAAATGATTGTTCTCAGTAATAACTGCTTGTGCCTCTGGTAAATGATTAAATGGGAAGAAAAAATTTAGAGTCTATGCAAGTCTTGAGGTCTAAGAAAATATTCTAAGGTATATAAAGGTCTGAGGATATGAAGGTCTATGTAAATTCTGGAGGTCTAAGATATATAAAGGTCTCAGGATGTGAAAGCTTAAATAAGTTCTGAGGGTCTCAGAAAATGATTTAAGATATAAACGCAAGTTGTAAAGGCGTAAATGGATGCTTTAAGATATGCAAAATGTTTCAGATTTCTCTCCCCTTCTGTGGCATAAAAGTTCGGAGTTTAACATCAATAGAGTCCTGATAAGTTGGGAGAGCAGCGACTACGTACTGTTCAGTAACAAGTTCAAGATTTTAGATTTCTTTTGGCTGTCTTCCAAGTGTAGATTCTAAGGTGCTTCTCATTGAGCTAAAGGCATTTCAGTCCAATCCATATCTGGCTCTCTGGACAGAAAGAAAATGTTCATTCTTTTTAACCTCCATAGATTTTGCTAGGACCCAAAGGTGTGAGTCTATTCCAGCTCTCAGCTGCTTTTTCTACAATATGGATTCCAGTACAGATTGCTATTGCTAATATACCTGAAATGTTTATATCTCTTTTTGTAAACTGAAAGACTCATGCAAGCTTTAGAGAACCAAGGGAGTCATAAGACTTGAATCCACTTCTCACAGTTCAAAAAGACTCCAGATAAGTACAACCTAAGTTTCCCCACCTGTCTATTCCTGAGGATGGTATTTCTCTCTCTCCTGGTCTTGGGAATCCTCCCCTTCCCCAATTACAAGGACTATAAGCCTGGGAGTTCCAAATATAATATTTTTCTTTAAGTTTCTAAATTTTGACTTCTGTCTCTAGTCTATATCTGTCTCA
The DNA here is from genome assembly GCF_982192425.1 of Myodes glareolus. Lineage (NCBI taxonomy): Eukaryota > Metazoa > Chordata > Mammalia > Rodentia > Cricetidae > Myodes > Myodes glareolus. The sequence continues at coordinate 15,997,464 of NC_142031.1, forward strand.
GCAGATTTCCACTTGACTGACAGATACCCCAAGCATCAGCTACTGTCTACATGTTCCAAACAACTGTAAGCCCTGGACTTGTTGAAAGCTGATGTGGACCAGTCCAGTCGATGTGAATGCTCCCTGTCTCAGTGAACCAGATGCTTCTGGTGAATGCCCCATTGTCTGAATTCCCTACTTGCCTTGGACTAGCATCCCAACCTTCCTGGGCCCTAACCACAACATCCTAGCAGGAAGTCTCAGCAGGAAGTAATTACAGATCAGGGAACATTGCCCCTCATTCCCTAAGAGGCTGGAATGTTAGATCAAATGGAAACTCTATGTCATATGGACAAAATAGCTACCTATCGTGGCTATTGACATACTAGGAAAGGTACCTGCTAGAACTAAATAGACCCATATCTATCAACAGATAGATTCATTAGCTGAAATGGTTCTATAAGGCTGTGACAGGGCAATCAATATGTTCTGTGTAAAACAGAGAGGTTATTATATAGCTTTAAGAGAAAATTGTTGTTTCTATAAACCACTCAGGAATCACTAGAAATAATCTAGTTGTACTTGAAAAAGGGGGAAAATCATTGTAAAAAAGGAAACCTAGATGAAGTAAATAACTGAGAATGGTCTCCATTCTCATTTCCAGACTCCTTCTGGATAGTAAGCCTGAAGTCAGCCATCACAGGGCCTTTGGTCCTTCTGCTTCTGCTAATTGCTTCTGACTCTTACATCACTGATGCCTTAACTAAATGATAATTCCTATTTGGGTACCATTAAGTGAATGGTTATTAGAGCCCAACATAAATATGTACCCATCCCAGAGTCAGGATACAACTCAAGGGGGAAATGTGAGAGCCAAAGTTACATTTTAAGATATATTTACTATGCCTAAAAGATCAGTGAAACAAAATGCCCCTCTCTGATCTGCAAGCCCCTTGCCCAAGGACAGATAGTGAAATGCTGGACGCTATTGTTTATGAGAGATAACATTGGCAGAGGCAGGTAGATCTCTATGAGTTCAAGGACAGCCTGGTCTACAGAGCTAGTTCCAGGATGGCTAGGGCTATTACACAGAGAAACCATGTGTCGAAATCTACCTCCCAAGAGTGAGAGATAACATCACATGTTTTCACTCCTCTAAACAAGTTTGTTTGACCCATCTGCACTGGATGTGCTATATCACATGTGGGCGGGAGGTTCATAGACAGAAAATATATCAGGAGGTATACTTGCCCCTGATTGGATGTAGGCTAGAGGTACATCAGGATGTATACTTGCTCCTAATTAGACCTGATGGGAAATGCAATTAGTTATCCCCCCCCCCTTTTCTTTGTTTTTTTTTTTTTTTTTGAGACAGGCTTTCTTTGTAGCTTTGGAGCCTGTCCTGGAGCTAGCTCTTGTAGACCAGGCTGGCCTTGAACTCACAGAGATCCATCTGCCTCTGCCTCCCAAGCGCTGGGATTAAAGGCATGCACACCACCGCCCAGCAATGAGTTATTCTTAAGCTGCTGCAAACTGTGATTTTGAACCATTTCCCAGGAGGACCTGGCCAGTATTTGATCAAAGCTTGCTTCAAATTTGACTTTAAAAACTGTGGTAGTGGTCTTATTTTCAATCAGTGGTATTAACACAGACTTTTTGGACAAGGGCAAAAATCAGCCACTTTCTTCACCAAAATATCACAAGAACAATCTCTAGGCAACATACTAAAATTCTTCTCTTCTGAAACCTTGAGCCTGCTCTTGCAGTTCAAATCCCCCTCAGCACCACTGTCTTCCATGCTTCTACTAGGCGGGCCCATTAGGCAGCACGTAAAGCATTCAACTGTTTTTCTAACCCAAAATACCAAAATCCAAATTCCTCCAACAAAAACATGGTCAGTCCTATCACAGCGATAGCCTAGTCCCTGGTACCAACTTCTGTATCAGTCAGGGTTTCTATTTCTGTAAAGAGATATCATGGCCACAGCAACTCTTATAAAGGAAAACATTTAATTGTGGTGGCTTTCTTACAGTTTAGAGGTTTAGTCCATTATTACCATGGTGACATGCTGGCAGACATGGTGCTAGAGAAGTAGCTGGGAATCCTACATCTTGCAGGCAACAGGAAGTGGTCTGTCTCACTGGGTATAGCTTGAGCAGACGACACCTCAAACCCGATCTTGCTGTGACATACTTTCTCCAACAAAGACATCCCTATTCCACCAAGGCCATACCTCTTAAGAGTGCTGCTCCCTTTGGGAGCCATTTTCTTTCAATCTACCGCACAAGGTCTCACATAAACATTCTGACAGAGACTAAATCACATGGCAGTCTTTCTGTCCTTCAAGGTCTTGGAGAAGGCTTACTAAGCAAGGAGGAGGTTGTTGGAGAAGTGTCAAGTTTTTGTATATTCAAGGGCACTGCCCAGCCCATGTGACTATCTTCTATTTTTCTTTTCCCTGGCTCCCAGAGACCCCTACCACAGCACAAACATGAATCCACCTACCCACTCATCCATGCACCTATGCAAACATCTATGTGTCCATCTGCCCATGTATCTATTCACCTACTAATTAATCTCACCCCCACATATGCATGCATTGACCCATCCACCCACCCATCCATTCACTCTTCCATCCATCCACTTATGTATCCATCCACCTCATTCATCCATCCTTCTGTGTATCCGTTCATTCAGAGTTCACAAATAAAGCCCTCAAAGTGAGAATTCTGTAAATGCCAACTGCTAACTCTTATGTAGCATTGCTACTCTGACAGCCGTCAGTTCTTAGGACACAAATGGAATGTGTTTATGCGGTGGGCATATAAACATACATTATATGTGTTCAACTAAACCCTAGTACAGGCTTCTTGTGCTGTTCCCTCTTACTCATGCCAACACTCAGGTTGTGACAATTGGCAGCTCCTAGATCGTCACATTCCTGGGGTCCTGCTAACTGTTGACGCTGCCGCAGCAGGCCTGTCATCAGGTCTGAAATCCCTAACAACCTGGCTGTCACTGTCACCCACTGCTGCAGCTGTGATGTCCTCTGTCCATCAGCCACCTTGAGCAGCAAGGGCCTAGGGCAGTGGCTCTCAACCTTCCTGATGCTATGGCCCTTTAATACAGTTCTTCATGTCGCGGTGACCCCTAACAATAGAATGATTTTCATTGCTACTTCCTAACTGTAATTTTGCTACTATTATGAATCATAATGCAAATATCCGATATGCAACCCCCAAAGGCGCCACGACCCACAGGTTAAGAAGCTGGGAAGTGGCAGGACACAGGTCTGTTCTGGACTTCAAGTTCAGGGGTCCTTTATTTGTCAGCCACTTCCACAAGTCTTGAGCTCCGGTATCCAGTGTTTGTACCGAGGACACGCACATGCAAATGGGGTCTAGATGGATTCCTCGACCCATTCACTAAGCATTTATTGAGAAATGGGGGAAACAGAAGGGCCTATGGCCCACAGGCTCGCGGCCTGGTCTGAGGTGCACGCTGGGTCACTGCAGGCTGCTCAGGAGTCTTGTGTCTATATTTTTCACGTATTAGATAGTTATACAAATTATAAGTCGGTCAAGAACATCCCATTGTACCTAAAATCAACCATGGCCAGAAATAACCTCGGACCTTTGCACCCGAATTGCGCACTGCAACCTCCAAGTCTGGACTTTCTCGTTTCATCAGGTCCGTCGCCATCCTATGACGGTGGTGAGGCCGCCTTCGGTGGTCTCTAGGCATATTTCCTGTCGAAAGTGTCACTAGCCCAGAGTGCACTTTGCCCACCTGATAAAGGTTAGGAAACCCCGGGCATGTAAGCCAGAGCTTGATAGTCTTCCTAACCGTCTAAAAAGATGGACACCAGAGGGCGCCGTGGGACCACACTTTCTGTCAAAAAGGGGTCGGGCTGGCGTCCATCACAAGCAGGTTTTGATTTAAGGCCCTATTGCCCGGTGGGTTTGAATCAGCTACAGCAGACACACCCACCGCCCACCTTTCTTCCCAAGCGATGAGATGCTTCACCTTTCAGAGTACCTGATGACGCATCCGTTTGATTTCATGCTCGTAGAGATCTTGTTGTACCGTGAAAAGGAAAAAGGGAGTGGATATGTCCTGAGAGACTCGCCCCGTGCAATGGTTACGCTGCTCTGTGCCGTGGGGCAGGCTCTTCCCGAACCTTCGCTGGCTGCCCACTGATTGCAGATGGTGGAGGTATTACAGCTGGAGTTGTCAGTAAAATCTGCCTGAGCACCTTGCTTCTGCAGGGAATCCTTTAGTGGGCCCAGCAGCGTGAACTCCGTTCTCTTCGCAGGCGCCTGAGCTAGCTGTGTGTGCGCTCGGCTGACCTGCCTGCCCTTCTGGACCTGGCATCTGTTAGGTTCGATTAACACAGCCACACCAGAATGTGGCGATGAAGTAGCTGGTGCCGACTCCTTGAAGCAGGGAAGGACCTGGAGTGAGGGCAACTCTTGGGCAGGGTGTGCCTTCTCTGACCCTCAGATATCCGTCTATCAAAAAACGAATCGGACTAGAGATGTGGCTCCGTTGGTAGAGCGTTTGCTTAGTACGTATGAAGCCCGAGGTTTTATTCCCAGTACTGTGCAAAACCAGCTATTGTAGTTCACGTATGGAAACCTAGCAGTTAGGAGGTGGAGGCAGGAGGATCAGAGGTTTATGGTTATTGTTGGTGACATGAGCCCTTGCCTCAATTTTTCTTTTTAAGTGAGGGTTGGACAAGATGGATCTAGGGCTACTTTTACATCTAAATCAGTCCGTGCTGGTGGGGGCGTTTTGAGGACTGGTGACAATGGGGGCACTATTCTTAGGCTGAGATTTTTTTCATGCTTCTCATTTGGCCAGAGATGTTCCTTGCAGAGGAACATCACATGCCTTGGATAAGATTGTTGAAAAAAAAAAAAGATGCAAAGCCCAGGTGAGGTGACACACACCTTTCACCCCAACCCTCAGCCCTCAGGAGGCAGAGGCAGGTGGGTCTCTGTGATTTCAGGGTCAGACCGGTTCACATAGTGAGTTTCAGGCTGTGGACTGAGAAATGAGGAAGCATGGGAACTTACTGTTGTAGAAAACAAAGGATTTACTGTTGGCCCTGCAGGCAGGAGCCACTGTGACCCATCTGTCCCCACCATATGGTATTGTGCTGGCCAAGGATAGGTGTTCAACATGTGACTGGATGGATGGATGGATGGATGGATGGATGGATGGTTGGTTGGTTGGATAGATGGGTGGGTGGGTGGATGGATGGTTGATGGATGGATGGATGGATAGATGGGTAGATGGATGGATGGGTGGATGGATGGATGGTTGGATGGATGGATGGATGGATGGGTGGATGGATGGATAGGTGGGTGGATGGATGGATGGTCGGTGGATGGGTGGGTGGGTGGATGGATGGGTGGGTGGATGGGTGGGTGGATGGATGGTTGGATGGATGGATGGATGGATGGGTGGATGGATAGATAGGTGGGTAGATGGATGGATGGTGGGTGGATGGGTGGGTGGATGGATGGATGGGTGGGTGGATAGGTGGGTGGATGGATGGATGGTCGGTGGATGGGTGAGTGGATGGATGGATGGGTGGGTGGATGGGTGGGTGGATGGATGGTTGGATGGATGGATGGATGGATGTGTGGATGGATGGATAGGTGGGTGGATGGATGGATGGTGGGTGGATGGGTGAGTGGATGGATGGATAGACAGATGAATGAATGAAAAGGAAACTAGCACCCAAATCCCGGGAAGACAATGGGAGAATATTAGACTTGCAGGGAAATAGAATTCTCTTGTTCAGAAGAGGGAACCGAGGTGTCAGGGGAGACTTAGCGGGTCTTGTGAGTGCTGAAGGGCTGAATGGTCCTGTGGCTCCTTTAGCTGATCCTGGGGAACAGGTGCGGCCCCAGAGGCCAGGGCCTTTGGGCTCTGAGAGGAGGGATGGGTTTGCAAGAGAGGATTTGGGCTCCAAGCTTCTCCAGGCCTGTGACAGTGGCATCCTGGAGTGGCTAAGGAGACGAGGGGGACCTCAGCAGGGTGGGGTGGGCCCGGTGCACAGCTTGTTGGGGTAGTGGGCATACTTGCGGTTATACGTGCCCAGGTTGTGGCGGAAGCAGAGTGCGGCCCGTTTGTCACATTCGCAGGTCTGCCGCTGGCAAGTCGTTCTACCAGCTGGAGGGGAATGGAAACAGGCCAGAGTCTAGGGTGGAGGCTGGGGGCTCAGGCTCTCAGCCACTGGATGAGAGTGACCCCTGGATGCTCTGTGGTCCAGGTTCCCAGCCCCATCCTCAGCCACCTTCGCACTTCCTGTGGAAGCCCATGCTCAAGGGGATGAGTGGGGGCTGGCTTACCACCCTGGGTTTTCCCTTCCTCTCCAAGCCTGCTCACATCACATGATATTAGCCCTCTCCTGCCCTGACAGGATGCTGGTTTCACAACCTCTTTCCTTCCTCCTACCAGGGCCTTAGCAGCCCTCCCCTATGTGTTGAGGTCGTAGGGTGGCCAGTATCCAGGCTGGAGGTTATTAGACTAAGGCAGGGGCCTCCTTCTCAAGGCTTCAGCCTGTCTCTCTCAGAATAGATAGAACCTGCACCTAGCCTGGGCATCAGAGCCAGCAGGCATCATCATGGCAGGCGCCGGTTGCCTCGCAGCCTTACTTTGTGAGGGTCTCTTTCTGCTCTTCAGTCCCTAGGAACCCACCTCCCTGTCTGGAAGGGTCTGGCGCCTCTCTTCCCCCTCAGAGATGGGCATTTTCCTTCATGATTCTGCCTACACCTGCTAGTTCAGCAGGACCGAGGACGCATGCACTTGAAGTCTTGACAGTGGACAGCTGGGGAGATGGGCGTGGTTATCTCAGCGCAATAGGCAAGAAGTCACATGGGCTTTCCAGGGCTCATTCCCTTGGTCAAAGTACCGTGGAGGGCTATGTCCCATCCACCTGACTCCTCCCCTAACGTCCTCAGTGCCAAGGACTTGATGCAGCTGCCCTGCTGAGGGATCCCCTACAGTTGGGAGGCGACCCTAGCCAAATCTGCCTCAGTGGTGCTGGTCTTGGCTAACACTTCGGCACGGACCCCTGAGTTCTGGTCTGAGCCAGTGCCTCAAACTGCGTGGGTCCTTCCCTGCCTCCCACACCCACCAGGCCCTACCCTCCTTCAGGGTTCCTGACTTCACACTGGGAGGAAAGTTTGATTCTCTGATTTGAGAGCCCTCTGGACAGCCTTGCTTTTGGCTTTTTTCCCAGCTGGGGCCCAGAGGAAAGCTGATCGTGCCAAATGGGCACTGAACTTGGCAAAGTGAAGGAGGTGGGTCCAGCTCAGCAGCCCCGCGGGGGGCAAACAACTTGTGAGAATAGGCCTGCTGTTCAGCCAGAGCCCCTCCTGGCCCCTTCTCGGGGAGGGTTGTGTGAATCCAGCTCTGGGTATGGCTCAGTTCAGTCCCTGATGCTCAGTCCCCAGAGGCTGAGGCAGGGCAAGGGCTGCATTGGTGGGTCACAGGGCTGTGGGGCCCAGATGCCTAGTAAGAATCGGAACAGCTGGACAAGCATTGTCACCCTTACGTGATGATGGGAAGCCTACTGGGTCTGGCCCCATGACAAGGGCCAAGGTCACCAGCTGGAGGGACTCCTGCCTACTCAGTGCCTGGCTCATTCCAGGGTTGGCCACCTACCACAGAAGATGGTGTCTCGACCAATCGCGAAGAGGTACTTTTCCAGCTTGGGCTCACAGCCCAGCTTCTCCACACGTCCATAGCAACAGTCATGCGTGTGGCAGCACCTGCGGGGTCAGAGTTAACCTGGAGGAACTGGGCTGGGCTGGGCTGGAGGCAGAAGCGACTGGGACATCCCCAGGACTCAGAGGGGATGAAAGTGCCCCAGGACCTCCTTCCTCCCCGGCTGCTTCCCCACCTCCTCTCCCTCCTCCTCCCAGGTCCTCCCGCTCACCAATCAGTCTGGTCCACTGGCCAGTTGGAGCCACCTACACCACAGTAGCAGCCATAGTCATTGTACTGCAGCGCAGACTTCCCCGTCATTCTCTCGATCATCACTCCAAACTGGACCAGGTTCCCGCTAGCCAGGGATGCTACAGCAGAGGAGGCAGGGACCACAAGGTACTTCAGGGCCAGTGAGCATCACCCGCCTGCCTCTGCCGCCCTAGTGCTAGGACTCAAGGCGTGCACCACCATAGCCTGGCTGGTATCAGATATCTTTATTATCTCCCATCTTACTTTTTTGAGACGGAATCTCTCAAAAAAAAAAAAAACCAAAAACAAACACAAACAAACAAACAAAAACCTGGCCGATTTGGTTAGACTGGCTAGACAGCAAGCCGGAAGATCCGCCTATCTCTGTGCCCCAGCAACGGGGTTACAGATGTGTGCCACAACGCCTAGCTTTTTGTGAGTCTTGGGGATTTGAACTCAGGTCCTCGTGCTTGTCTGTCTTTGCAATCTCCTGCCCACCTGGTGCTCCTCACTCCTTTCTGCCTGCTCATGCTGTGCAGACCTCTCCACGGACTCTTAATCTTTCTCAGAAAAATCTTCATTTCCCCAGACCTCAGCCCTGTCTCCCCAGCAGCACTTGGTTCCCCACAAAGATCTCCTCACGCACCCCTGCGTCTGCTTCCCAGCTGATTCTGTGGACCTCCTCAGATTCCTTCAGACCCTTCTGATTCAGCTGTGGGGAGGTGCCCATTCGAAGCGGGGATGCCAAAGCCCCACTCCCTTCCCCTCTACGGTCTCCTCAGCCCCCCCCCCCCCTTCTTTCCCAATCACTGCTGGCTCAGGCAGCTCACATTCCAGGGTCACCGGGTGGCCTCTAGCACTTGGTACCCATGATGCCCTGTGCAGGGCCATGCTCAGGCATCCAGAGAGCTTCCTATTGCCAGATGGGGCAGGATGCAGCGGGGAGGTCATGAAGGTCACTTACCCAGGAGGCAAAGGAAGGCCAGGGCAAGGGGCGGTTTCATCCTGGGGGAGGTAAGCAGGGGGCACAGGAGCCTGCTGTGGTGGGAGGAAGTGAGCAGGGCCTCTGATCTCAGGCCACCTCCCAATTAGTTAAATACACAGGTCCTGCCCACTCCCCCATCATTAACCCTTGAGTGCCCAGTGATGCAATAATTCTTCCAGCTTTGACACTTTGGCTGAGTTCCCAGGGGAGGGGCCAGCTAGAGTCCTTGGGACTCTGCCTCCAAGGGGGTGTGGGAACAGGGGTGGGGCAGTCTTGGGGCCATCTTTCCTCCTGCCCATCTCCCGAACTCCCACGTTTCAAATTTACAATCCTTGCTCCCAGTGGCTGTGCCTTGTTTTCCCAAGCTTAATATTGCACCCATTCTCTTTAAACCAACTCAGTGGATGAGACCCAGTGTGGCAGGTGGGGGTGGGGGGGTGGGGGGGGTGGGGGGTGGGGCACTGAAGCCCTCACAGGGCCAAGCCCCAAGTCTGTCCCATTTCCAAGGCAGAACTGCCCCTTCCCATTCTTCCCCGACTGAGATAACTTGACCATCGCTTCCAGTCAACACTCAGGGCCCCTGACCACAAGGCCTTGGGCAGGTCTTTTCCCTCACTTGGGTCATCAATATTCCTGTCTATGCTACAGAGACAGAGGTATCTGCCTCACCTCCTTCATGGGAACTGGCCCTCACTGAGCATGTGCGGGGTCCCAGGTGACTCACTCACAAACAAGGCCAAAGCAATGAAGGGCTTAGGCTTCCATGGTTCCCCTGTTACAGAGTGGGGAACAGATCCATACACCTCAGTAAATGAGGAGCCACAATATGGACCCAGGCAGTTCTGAAGGACTTACCCAGGGTCAGCTTAGCCCCCTGCGGGGAGCACAGTGCCTTTCAGGCCACCACTTAGTGTAAAACCAGAGGATTGAGTGTAACACAGCCCGCACTAAGTCTGACTTTATATTACCACAGTTATAAAGTAACTTCCTATGTTCGATTTTTTTCTTTCAGTCTGAGGACATGGCTGGGGCACGTGGCTGAAGCACTTTCTTCCCAACTTCAAGCCTCAGTTGCTTGAGGCTGCTCAGCTGTCTAAAGTCTGTCTTCTCTCCCTGGTCTTGGTTGGGCCTCATGATAAGGAATCCAGACACCCTGGGCCAGAGGCCTCAGTCTCTGGGGAGTTTCTCCACAGAGTCAGGAGGAGGGGGCTCCCTGGGCTGTGTGATTTGGGATGACAGGTTTGAACACAGAAAGGAAGCCCTGTAAATAAGACTGTGCACAGGGCCTCGGCCCCACCCCCAGCCCCGCCCATCACTTCCTGCTACTTACTATCCCCACCCCCACCCTGGGCCCCTGGGTGCTGGGAGCTCTGTCCCCATTGCAGAGGCCACGGGGACCAGAGGTGAGTCCAGCTGCCTGGGACACTCTGCAGCTGTGAGTGAGTCACCGCCTACTCAGAGAGGTCCTTTTTCTTGGCATTTCCTTTTGATTTTAATGAGGGCTGTCTTGGCAGCCCCTGGCTTCTGGCCTGGGTCATGAGGCCTCAAACTGTGAGTCATAAGAGCTTCCTTCTAACAACAGGGCAACATGGCTTTCGTCCCTGTCTGGGAAGCGTGGTCTCCGGCAGGGTCAGAGCAGAGGAAGAAGGGAAGAAGAGTTGCTTTTGGGGTCCATTTTGAATCCTGGCCCAGACAAGCTGGGGGACCCTGAAAGTTCCTGTAGGTCTGTAGCTGTGGTGAAGGGATCTAGGCTGCCTTCCTGGAGGAGGCACCCCGCTGAAGTGCTACGCTGGCGAAGGCTGGACTCGGAGTAGTTCAGACATTCTGGACGGGGTTGGTGCTTGGGCCTCACACCTCTGGCACAATGCGGCAGAAATTACAGCAAAGCCAGGACTTGAATGATGGTACCTTTGCTTAGGGCTTGAATGACATTGGCCCAGCTTCATCATCTATAAAAATGGAAATAATAAGACTGATCTTTCAGGGCTATAAGCCAGCTGAAAAGGAAATGAGACAAAATGACATTTTATAGGCAGCTGTGTCCTTCAGGGGAACCCATCCATATTGGGTCCCTCTTTCTCATCCCTCTTTCTTGCCCCCTCTCCTGAGTCCAGAGGAGGCAGCTGCTGTGGGGAGCTGAAGGCACTCAGTCAACCTGAGAAAGGCACGCAGGCAGTCTGTGTGTCCAGTGTTTCCATGGAACCACTGTAGCTGCTTGACGGAGTGTGGGGAGGGTGAAGGGATAGGGTGATGGATGGAGGTGTTGGCTGGAAGGTCAGGGTAGAGATGTTGAGGGGATAAAGAACTCAGACCCTTAGCACCGATTCTTGCTCTTGGTATAAATCTGCATCTTTGTTGGGGCTGGAAATGTAGCCTCGTTGGTACAATGCTTGCCTGGTGTATGTGAAGCCCTAGCTTTGATTACCTGTTCTGTATGAGCTGGGTGTTTGGGGGGGTACATTAGGAACCCCAGCACTCAGAAGGCAAAGGCAGGATGATCCAAAGCTGGCGTTTATCTTTGGGTGTCTAGGAGTTGAAGCCCAGCTCGGGCTACAAGTCTGAGATGGCTCAGTTGGCAGGAGAGCTTGCTGCAGAAGCATGAGGACCCGGGTTCAAGTCCCCAGCATCCACATAGAAAATCAAGTGTGGCTATACTTGCCTTTAATCTCAGTGCTCTGGGAGGCAGAGACAGGAGGATTGCTGGAGCTTGCCTGCTGCAGCCTGGCTCCAGGTTCAGTGAGAGAGCCTGTTTCAAGGGAGTAAGAAAAAGAGTGATGGAGCTGGCACTTGATGTCTTCCTCTGGACTCCTCAAGAACTTTCACTGATGTGTATACCTGCAAGTACATGTGCACAGCACACACACACACACACACACACACACACACACACACACACACAGATGCACACACATACACATACACACAGAGATGCACACACACACAGATGCACTCATGCACACATACACACACCTCTTTTAGCTCAAAAGTCAATGCAATCATCCTCATCAAATCAAAGGCTACAGTTTACTGATTTCCTACAGAGCAGTGAGCACGGTGCTGCAAGCCCACTCTCTGCCGCAGGCTTCTGATGTCTCCTAGAGTCTTAAGGACCCTGTGGAGCCCTCTGAACAAAGTGACTGTGTTAGTCACTTTTCTGGTTGTTATGTCAAAATATCTGACCAAAGAAGTTTAAGGGGGAAGGGTCTCTTCTGGCTCGCAGTTCGAGGGTGCACAGTCCATTGCGGCAGGAAGGCATGGGGCACGAGCGTGAAGCAACTGCTCACATGGCATCCTCAGTCAGGAAGCAGAGAGAAATGAGGCTGATTCTCAGCTTGTGTTCTCCTTTCTGTTTATTCCAGACCTTGGGATGATGATGGCCTCCCTCCTAGTTAGAGCTTTCCGGAAGTTTCTTCTGAGAGTACCCAGAAGGGTTTCCATGGCGACCATAAATCCTGTCAAGGTGATGATGAAGATGAACCATTAGCAGCACGGTAACCTTATCAACGTTTCTTCAGTCAGTAAATTAAACTGAGAGCCTACTCTGTGCTGGGGACACACCAGAGAGTAGAAGCAAGGGGAGTTCCCTGCTAGTTACAGCCAGAGAATATTCTGGAAGTACAGGAACCTTCAGGCCTGCTTGGATCATGGAGCACATTCTATATCCACTTCTGTCCTTTCTCTCCTGTTCCTTCTCTGCATTATTCTTGTGTTTAAGCTGACTTCTATGGTTGGAAGATGGTCGCCTGTGTTAAAGGGCCTCCTACTTCCTCCTCTCCATTGGAGACCACAAAGACCGACCTCCAGTCCTCAGAAGTCTTTGGCTTTGTTCTGTGAACTCAACCTGACGCCATCCTCATTGCAATGGGCAGAGTATGAAAGCTGGTTGACTTGTCCCTCAGGGTCCATCTGGAGTTATATGTGGTCGTGAACTATCCAATGTGAGTGTTGGGACCCAAACACTCTCAACCACCAAGCTAGTTCTCCAGTTCCCCCGGAGACATTTTCTGCAAGTCCCAAGTTCCAATTCACATATCACTCAAAGAGTCAATATACCAAGAATGGCTCAGGCAGCATCCTGCCAATCAAACCCCTACAAGTCTGAATTCTTTTATCTGAAGAGAAATGGCGAGAAGTGCCAGCAGGAGGCGGTGTAAACGCTGGGCTAGTGAGCTCAGTGGTAGAGCACTTTCCTGACAGGTTACCAGTCCTGGGCTTTGGAGTCCCCACTACCAAAACAAAGGCAGTAGAAGAGGGGGCTGGAGAGAGGGCTCAACAGTTAAGAGGATTTGCTGTTCTTCTAGAGAACCCAAATTTGGTTCCCATCCCAGAAACATCTTGTATTGCTCACAACCACCTGCAATTTCAGATTGGACGATGACCAAAGACACCGTTCTGGAGAGTGGACAATAGTCAAAGAGACCACTGTCCTGACCTACATGCTATTTTCTTCTCCTTAGGGAATTTATTTTTAATTACATGCATATGTCTATGTACGAGTATATATGTTCTGTGGGGGGCTATGTACAGGGTGCAGTGCCTATAGTGGCTAGAAGAGGGCGGCAGATCCCCTGGGGCTAGAATTATGGGAGTTTGTGAATTGATAGGTGTAGGTGCTGGAAACCAAACTCAGGTTTTCTGCAAGAACAGCGAGCTCTCTTATCTGGGACCCAAAGTCACTAGCATAGGCCTGCCTCCTGAGCAGTGTTTTCTCTCTTGGTGATTGACAAGCCCATTTGGGTTAACTCTTAAGGGAGGGGACAATGACCCGGCCCTGTTCTTCATCTAAAAGCCTCCTGCAAAGTGGTAACCTCGGGATCTTCCTGACAGTTAAGAAAGTCTCCACCCGGGATCATACAGCTCAGATTCCATTCTTCTGATAAGAAAACCACACCACAGAACATATTTATTCAAATTAAAGGAAGACAGAAATTAAATAAACAGAAAAAACAGCAAGTCATGGGACTGGGTGATGGTTCAGAGGTCAAACTGATTGCTGAGCAATCATAGGGACCAGAGTTTGGTTCCCTAGCACTTTCTTACAAACAGACATGGAGCCATTTGTCTGTAACCCCAGCACTAGGGATGGAGAGATAGGTGAATTCCAGGGCTGGCAGGCCAGCCGGTCTAGCTGAACTGGTGAGCTCCAGGTTCACTGAGAGACTGACCCTGTCTCAAAAATTGAGGTGGAAGAACTATTGAAGGAAACATCACAACTATAGTATGTAAGCCACTTGTTTGTTCCTGGCTGCTCAGCCCCAAACCACACAGAAACTGTATAATTAAATCCCTACTTGGCCCATTAGCTCTAGCTTCTTACTGGCTAACTCTTGCTTCTTATTTTAATCCATTTCTAGTAATCTGTGTATTGCCACATGTCTGTGCCTTACTGGCAAGTTTCCATCCTGCGTTTGTCTTTGGCAGGGCTACATGGCTTCTGACTGACCCCCGCCTTCTTTTCTCCCAGCATTCAGTTTAGTTTTTCCCACCTAGCTCTGTTCTGCCCTGCTCTGCTATAGGCTCAAAGCAGTTTCTTTATTCACCAATGGTATTCACAGCATACAGAGGGGAATCCCACATCACACGACATCAACTCTGGCCTCTATGCAAGATGGCACAGTTAGCATGTGTGTGCAAGTGCCTGCGCATGTGAGTGTGTGTGTGTGTGTGTGCATGTGTGTATGCACACACATGAAGTTAGGACTTCCTAGGATGCTATGGTCTTCCCTGAATGGGTCTCAGCAAAGCCCTGCTGCCTTCTTTCCTCCTCTTGTCTGGTATGTAATCAGTAGCTACCCTTTCACACAGGATTTTAAATTTCAAGGTAACTGTCATGAACATGGTCCACTGGAAACATAGATGGGTACATCTGTATCTTTCCATAATGTCTGAATTTATCGAATGTGCTGGTTTCATTGGCTGTGGCTTATCAAGTAGTCCTGATGTCCCTAGAAAGCATGACTGTTGCAATCACAGGTCCTTTTTATTACAATCCTGGTAACTAATATTAACTCAGAACACACAGTATATGCTACACATTTGAACATGTGTGTACGCATGCGTTTAGAAATAGGCGTATTATGTATATGTTATATATACACATACATGTGTTACAGAAAGAGGCCTTACTGGAGGCAGAGGCTGAGAGCCGCTGCAGGAGGTTGATGAATATTAACATGTCTAAGTGGAGAACTTCAGGGAACTAGGCAGAGTTGACCTGGGGGTCCCGAGTTGCTGGGACTGACCAAACCTGATCAACAGGGTGGGAGCATGGGGGCAAGGTGCGACTTTGTCTGGGTGGATAGGGATAGACGGATGAACATACAGATGGCAGTTGAGATCAGACCACATCAAGCATTGGGTACCCACAGTCTGTGCTGAGCTGAAACCCCTGAGACAGTTGGAGGTTCCCTGTCTATTGGTCCTTTGACACCATACACACACACACACACACACACACACACACACACACACACACACACACACACACCAGGAAGCTGGATGACAGGTTGGCAGAGCCATTGTTATTGTAGTATTAGGTGTTCTTCTTTCTATGGGGTCCGGAAGAGGGTGTCGTGCCCTCTATTGGTTTCGTGTGTTTGGTCAGTTTCTCCTACGGGTTTAATACATTCTCATTCCCATGTGTTCTTAATAAACTTTGGTGAGTGTATAGTTGGGTGTAGTGATATTTCGTTTGTATTTTAATAAATAAAGCTTGCCTGGAGATCAGAGAGTAAAACAGTCCCACTGATCAACTTTACAGACCAGGCAGTGGTGACACACACCTTTAATCCAAATAACCACACTAGTTTGCCATAGAAACTGAGCAGTGCATGCCTTTAATCCCAGTCCTGGAGAAGAATATAAAACGAGAGGAAACAGCTCTCAGACACAGTCTCATTCTGAGATTCCTGGAGGCAGGATTGCCATTTCGAACTGAGGTAGAGGTAGGAGCCAGTGGCTTGCTGTTTTGCTTTTCTGACTTTAAGGTTGAACCCCAACTTCTGTCTCTGGGTTTTTATTAATCGTGCTGCAGGTGGGGCTTTCTTAACCTTTGGAAACAAGTTATTATCTGTCAATGTCTCCCGGGTGGTGCTGAACAGGGTGGTGTCTACATGCCCACAACACAGTCACTTGTTCCTGGATTCTTGCTCAAATTGGAACTAAATGCTGCCCAACACCCATTCTTCCACTCAGTATGAATGAACTGAGAACAGGACCCACTGTGTCTCCACGGAGCTCAGTGGTGACATGCCTTCCCTCCTTTCACATGGCAGGCCTTAGGAAAAGCAAACTCTAATGAGAAGCGATTACAGCATTTCCCCTTAGGGTGAGTGGCAGCCCTCTTCTGGTCCTTTCAGGTACTGTATGTAGGTGGTGCACATACATACACTCAGGGCAACACACATGAATATATAATAAAGATAAGGAATAAATTAGTTGGATGAGGTGACATGCTCTTTCAGATCTGGAAGATGGACTATGACTTTCATTAAGAAGCTTCCTAAATGGAGAGTAAAAATAAAATGGGCAAAGAAATACCTGGAAGTGGCCACAGTATAGGAAACACTATGTAAGCTTCCATAGCAATGCAACATAACTTTGTATGTTGCAACTTTGAAAATAAACTAAATTCCCTTAAATCAAGGGGTGTTGAAAGCAAAATCTAACTATTGCTTTGAAGATCACAGATAGAGAGTCGTATCCATGATGAACAAAGTCTCCACAAACCAAGGTGGAGGCTTGAGGCCTATTGGTTAAACCCACAGGCACAAACCCAAAGACCACAGTCACTCTGCAATGGTGAAGGACACATGGCAGCCTTAGAGAGTACCCATAACCAAGGGCTCACTGTGCTCATGAACAGCTGCCACAGGAGAAAGGACACCTGACAAAAGATGCAGAAATGGGACCCCAAAATGTGTTAGTGGAAGAAGAAAATAAAAAGAAAATTGCAAATTGTTTTTTATTTTTAAGATGTACCTGGCCCCTGTGACTTCACTGGAGACTTTTTCAAATGTTGGGAAGAGAGGGAAACTGGAAGCAGGCATTCATGCTGTAGCAAGAGATGCATGGTTATTGTTTTCATTTCATTTTATTTTTTTTAATTTTATGTGTTTGTGTTGTTTTGAATCCGGGTCTCATGCCTCCCAGACTGTCCTAGGACTCAATATATCAATAGGGATGACTTTGAACTTCTGGTCCTCCTGTCCTGAGTCCTGGGATCACAACTGTGCACCACCATGCCCAGTTTTATAGGGTGCTGGGAATCAAACCCAGGGCTTTGTGCTTGTCAGGCACATCCGCAACCCGAGGACGAGTGTTCTTCTGTGGGAGCACTTATGCCCTTCTTTGGGAGCACTTGCGCCCTTCTGTGGGAGCACTTACGCCCTTCTGTGGGAACACTTATGCCCTGCTCATGTTGTTTCCTTCTGATGCGTAGACCATCCACTGGTGTAACTCCTCATGGGTTCCCACTACCTATGCCCTTATTCCTTCCTGATCCTTCCATGAGGAACACATTTGGCAGAGGACTCTGGGTATGCCCAGCACATCCTCTTTCTCCTTGTTAGCACAGCGTTGCCTACCTGCAGAAGGCTCTTCCGTTTGGGGTTGTGTGGCCAGCTTAGCTGGAGAGCTCTCTCACACTCTGGTGGCTCAGCAGTGTTCCTGGCCGGGCTGGTTAGTCATCTAATTCTAAGGAAGTGGAATTAGGAAGTTTACAGCTACCTCCTCCAATTTAGCTTCAATCAAGACTTTTTGAAGTCGGGACTAATTTGATCGCTACCCGGCTGACTCACCTGTCTCTCAATTGGTCCAAATCTAGACAGGGAAGCAGGGTGTAATTCTTCTCTGACCTTGTCTCCGAGCCCCTGAGCCAATGACTGATCTGGGAACTTAATAAACAAGGAGGCGAACCAGAAAAGCCAAGGGTAAGTGGTATTTGAGGTAAGCTTCCAAGACGATCTCGGGAGCCATAGCAGGGTCACAGGGAGGGGCATAGCAAATGGGAGTGACAGGGCCTGGGCACAGCATGGACTTCACAGGCTTTAGTATTTAGGTCACTGCATCTTATCCTTGAACCACACAGAACTGGCCTGGGCACAGGCTGGGGGGAGAGGGGAGAACTGAAGTTGAGGAAGACAGCTCAAGGAGTAAGGACCAACTGCTTCTGGTCCTTAGCAAACCTTCTGTCTGCAAACCCCGCAGCCGCCACTGGGGGCGGGGCAATAGCTTCAGGTCAGGGCTTTAAGGTCAACTAAATTCCTGTGTGCTTATAAAAGAACATCGCTGCCCAAAATGTGGTGGGGATTTTATTAAGGATGTCCATTCTGGTCCATTCGGTCTGAACTGAGGACTAAGATGTGGGCATACTATGGGTACCACAGTAGCTCCCTCCCCAAGACTATCAAAAAGATAGTTTTTGATTCTCACTGACTTTTGCGCTGACTCACCTTTGATGTAGGGGCACCTCTTAACTTCATGGGCTGCTTAACCACACTGCCAGCCTTCACCCAGCCACATCAGGAGCATCCTCCCAGTTGCCACATACATCTGCTTCAGATGTTTCCAAGTGTCCCCCAGTGCAGCTAGCCACCCCCAATTGAGAACAATGCTCTAGAGTTATCTTGGGGGCCACTCAACACAATGGGAATGGACTGACATCTAGGGAGCCATCTAAGCCTGTCCTCAATTCTAGTAGAAATCTGAGGCGAGCTCTGGGGCTGGAGAGATGGTTCAGCAGGCCAGAGAGCTTGTGGTTCAGTCACAAGGACACCGATGCCTCACAATCCCCTGTAACTCTAGTTCCAAGGGACCCGACACCTTCTTGAGCACCCTCATGCACATGTGTTCATACATGCATGCATGTATCCATCCAGCTCATACATGCATGCACGTATCCATCCATCCATGTACACACATACATGAATAATTTTTTAAAAGGTTGGTTCTGGATATCTTGCTTACAGAAGATGGATCACAAGTAATTGCCAGATTCCACCATGGAAGGTTAAAAAAAAGTTATGGATGTTCTCTGTATAAATATAATGTGTCATCTGGCGTATATTGAGACACAGGAATTAATGCCATTAAGTTCGGTTCTGGTTGACTTGAGGGTCAGGAAGTGAAAACAGCCAGTGTCATACGATTCTGCCTCTAAGATCCAGATTGCACGGGGAGTTTAAAAAGAGACCAGAAAGACTTGAGAAGCGTGACTCAGTATACTTATTTTTTTTTCCCCTAAAAAAAGAATCTGAACAGGAACAGTGAATGAGGGAAAATGAAGTAAATACAGGAAGACAGGAAAAGAGATTCACACGGTCCCCTACCAGCAGAGTCAACATCAGCTGCTGGGCTGGTTCATCCTGTCAACTCCATCACCATGGAAACACATCTTCAGGGAGCTTAGGAGAGATCGTTTAGACCGGCTGAGGTGGAAGACCCACCCTCCATGTGGGCGGTGCCATTCCCTAGGCCGGGGGTCCCAACGACTACAGAGGAGGAAGTCAGCTGAGCATCAGCATCCCTCTCTCTGCTTCCTGCCTATGGACCGGATGTGACCAGCTGCCTCATGCTCCGGTGGTGACCATGCTTACCCCACCACGATGGACTGTGTCCCCTGGTCCTTAACTTGCTTTTGGGAAGTGTTTTGCCACAGCAATGAAACTAGTAAGCCCAGGGACCTAGCAGAAATGTGGATTCTTAGGCCCCACCCAGACCTGCTGAATCAGAACCTCTGTAAACCGGGCCCCGGAAGTAAAATTTACTGGCTCGTCATGGTGATTCCGATGCTTGCCTAAGTGTCACGACCACACTGCCTTAAGAGAAATGTGGGTGCACTAGGAGTGACAAGAAGCAAGAGGAAACAATGCTTTCTGTGTGTGCATGTATGTGTGTGTGTGTGTGAGAGAGAGACAGAAACAGAGAGCGTGTATGCGCCTCGTAAACCTGTATAGAGGGCAGGGATCGATAATGAGCTATCTTCCTCAATTGCTTTGCCATCTTACATGTTTGTTTGTTTGTTTTTTCAAGTCAGGATTTCTCTGTGTAGCAGCCCTAGCTGTCCTGGAACTTGCTCTGTAGGTCAGGCTGGCCTCAAACTCACAAAGATCCTCCTGTCTTTGTCTCTGAGCACTGGGATTAAAGGTGTGCGCCACCACTGCCTGGCTTGCCATCCTATTTTTTGCGAGAGTGTCTCTCATTGATCCTGGAGCTCACTTTTTTGACTAGACTAGCAGGCCAGCAAGCCCTGGACTATCCCTGTCTCTGTCCCTCAGGGCTGGGATTACGGATGCACACTGCCGCATCCCTATTGAATGTGGATGCTGGGCATCCGAGCTCAGTTTCTCAGGCTTGTGTGGCAAGAATTTTACTCATTGGACCATCTCCAAAGTCCCTAAAAGGAGAACCAAAAAGTCAGACATGCAGCATCCTCTAGCCGAGGCTGAGGCCATGAGAAGCTGGGGAGGATAAACGGAATCACAATCCTTGGGCTTTTAGTTTGCCCCTCATTAGACCTTTCATTTCTGTCTGCATCCTGTCCCCAGAGACTGCCCCCTGTGGCTGCATTTTCAGGATTCCTTGATACCAGATGATGGTTATTCTCCAGGGCCCATGCCCGCAAGGGACGGCTGTCTCACTGGATAGCTTATGTCCTTTCATGAAGGGTTCCAGCCCTTGGGTCCCTGTCCTCCCTACTGGCGGTGGTCTCTTTTTCTTGACGTTTTTGGGGACAGTAATATTGGTCTCCATATTTCACATTCCCTGCGCCATCCTGTCCTTACTCAGTACCTTTTTTGAATCTCCTTGAACTGCCCAGTTTGAAGGGACACCTCTTTCCCCTGGTGACATTGAATTATTTGCACCCACCAACCGAGAAGAGACTTCTCGCTCTGGGAAAGTCATCGGGCTGCTGTTTCCAAGGTCAGAAGGGCCACACGTTGTCACCCCTCCCCCCCCCCCACCTCTCTGATCCATCTTCACAATTCTTTCCTTCTAGAACCGCACACTCCCCACCCCCTAGGGCTGCCCTCCTGGCTCCCGCTCCCTCGCTCATCCCCGCCCTCCAGCTCTTCTAACCTTCCTCCTCCCAGCCACTCCCCACTATCTTTGGACCCTGTCTCTTCATTCAAAGTTTCCTGGAGACATCCATCCCTCACAGCCTTAAACACCACCAAAAGTCTGGGAGCTGGCCACTCAGACCTGCCCTCAGCCCGGCTAACCTGAGATGCAGTTGCCTCTATAGTAAGCATCTTATAACACGATTAAGCCACCCTCCCGGCCCGCCCTGCTGGCAGCACTGCTGACGCCCAGTTGCTTGATTGAGAACCTTAGAGCCGTCCTGAACACCCATCTCTGCCTCACACCCTGTATCCAATCGTCAACAGGTACCATTGGCGTGGCCACAAGTCAAAAGGACGGCAATTTAGTTTAAAGCTCTTAATTGACCCCATTAGGGATTCTAGAACAAGGCACTAAACTGTTCTAGAAAACAGAATGAGAGTCTCAGGGGCTGAGCAGAGAAGGCCAAGTTTGTAGACAGGACAGCAGAAAGGGGACGGGATGGAAATATAAAAACAAAAACAAAAACAAAACAAAAAAAACCTCATTGGTTGATACCAGGCAAGGTTAAGTCACTTTTAGTGGAGGGAGCCTTATGATTCTGCTGGCTGGACTGGTCTATCTGGGAGATTTGGCTGGCATTTCTATCCTCATTTAATTTTTAATGAATTTGTTAAGTTTTTAAAAAATTTTTAATCACACATACACATGCATATCTGCGTGTATGTGCACAAATGCAGTGCTCTGGGAGGCCAGAAGGAGGCATAGGTTTCCCTGGAGCTGGAGTGTGAGCAGCCTGATGTGGAAGCTGAGACCCAAACCCAGGTCCTCTGCAAGAACAACGAATTCTCTTAACTGTTGGGCCATTTCTCTAGCCCCATTTCTTAAGCATTCTTAAAAAATTACCTGTATATT
Organism: Myodes glareolus; assembly: GCF_982192425.1. Taxonomy (NCBI): domain Eukaryota; kingdom Metazoa; phylum Chordata; class Mammalia; order Rodentia; family Cricetidae; genus Myodes; species Myodes glareolus. The sequence continues at coordinate 16,019,377 of NC_142031.1, forward strand.
TATTTATTTGTTTGTTTGTGCATGTGGATATGTGTGTGCCTCCGTGCACGTGCGGAAGTCAGAGGACACTTGCCAGGTCGGTTTCTCCTTCCATCACGTGGGCCTCAGGGGTTGGACTCAGGCTTCATGTTGGGAATATTGGTTTAAGATGTGTTATGTTTGTTTATGCTCTGGAACATTTGTTTAACGATGCAAAGATGTGCTGCATTCTTTTAGGCTGCATTTGTTTAACTCTGTGAAGCTGTGTGGTCTGTCTAAAACACCGGATTGTTCTAATAGAGAAAGGCAAAAGCCCAGAGGTAGAGGTAGACGGGATAATTTAAGTTAGAAAACCTGGCTAAAAACAAGCCAAGCCAAGGCCGGGCATTCCTAAGTAAGAATAAGTCTCCGGGTATTTATTTGGGATCTGGATAGAGGACCCCCAAAGAGTAAATAAAAGACAAAAAACCAGCAACAACCCCAGTTGCAGGCCTGACCGCAAACACCTGTCCCCTCTGAGCCATCTCCTCTGCCCTGTCCTCACTTCTCAGAAGGCCAGAGAACTCACTGTGGAACTTTGGCGTGGCCGATCTCATTTTGGTTTGAACCTGGTCTGTTGCGGCCAGGGCAGAAGCCTAAACAATGGTGTCCTGTGAGATCACACACTGCTTTCAGAGTTTGCCCAGAAACTGGCCACGGCCCTCTGCCTTCACAGCTACCTCCTTGTGGGAACTGCCCTGTCATTCCCCTGTGTGACAGGTCACAATCGTGTTGCACTGTCTTGAGCTACACAAGGGGTGTGTTACTGGCGGATATTCAGTGTGGTGGGCACCTGCCAGGAGTTGAGGTTTTTTGGGTCTCAGAACAAGGATGATCAGGGCATGTGGGTCACAGTAGAAATGGAGATGGCTTATTAAAAAATAGTAAGGCTGAACCAGGTAGTGGTGGCACACGCCTTTAATCCTGGCACTCAGGAGGCAGAGGTAGGCAGATCTCTGTGAATTGGAGGCCAGTGTCATCTACATAGCTAGTTCCAGGACAGCCAGGGCTACACAGGAAAACCCTGTCTGGAAAAAACAAAACAAAAGGTTTCATTTATTTGCTCTCTGAGTTCAAGGCCAACTTGGTGTACATAGTAAATCCTTATTTCAAAACATTTATTCATTTGTGTGTGCTTGTGTGTACATGTGTATGTGCGCATGTGTGCATGTGTGTTGTGCTCGCACACACATGTGCATGGCACAACGGCTGTATAGAGGTCAGAGGACAGCTTGCAGGAGTCATTTCTCTCCTTGTACCATATGGGTGCTAGGGGTTGATTTCAGGTTATGTGGCTTGGCGGCAAGTTCTTTTAACTGCTGAGCCATCTCCCAGGCTCCTTAGCTGCTTTCCTTCTCCCCCTCCCTCCTTTTCTTCCTCCCTTCCTCTCCTCTTCTTCCTCCTCTTCTCTCCTTCTCCTCCTACCCCTCCTCTTCTCTCCTTGTTCTCCTCCTCTTCTCCTCTTCTTCTTCACTCAAATAACTACTAAAATATTTAGGTTGCCAAGAACTGTGGGTCTCCTAAACTCTTCTGAGAGGATCCAGGACGCTCTTGGTACAGGGGACTCAGTGTGCTTCCCCGGCCATTGCCAACTGGCTTTTCCCCTGTGTCCCTTCAGTGGTAGGCTGGAAAGCTGACTTCTTTCTTGGAAGCTTTTCCACCAAGGACCTCCTCTGGCATCAACTATCCATCAGGTACGGGCACATCTCTGTCTTCTTGGCCTTTCAGGCCTTTCCAACCAACAACTACTGTGTATGTATGTCAGTCTGTCTTCGTTCCCGGTGACATATTAACAAATTATTACAAGATTGATGGTTTAAAATAATGCCTGTTAATTCTCTCAAAGCAGCAGAGGTCAGAAGTCCATGATCAGCTTTGCTGTGTATAAACCAAGGTATGGGCAGGACCCCACCTCCTCAGGAGGCTCTGGGAGTGATGTGGGATTCCCCTCTGTATGCTGTGAGTATGTTTTATTACCATTGGTTAATAAAGAAGCTGATTCAGTCTATGGCAGGGCAGAATATAGCCAGGCTGGAAGAGATAGAGAGAGAGTAGGTGGAGTCAGGGAGACACCACGTAGCTGCAGAAGATGACAGACACCTGACCCTTAGTAAACCACAGCCTTGTGCCAATACACAGGTTAATAGAAATGGGTTAACTTAAGATATAAGAGCTAGCTAGAAATACAGTTGAGCCATTGGTCAAACAGTGTTGTAGTTAATATAGCTTCTGTGCCATTATTTCGGGCCTGGGCAGCCGGGAAACGAATGAGCAGTCTCCGTGTACATGGGAGGAGAATCTATGTCCTTGCCTCTCTGGCATCCTTCATCTGCAGAGCCGGAAGTGTGGCATCTTGCAGCAGTGGTGATGCCATTTTCTTCCCCTGTGGCAAAACCTCCCTTTGCAGCCATCCTGTAATAATAGACACTTTGTGGCTCCATTTAGGATCCACTTTACTAATCCAGGATAATCTCTTCATTGTGACTTCCTTAATTTCCTCACTCCTGCCCACTTCCTGCGAGGCCACATTTACAGGTTCCAGGGATCAGGCCCTGAACATCCTTAGAGTCATGTGGCCTCCATCTTCTTCCCCAGGGCCTTTGACACCCAGGAAGGTAGGTTTCTCTTCAGCCTTGCCCTTTCCCCAGATCCCTCATGATCCTAGGGGTGCCTGGGAGACTGTCCACACTAATAGTCTTCTTCTGAAGGGCTGAGAGCCCAGGGGCTCTGAGGGTGGGAGCCTTGTTTCTACTGTGATCCTCCCACCAGCTCCACCATGTCCTGTCTGTAAACCTTCCTCCTTGAAGCCTTCATCTTCATCAGTCCATACAATAGAAGTTCTGCTCTCTCTGACTAAATCTCCCCTCCCGAGCAGCCCCAGTGCCTTCACCACACAGCTGGTCCCCACTGTTTCTGTCCCCACAGAAAAGGCATCCCAACTGACTGAGGTGCCAGTCATGGCCTTCTGCTTACAGACTGACCACTGTGCTAGAGAGCCCGTGGGCCACCTCTGGGAGAGTTGTTCTATTTGAGCATGGTGGAGGGCCACTCAGCCCTTTATAAGTTCTTTTATGCACACTTCCTCTCAATCTTTCCACAAATCTGATTCCACCCCTCCTCTGCCCACTGTGGTGGAAGCCTGAACACCACAGGCAAGCCTCACTCCTTCAGAGCCCCACACAGGCAGGCAGGCAGACAGGCAACCATTTTGGTAGGGCGGTACCTGTTCCCTCACCTCAGGATGGAGTACTTAAGGAGCGGATAAATCCCCTTCATGCAGCTGTTGACATCACCTCTTAGCACAAAAGACACTTGTTGCACCTTCTTTCCTCATAAAGGCCCAGAGTGATGAGGAAAATGAAGAAGGGAACAGAAGCCTGTCTTCTGCCAGCCAACTTCTAGGTTCTGCTTCCAGATGGCGTCCCATCCCAGGGAGCAGCAAGATGGGAGATGGTTCTCACAGAGCCAATTATGCATCATTACATTTTTCTCCTGAAAAAAGAAACAAGGCTCAGAGAGGTTAAGGAACTTGCTCTGTGGTATTTTTTTAAGATTTATTTTATTTATTTGTGTGTGTGTGCACATATCTGTGTCTTTGTATGTGTACATGTGTGCGTGAGTACCTGCAGAGGCTGGAAGAGGGTGCTGGATCCTAGGGTTGTTTTTTTGGGGGGGAGGGGCCAGCAAGCAGCTGTGTTTGCTGTGTAGCTTCTTCAAACTACCAGTGGAGTGTTCACAGTAGCTGGGTGCTTGATATTTTGCTTAAGACAGTGCAGTCAGGACACCAGGGAAGGGTCTGGCATCTGTCAATCAAGACTTGAAGCCACCGCAACCCCCCAGCATTGTAGCTTATTTAAAGATGTGCAAAAAGAACACTTACATTAAAGACACCATTAACACTAGCAGTGGTTTGATAGTGTCTTCCAGCACATAACTTCTGCCTGGAGCTCTCAGGGCATGATGGGTCTCTTAATCTATCCCCCTGCTCCTGGGAAAGTTTTGTCCAAGGCCAGCTCAGGCTGGGGCCTCTTAGAGCCCCTGACGTGAGGATAATCCTCTGCATGACTGACCTGTGAATTCTGTCCCCTTCCATGTTTGGATTCCTGCTAGGAGGCTGTGATGAGGAAGTAAGCGGTGATCGAGGATGTGGGCTCAGGGCATCCGGACTCCGTCCTCGTTCTGTGATCAATGCATGGGAACCTGTTAGATGTCTAAGATGTCACTGGAAAGGTAACCAGCAAGTCAGTCATTTGGCTGGATGGCTTCTCTGACGACAATCATTGGTTAGGAGACCATGAAGAGAGCCAGATAGCAGGTGGCATAAAATAGCAATTATGGCGCACGCCTTTAATCCCAGCACTTGGGAGGCAGAAGCGGGCAGATCTCTGTGAGCTCAAGGCCAGTCGGGTCTACAGAGTGAGTTTCAGGACAGCCAGGGCTACACAGAGAAACTCTGTCTCGAAATTGTCCTCCCTTCAGCTCCCAACACACTGTCCACATTCCTTGTAAGATAGAGCCTTTCACTGACTGACAACCCCCGGGCTTTGATTGTCTATACTTCCTCAGGACTGGGATTCAAAGCATAAGCCACCACATCTGGTCCCCCCCCCCCATATGAGCTATTTTTTTTAAATGGTTGATTTACTTATATGGGAAACTAAAAACAAAATAGACTCAGCCAAGATGATCGTGGAGAGCTGCATGGGTGGATCTACACAGGCAAACAGACAAGCTGAAGGCCTTATTTTGAGCACAGAATTAGCCCTTGGGAAGGTGGATGACATGGTTGGCTGCAGCTACCCAGTATGCATGGGTGCCTTTGGGTTCCGGGAATTGAACTCATGCCCTCACGCTTGTAGAGCAAGTGGTTTACTGGCTGAGCCATCTATCTCCTCAGCCCCCAAATAACCCAGGAAGACTGTGGTTTCTGGACCTCACCAGAGCCGCAGCGCTCCAATGAGTGCACACGCTTCAAGCCACCAAGCATGGCTGTGACCTCTTAGAGACACTTTGTTTCACTGGCTTGACACTGTGAGATCAGTATCTCCAGGTTGGAGTGGGATCACACGGGGAACCGGCTCCTGGACCTAAGTCTGTAGAAGCCCAGGTGAAGGTGGTGTTGGTGTGTCACGTGACAGTGTGACACAGCCAGGTCACTGAGCTTGGGAGAGAGTAGGTGAAAGGTGAATGATGAACAAAGATACTTCAAAGATACTTTTTTTTTTTTTTTTTGAGGAAGTTATTTTGTAGCTAGGAGAAGAGAGAGGGGGAAGGCTGCTGGGAGATTACTTTTGTCTGAGCTGGATAAGTGAGGGTGCCCAATGATAGAATTCATAGTAAAGATCGAAGGTTCTTTGAGGCTTTCTATCTCATACGGGGGCTCCTCCAGTTCAAGAACGGTGTCCTCTCAATGTTGGACTGGGTCTTATACAACAGCTCCTTTGGGGAACGGGCTGTCTTCCATTACAGAGGGAGCTCCCTGGAAGAGCCACTGTGCCCCCATCATCAGATGTATCCATCTGTGGAGATAAAGGCTGTCTCCTCCATCACACCACAAGTCCCCCAGGGCAGAGTCTAGGTCTCCCTTGGAATGAGTGCTCCCTGGCACCAGGGTTTATGCATTCTTACTTGACTGAGAGGTCCTGAGAGACTATTGTCTCCACTGGTCTGGAGACCCTAGAGCAGTGGTTCTCAACCTGTGGGTCACGACCATTCTGAGGGTCCAATGACCTTTTCACAGGGGTCGCCTAAGACCATCAGAAAACACAGATATTTACAGTGCAATTCAAAACAGTAGCAAAATAACAGCTATGAAGTAGCAATGAAATAATTTGATGGCTGAGGGTCCCCACAGCATGAGGGACTGTATTAAAGGACTGCAGCCTTAGGAAGGCTGAGAATCACCCCGTGCTAGAAGCCAAGGCAGACTCCCCACTTTGCTCTGCTTGTTCACAGTGTATTCAGTGTTGATACTGACCAGGCGCCTCTTCCCCTCCCCATGTCTATTTCTGTGGTTTTAAAGGGTGGCTTCTGCCAGAAAGCTGCCTGGGATTCTGATGGGGACGTAACTCTGTTTCCTTGACAACTGCAATACCCACAATAAGACTGCCACAGTTTGACTGTCGGTGGTCCATGATCTCATGTTTTGAATATCGACCCCAGCTGGCAGTGCTCTTGTGGCATGGGATCCTTAGGAGGTAGGGATTGGTTTTGAAGGAGGAACCATCCCCTGCTCCTGCTCCCCTCTCGGCCTCCTGGTCTGCTATGGTGTGAACAGCCTTCACCTTCTACTCCAGCCACCGTGACCTGAGATTCCCTCCGCGATGGATCCTAACCCTCTGAAGCCATGAACCAAGAGAAATCATCCCTCCTTGAGGCTGTTCATCCATGCATTCTGTCTCAGAAACAGAGAAACAAGACAAAGCCATTGGCAGCCACCCCACCTCCTGGGTAAAAAGCTGGTTCCCTGATGCCAAGTGACATTTTCCCTCCAATAAAAGATCTATCATTCTTCCCGTGGTGGTTTGAATGAGTATGCCCCTCACAGGCTCATGTCTTTGAATACTTGGTCCCCAGTTAGTAGCGTTTGGGGGAGGTTATGGAGTCTTTAGGAAGTGCAGCCTTGCTGGAGGAAGTATGTCACTGGGGGTGGGCTTTGATGGCGGAGAGCCTCACCCTACTTCCTGTTCTCTCTGTCTCTGTGTCTCTCTCCTTCCTGTGTGTCTTTCTGTCATGATAGACTCTTTCCCTCTAAGACTGTAAATCAAAATAAGGTCTTTCATTTTTAAGTTTCTTCTGGCCATGATATTGTATTACAGTAATGCATCAAAGCCACTAATACAGTATTAGTGGCTGTATACTCAAGTAATTTTCCTCATCATTTATAGAATTAAAAACACATAGAGGCCTGGAGAGATGGCTCAGTGGTTAAGAACTGGCTCCCTTCTAGAGAATCCCGGTTCAATTCCCAGACCATATAACAGCTCCCAACGGTCTGTAACTCTAGTCCTGGCGAGTCTGATGTCCTCTTCTGGTCTCTGTGGCCACCAGAAGGCATGCAGTGGTGCACATATATGTACATGCAGGCAAAGCACCACACACATAAATGCATTTTTAAAGCAACATAAACAACATATTCCTGATTTATGCAGAACATGAAGTAATTTCTTTACACCAAATGGAAGAATTCAGACATGAGGAGTCTGAAAAAAAAGCCCAGGACCAGATGGTTTCAATGAAGAATTCTACCAAACTCCCAAAAAGAGCTAATAGCTATACTCCTCAAAGTGTTCCACACAATAGAAACAGAAGGGGACATTGACAAACTCTTTTCATGAGGCTAGAGTTACCCTGATATCAAACCTGCACAAAAACTCAGCCTATTGTATACATGGGTGAAAGACTATACTTTCAGGGATCATTTCTATAGCTCATGTGTATATGGGCTATAAGCAAGCAAAGTAACAGGATGAATATTCTAGAAATAGTGCCTTTTTGGGTGTTAAGGGTTTAACTGTGCTCTCCCCCCCATTCACGTGTTCAAATACTCACCCTATTGTTTCAGAACGTGGCTATGCCCATGTGATTCCAACAGTTGGGGAGTGGAAGCAGGAGAATCAGGAGTTCCAAGTTCATCCTGTGCTGCATTTGAGGACAGCCCGATTGACTTGAGAGTTTGTATTAAGAAACACGTGACTATGTTTGGAGATTAGGGATTTAAACAATGATTGAGTTAAAACGAGGCCATTAGAGTGAGCCTCCAGCAACATGGATGGCTGCTATCGTCATCTGAAGGAAAGGCCTGGACACAGATGTTAATGGAAGGGCACGGAGCGGAGGGGGGCATCTACAGGTTCCCTGGAGACCCCTGGGAGAAGCCCATCCCTTGCTGGCGCATTGGTCTCAGACCCCATATTCAGCCTTCCTGTTTGCCAGATAGGATCTATTTATGTTACTTAAGCTCTCAAGTTTGTCCTTCTTTGCTCTGGCAGACTCTGGAAAAATCTTATACTTTTGTGTTGCTCTGGCAACCGTTTAAAATTAAAGTTGGGCTTGTGCCGATTCAGAACACAGCCAGTTTCTAGTTAATACCGTCTCCAGTTTCCTAAATGGTCAGTTCTGATATCTGCCTTCACTCCCTTCCCCTAGTGGCCATCTCCCCACTTTTCTAACTCAACCCCTCACTCCCCACAGCCTATAGGAACCACACAGATAAAACCTCCTGAGTGCTGGATGGATGTCAAGGAAGAGTGTCTTGGTTTGGTTCTCTGTTGCTATGACTAACATCATGACCAAAAGCAATGCCCACAGGTTGCAGTCCGCCATCAAGGGCTGTCAGGGCAGGAGCTTGAAGCAGAAGCTGTGGGGAGATGCTGCTTACATGCTTGCTCCCCATGCTTGTGCAGGTGCTTCTCCTGTACAGCCCAGGCCCACCTGCCCAGAGACAGCATGGCCCACAGTGGGTTGAACCTTCCCATGTCAACCGCAAATCAAGAAAACACCCTACAGATGTGCTTACGTGGAGGCAGTTTGGTGACTGACTTTCCTTCTTCTTAGGTGATGCTAGGCTTGTGTCAAACTGTCAGCT